>NC_140173.1:19410289-19852789 GCF_963971535.1 Notolepis coatsorum | reverse complement strand
ATTGATACATACATTGATGAATACAAAAACGGGGCGTATGGCAAAACTTTTATTTTATAAACGGAAAGGTCAAAATAAACACAACACATGATGTATTCTTAATCTTACTAATAGGCTACATAAAAGCCTAAGAACAGTTTAATAAACCAATCATATGGCGAATCGACATGGGTTTAATGCGTACACCCCCCTCCCCCCCAGTATCCACCCCCCTCCCCCCCTGTAGAGGACGAGACGTGCGGTGACCGGAAGCCCGCTCTTCGTCAGCGCGTCGTAGCCGCCCCCCTCCACCTGGTGGACGGAACACAGAGCTGCACTCAGAGCTGATTGATTGATTGATTGATTGATTGATTGAAAATGTTATTAACAGGTTGCAGAATGGGTACAATACAGTACGGCTCAATACACACAATTGTTAAGGGGATGCAGACCAGAGAAAGACTTTCGCCTTGTTTACATCAGGGTCCCCCATTTTCAATTCATAGTGACATTTATGACATACACGACATACAGATATACAGGAGATATATATCATGACATACATGACATACAGGTATATAGTACTGTTACATTTGACACACAAGATATGCAAATATACAGTACTTTAAACAGAGATCCTAACAGAAAATATATACACCGCTCATTGACATTTAGTCATTTAGCTGAACGTTTTTATCCAAGTCAGCAGGAAGGAAGGGTACAACTCTTACAGCTGAGTAACAATGTTCATCAAACAGTGCTGAAACTTGGGTGCTGCAGTGTTGAGTGCATAGTAGTAAACGTAGTAGAAAAGACTCACACACATCCCAAGTATAGTCACGGGTGCTCGACTCAAATAGATATGTAAAGTTGTGGGAAAAAAAGTCAGCACACCGTCTGCCGTGTTCCCAAGTTTAATATACTATAACACAACGTTTCGGCCTGTGGCCTTTGTCAAGTCAAATAATTGATGGCAATGAAAACCTGACTTGTGTACTGTAAAACCCAATACAAATATTGTTTAAAATAAAAAAAACAAGAGCAAGACGCTTAACCCCTAACTGCTCCCGATGAGCAGGTTGGCACCTTGCGTGGTCGCCTCTGCCGTCGGTGTGTGAATGTGGAGGAACAAAAATTGTAAAGCGCTTTGGATAAAAGCTGCTATATAAATGCACCATTTACGATTTAATGTATATATTCATTATGACGTTAGATCATTCTTGGTATAAAAGTAGTGATGCACGATATATCGGCCGATATATCGTCGACACACTTCTTACATGTTTTGGCCTTAAATAGTTTCAAAATATCAGTCATTTCTGAAAATAAGTTACAAAAGTAAAAAAATTATGCGTTTTGGAAAATAGCTCTTTATTTGATTATCATAAAAAAGTGTTTTCTATACAGAGATATCGACATCGGTAAATATCGGTATCGGCCAGAACAGCAATATTAATATCGGTTATCGGTATCGGCCACAATTTTCACATCGGTGCATCACTATATAAAAGGCATCCATTATAGATCCAGTATAACAGTATGGAGTAGGGATGCACCGATCCGATATTGATATCGGATATCGGCCCCGAAAATAGCTAGATCGGGTATCGGAGACACTTTAAATATATATATTTTTATTGTTTTTTATATGTTTATATTTAATTTAATAATAAATAACAATTCAGTACATTTATATCTATGTCAAGCCTGATGTTGCCTTGCACAAAAGAATGATCCCAGTCTCTTCCACACAGTGAGGCATACAGTTTATTAATTGAACAATGGGTATCGGATCGGTACTCGGTATCGGCCGATACCCAAAGCCCAGGTATATCGGTATCAGTATCGGGACTGAAAGAGTCGGATCGGTGCATCCCTATAGTATGGAGTACCTGGCTAATGAATGTCCCGGGCTCATCCTGAACACAGCCCAGGTGGAACCCGAACCCGGTCTCCTCTCGGTCCAGGACACAGAGTCGGGGACAGGGGAGGGAGACGTCCTCTCTGCCTCCGTGTCCGTTCTGGTCGTCCAGGCGGCGGGACACGGTCTTCACCCCGTCCTCTCTGCCTCTGTGTCCCTTCTGGTCGTCCAGGCGGCGGGACACGGTCTTTACCCCGTCCTCTCTGCCTCCGTGTCCCTTCTGGTCGTCCAGGCGGTGGGACACGGTCTTTACCCCGTCCTCTCTGCCTCCGTGTCCCTTCTGGTTGTCCAGGCGGCGGGACACGGTCTTTACCCCGTCGTCCTTCTTTGGCAGGTAGACCTCATGGAACAACAGTGGAGATATGCCCAGCTATACAAGAGGAAGACAGGCGATCAGAGATGAGTTAGACATGTCCTGTTACTTAAACTACTACAGTAGGTAGAGATGTAATGTTATATAATATATTAGACATGTAATGTTATAATACTACAGTATGTTAGAGATGTAATGTTATACAATATATTAGAGATGTAATGTTATAAACGGGGCTACCGTGGACAGGGTGAGCAGCTTCAAGTACCTGGGGGTCCACATCTCAGAGGACCTGACATGGACAACACACATAGACGATAGCGGCATGGTGGTGTAGTGGTTAACACTGTCGCCTCACAGCAAGAAGGTCCAGGGTTCGATTCCCGCTTGGGGACCAGGTTTCCATGATGCCAGTTACCGAGGTGGGGTATCTCCCGGGCCTTTCTGTGTGGAGTTTGCATGTTTGCATGTGCTCGCAAGGGTTTCCCCCCCGATAAGATAAACCCAATGGAAAAACATGCACAACAACAGATCGCTAACGCTGTGGCGTCCTTGACGAAGACGGACAGGAGCACTTGGATTGGTCCCCTGGCGCGGCTCCCGGCTGCCCTTGGGGGGGAAGGACGATGGGATGGGTTAATCGCAGATACGAATTGCATGCATGCATCGCATGTGTGCCGATTGATGACCTCTGAGCAGGTCCTAAATTATTATTATTATTATTAGACTCAGTCGTAAAGAAGGTGAAGCAGCGCCTCTACCACCTGAGACAGTTAAGGAAGTATGTATGTATATACACTCTTTTTCTGGACACTTTTTGTAGCACAAACAGTACTGTATTTGCAAATCTGGTATGTCATAAATGTATAGATGTAGCAGTACTGTCTATCTGTATGTCGTGTATGTCATATATGTTATGATGAATTGAAAATGGGGGACCCTGATGTAAACAAGACGAAAGTCTTTCTCTGGTCTGTGTATTGTTGAGCTGTACTGTACTGTACCCATTCTGCAATCTGTTAATAAACTTTTCAATCAATCAATCAATGGGTACAGTACAGTACAGCTCAATACACAATTGTTAAGGGGATGCAGCCCAGAGAAATACTTTCGTCTTGTTTACAGGGTCCCCCATTTTCAATTCATTCATCAGTCTTTCTCAGGTCTGCATCCTCTTAACAATTGTATGTATTGAGCTGTACTGTACTGTACCCATTCTGCAATCTGTTAATAAACTTTTCAATCAATCAATCAATCAATCAATCTTGTACGAGGTGTTGCACCGCCACTCGGGACAATAAAACGGACCGGTTGCGAAGTCACTCCAGAAACTTGCAGAAACGATGCTTGCACTTCAACGTGATCGGGTCCCGATATGCATAACTACACAAAGGACAAGCCGCAGGGGTGTCCAAAGATGCCCCCATTTTGTCTACGTCTGTTCAGTGTTTATTATTATTATTTTTTGGTTCCTTTCCGCCGCTCCAAATCACGTGACCCAAATCAGCCAATGGAAGCGAGCGTCCTCAGCCTGCGACTGTCCTCAGCCTGCGGGGATCTGGGGTTCTGCAGGTGGAAGCATCTCGTAAAGGTAGACAAACGAAATGACAGGTGTCAGGTATCTTAACCATTTAGTAAGATAACACATAATTTAAACCAATCACCACATTTTAATATACTTAATAAATGCTACATTATATATATATCAATTTTTTTTAAATTTTTTTAAGTTCATCTGGAGTATGTGTGTTGTTATGGTTACAGTCTGCAGGAGGTTGAGAGATGGACTCAGTGTATGGGGCTATATGGAAAAGGGGGAGGAATCTCAACTATATAGTACGTAAAATGCAAGAAGCAGTAAATTAAGTAAAAAGGTGGTCGCTAGAGTGGGGGTTTAGATTGTCAATTGACAAAACAAAAACAATATTTTTCTCAAAGAGAAATATTCCCCAAGAGCTAAATATATCAATTGGTGATAAAATCTTGGAAAGGGTAGATCAGTTTAAATATCTTGGTGTGTGTGGTTTGATAAAAGACTAACATGGTCTTTACATAATAAGTAAGATGGTAGACAAATGCAAAAAAGTACTGAATGTGATGAGATGTTTGAGAGGGCTGGATTGGGGAGCTAGTAGAAATGCGATGAGAACAATCTATATTAGCCTCATCAGATCACTAATAGATTATGGTTGTATTATTTATAGGTCTGCAGCAAAAACTCATTTAAATAAATTGGATGTAATCCAGAGTAAAGCGTTGAGATTGTGTTGCGGGGCTATGAAAACTACGCCAGTTGCAGCACTCTAAGTGGAGATGGGAGAAATGCCCCTGCATATAAGAAGAGATCAGTTGGCGCTAGTGTATTGGGCCAATCTTAGAGGGCATAAGGATGATCATATGTGACCCAGTCTGGTGATGTAGCCTACAAGTCGCCAGGGTGAAATGACAGATAGACACAATAAAACATTTTTTTTTTTTTTTTTTATATAACTACAGTTCGAGAGTTGAAGAACATATTTAGTACAACAGCGAACAGATATAATAACTCTAATTGTAAGAATTCTGTGTTTAAAAAAGGCTGTTTTTGAAACAGTTTGTTCCTCTCCACAGAGGAGAGGTGGGGGCTGGGTTTATTTTTGCATCTGAATAGAGCTGCGTGTTAGGATTCAGATTCACTGAGCCAGGTAAAGGCATTCACACAGAGAGAGTCATTAACGTTAACAATGGACGCATTCAGGTGAGGGTAGTTGTCCACGCCCCCCCCCCCTCCCCAAACTAGCTGAAGTGTGGACATCTTTGAGAGGCGTTTTCTCCCCTTGAGTGTTTTAGACAACAGACTGAGTTACAAGATTTAAATGAATATATGATATTCAAAACATTCTCAGATTTCAAAGTATGACACATCATTTGAAAGCTTACATTCTGTACTTTCACAATCTGGAAAAATCTGGAAAATGAAAATGGAGACATGTAGGCACAAACCCTGGACTCTATTAGCAAACATTTACTAGTGCAGTGCCAGGAAAAAGAGAAGGCGCAGCTAGAAAGTTTTGGGTGGATTATAGAATCAAAAGCTAGAGAGATGGGCTTTCTGGAAATGAGTGTGTGTCCAACAGTCTGTTTCCCAGTAGTTCCTCTGTGGTTGATGGGTACCCCTGTTGTTGATATAGACCTATTGGAGTTAAAGGAGAGAGAGGAAATGAGCAGTCATATGGTGGAGAGTCATATCAGGTTAAAATATGGAGAAAGACTGGTGGCTTATACAGATGCATCTAAGATGGAGTCAAGCAGAGTGGGTGCGGCATTTACAATCCCAAGTCTTAGAATTTCTAAAAAAGAGAGATTGAGTGACAGTCTAGCAGTATATACGGCAGAACTAGTAGCTATAATGATAGCGTTATCATGGATAGAGGAGAATAGGCATAAGAGTGAGGTTTTAATTGCGTCAGACTCAATGTCTTCATTGATAAGTATACAAGATGTTGTGTCCCAGTCAAGGTTGGACATTGTGCTGGAAATAGTGCAGATGGTAGACAGACTTCGGCGCTCAGGTATTATGGTTGCCTTTTTGTGGGTGCCGGCCCATAAAGGAGTTCGAGGGAATGAGTTGGCGGACAAGTTGGCCAAAAAAGCTTGTGAACTTACTAGAGTTACAATGAATATACAGAGTAGTAAGGCTGAAATCCAAAGTATAGTCAAACTAAAGGTTAAGTAAAAATGGAAAGTCATGTGGGATAATGAGAGGTTAGGGAGATGGTTTTATGGGGTGCAAAAAAGGGTGGGTTGGAGTAGGGCTACTAGTAGAAACAAGCAAGAAGAGGACGTGTTTACAAGAATGAGGTTGGGACATACAGGGTTGAACAGTACGTTAGTAAAGTTAAAAAAGCAGATTAATGGACAATGTGAGTGCAGTGTTAGTCAAGAAACGGTAGAACATGTTGTAGAACAGTGTACATTATATCAAAGGCAAAGAACAGTTCTTATTAGGAATTTGAAGAGGGAAAAGATATCACTTAAAATAGTTGACATATTGCAAAGAAATTCTGGAGAAGTTTGTATGGAGAGTTTATTTTATTTTTTGAGAACAGGTTTATTTTATAGGATTTAGAACATCCAGATCCACACTCCTTATCAGTAGATGGCGGTAATGCTCATCGAAAGTGATTGCCAACCGCCAATAAAATAGAAAAGAAGAAGAAAGAAGAAGAATGGACTCAGTGTGGGCTTCACCGAGCTCTCGAACAGTCTCTTGTGTCTTCAGAAGACTGCAACGGTTACGTCTGGAGATATGACCTTCCTCTGTCCTCAGTGCATGACCGTGGAGCTACTTCTTGAAGAACAGTGCCTTTTGTCTTCCGTCCATCAGGATCTTGAATCCTAACTGTATCTTCGCTTTGAGTAGCTTGGCAGTGTGGTACGCAGCTTTCCATTCATCAGCAGCTCAGCAGGTGACCGTCCGCAAGCGAGAGGTGATGCTCTGTAGCTGAGAAGAGCAAGGTAGGGATCTGAGTCACTGTCAGCAGCTTTCTTCAGATCCTCTTCGTGCAGCAGCACCACTGGCTGTGCGTTTGCTTTCAGCTGGATTTTATATGTGAATGGCATTTGATTTGATTTGATTTTATTAGGGATCCCCATTAGCTGGTGCGATAGCAACCAGCTAGTCTTCCTGGGGTCCACACACAAAAAAACACAAAAACAATCACTGTTGCGGCAGTAGGCTGTCATAGACAGATAGTGCCGAGGGGCTGAGCGATGGAGTTCAAACAATTGACGCGCGACATGAAATAACTCCGTTCCACGTCCAGGAAATACTTTTAAGGCATTTATTCTTTCGCTTCATCATGAGACAAACAAAATACGATTTGCACTTTGCGGTATTGCGTTATTGCGGTCAAAAGATAATATGCTCTCCTAACTCTCACCCCCTCTCTCCGTGAGCTGTCAACCTCTGTGAACTGTCAACGTGAAAAGGTGAATGAAATTCCATAAGATGCTCCCATTAGCGCCACACCCCCGTGAGCACGCCCACCACCTAAAGTGACAGTACAACTAATAATACAACAAAACTAGAATACTGAATCATAATAAAGAAACCTCCATTACGGCGCCTACATACCGGCCCCTAATTATTCAAATATAATAATTACACAATTGTAAAATATGTAGGTGCCTACAAGAAAAAACATTAAATTATTCAAACAATAGTTCTTTTTCGTTACCGGCCCCTAATTACTCAAACAATAGCTTCTTTGGTTACCAGCCCCTAATTATTCACATGTAATAACTACACAATTGTAAATTATGTAGGAGCATACAAGAAAAACATTAAATATAAGGCAAAATTTTCGATTTTTTTTAATAATTTTCTCGCAAATGTCCTTTTCTTCTTTCTTAATCGTATCCTAGGGCCAGAGGTTACTAGCACATAGCCTTAAGGAGGGATCTTTATGATCGCTAGGTCAGTCAAGTCAGAAAAAACAAAAAAACTGTAATCCAAAGTGGCAAAGTCAGTTTATGAGTGTATATCTCCATGTACCAGTCTATGGGTGCACGTCTCCATGTATCAGTCTATGGGTGTATATCTATGCATCAGTCTATGGGTGTATGTCTATGTGTCAGTCTATGGGTGTGTATCTATGTGTCAGTCTATGGGGTTCAATGAATATGAACATCTGATGTCCTCATGGCTCTTCCGCTTCCTGTAGAAGGCAAACCTTGGTGATAGGCCTGTCCAGATAGCTGGTCTTCGTCTTTATCTGTACTTGACGGACAAGTCCTCTTCTATCTGGGATAGCTTTCACAATCCTTCCTGTAAGCCATGAGTTGCGAGGTGCAGAGTCATCAATTATGAGCACAATATCGCCAACAATGAAGTTGCGCTCGACACTTGACCACTTCTGACGTTCCTGCAGTAGAGGTAGGTATTCCTTGACCCATCTTTTCCAGAATAAGTTAGAAATATACTGCACTTGTTTCCATCTGCGACAAGCATATATATCCTCCTTCTGAAACTGTCCTGGTGGCAAAGATGGCATGGTTTTAAGCAGCAGAAGGTGGTTAGGAGTAAGGGCTTCCAAATCGTTTGGGTCAGTAGATGCTTTAGTGATGGGACGGCTGTTGATGATAGCTTCTGTTTCGCAAAGGACTGTGTGAAGACCTTCTTCATCAAGGTTTTGCACCTTCAGGCAAGAGTTCAGGACCTTCCTCACAGACCTTATCAGTCTCTCCCATACTCCTCCATGATGTGATCCAGTAGGGGGATTGAAAACCCACTTGATGCCTTTCTGAAGGAGAGTGTTGTTAATTTGAGCAAGATTCCAATGTTCCATTGCCTCCTTCAACTGACGCTCAGCTCCAACAAAGTTGGTTCCGTTGTCTGAGCGTAATTCCAGGACTTGTCCACGTCTTGCTATGAAGCGTCGAAGAGCATTGATAAAGGAGTCTGTATCCAATGATGATGCCACTTCAATGTGGATGGCTCTTATGGATAAACATGTGAAGAGAACTCCATACTTCTTCACTACACTCCTTCCTCGCTTAACTTCGAAGGGTCCAAAATAATCAACTCCTACACGAGTGAATGGAGGTTCATCTGGAGAAACTCTGTCCAGCGGTAAGTCTGCCATCTGCTGGCGCCCTGGAGCTGCATGCAGTCGCCGACAAGCAACACACTTGGACAGGACTTTCCTTATAGCTGCACTAGCACCAGGGATCCAATATCTTTGGCGCAGGTTAGATAACATGTGGTTACGACCACCATGTCCCACTTCTTGATGTATGTGCCGAAGAATGAGATCCGAAATATGAAGATCTTTTGCCAATATGGCAGGATGCTTAGACTCTTCAGGCATACATGATCTACTAAGTCGTCCTCCAACTCTCAGAACACTGTCTTCAAGAAATGGATTGAGCTTGTAGATGTGGCTTGTCCTTCTCACAGTGTCTCCTCTTCGTAAGCTGTTGAACTCATCTGGAAACCTCTTCCTTTGACAGAAGCGGATAATCTCCATCTCTGCTCCCCTGAGTTCCTCAATTGAGAGAGATTCACTGACGGCATGAGTCTTGATACTCTGCATTTCTTTCTTCATCTCTCTTTCCTGTTGGACTTTATCCAAGCCAGACTGGGCAAGAGTCTCGTTTAAATGCTTCCTCTTCCTACTAAGACACAGTAGCAGGCTCTTAAACTTAAGGAGCCAACCAACAATCTTCTTCAGATGAATCCAAGAGGAGAAGTGATTAATCAAGCGGGTTACTGAATCAATCTCCTCTTCGGCCTGCACGGCATTCACCATCAAACTTATCTTGACCTCAGGGTCATCTGAGGAGATACTTCCAGAGTCATCTGGGCTTACAGGCCAGTCCTCTTCAGGCCCAATGAGAAACGGAGGCCCAGACAACCAGGTGTCATCTTTCAGAAACGACTCCACTTTGAGTCCCCTGGAGGCTGAATCTGCGGGATTGCTTGAGGTGTTCACATAGTTCCATTGAGACGGTTTTGATACACTGAGTATCTCTGAAACCCTGTTGGCTACGAAAGTTCGAAACCTGGAGGTCTCATTCCTGATGTACTTCAGTACAGAAGTACTATCTGTCCAAAAGATTGAGTCCTGAAGTGGCATTTGCAGTTCCTTCCTCCACATCTTGTCCATACGACCTGCAACCGTGGCTGCAGTCAGCTCCATGCGAGGGATAGTGATCGTTTTCAGTGGGGCCACTCTGGCTTTCCCCATTATGAAAGCACAGTGTGTTTGTCTGTGGCCGTTATGCAGTAACAGGTAAGTCACTGTTCCATAGCCATTTTCGCTTGCATCTGCAAAGTGGTGTAACTGAGCAGAGGTCACTTCCCCGAAATCCAGCGGTTTCAGGCATCTGTCAACTTTAAAATCCTCAAGCAGATGGAGATCCTTCAGCCAACATGTCCACTCCTGTGCGGCTGAAGCTGGTATAGCATCATCCCAGCCAAGTTCTTTCCTGCACAACTCCTGAAGGATCTTTTTGGCGGATAAGACCACGGGTGCCAAGATTCCTAAGGGGTCATAAATTGAACTGACTGTGGAGAGGATCCCTCTTCTGGTTAAGGGTCTGTCTTTGATCATGATCTTGAACTTAAAGGTGTCAGACTGAACGCACCACTGCACGCCAAGTGCTCTCTCCATGGGGAGTGTGTCTGTGTCCAAGTCCAGATCTTTCACTTCCTTCCCTCCATCTTGGGTGGGTATAGCAGCCAACACTGTCCGTCTGTTGCTGATCCATTTTGTGAGCTGAAAGCCCCCTTTAGCACAAAGGGCACGAAGGTTTTGATAGAGTGCTACTGCCTCCTCATCAGAAGCCACTGATACAAGGCAATCATCAACATAGAAGTTGTGCAGAACAGTGTCAATTACTTCAGGGCTGAATTGCTCCCGTTGATCTTCTGCACACTTCCTGAGGGCGAAGTTTGCACAGCTTGGCGAGGATGTAGCTCCGAATAAATGTGCGACCATTCTGTGCTCTACAAGGTTCCGATTGTGGTCTCCATTCGGCCACCAGAGGAACCTCAATAGATCTGCATCCTCAGCTGGTACTTTGACCTGGTGAAACATGGCCTCAATGTCTGCCATGAGTACAACAGGCTCCTTTCTGAATCGGGTCATGACTCCAATCAGTGTGCTGGTAAGATCTGGTCCCTGTAGGAGCTGTGCATTGAACGTTGTTCCCTGGAATGTTGCTCCACAGTCGAATACGACCCTGATCCTTTTCTTTTTTGGGTGGTATACACCATGGTGTGGTATATACCATACCTTGAAGTCGCTGCGTTCCAGATCCTCAGCCGGCACCTCCTCTGCGTAGCCCTTGGAAATTATGTCATTCATGAAGGCAGTGTAATCGGCATGAAATAAAGCATCTTTATCAAACCTCCTTTTGAGGCTTAGGGTACGCTGTTCTGCCACTTTCCTGTTGTTTGGCATCTTTACATCCTTTTCCCTCAAAGGTAAGCCAATACTGTAATGGCCGTTCATCAATTTAGCAGACTTTGTAACACACTCCATAAAGTGACAGTCTTCTCTTGACAACCCTGTCTGCTCATCCTGACTGCATTCGGGGAAGTCAACCGTTAGCTGCCGCCTCCATAGTTCATCAAGGCTCGCAACTGAGATCCTGTTGACTGTGATATCTGGCTGTCCACAAGTTGTTTCATTATTTCCACTTCCTCTGAGGGGTCCGTTCACAGTCCAACCTAACACAGTCTTGACTGCGTATGGACCCTTGTCCACACTCCGAACAACTTGCCATGGCTCCAATGCCTTGGGAACGTTGGTTCCTATCAACAGGTCTATCCCAGAGTCAATCTCAGGAATGTAAACATGTTCCAAGTGAGGCCATCTCTGAAGGTCTTTCTGTCTTGGAATGTTGCCTCTGTGGACTGGCATGCTTTCCTGTGTGTAAATGTCAGGCAGCTCACAAAACAAGTCACTGTCTAGTGCAGCCACTTCCAGATCAGAAACAACGTGGCTTCTAACCACTTTCTCCTGGCCCATAGTCCGAAGGAGAATGCTTGTTCTTCTTCCGGTGACGTTCAGCTTGTTCATCAGCCGCTCAGTGCAGAAAGATGCTGAGCTACCGGGATCCAGGAAGGCATAGGTAATCATTGTAACATGTCCCTTTTTAGATTTGACCTGTACTGGTACTATAGAGAGTGTACAGTCCTGCTCACCGGCCCCTGTAAGACCACTGGATTGTACAGAGATCGGAGCACTGCCCATTGCTGTCTCCGATTCTCTTTTGGCTGGCCTTTGATCTGTTCCTTTCTCTCTTTGGTAGATATGAAGTATGCTAGGGTGTCTGAGATTGCATATTTTGCAATAGAGGCGTTGCCTACATTCTTTACTTATGTGCCCAATGCACAAACAGCCAAAACACAAATTATGATCCCTCAAGAAGTCAATCTTCTCGCTATGCGCCTTCCTTTCCAATAGAAAGCACATATCCAATGTGTGTCCACCTCCACAGAACCAACAAGACCTTGTACCAGATGAACTTCTCTCCATCTTTGTTCCAGGTTCCTCTTTCCTTTCAATTGTTGCAATGGTGGTAGCATAGCTACTTTCCTTTGCCCTTGTATATGGTTGATTGCTGGACTTCCTCACATCCTTAGGTGCTGCTGCTGATGGTGTGTCCTGTATATTGCCAAACACTGGATCACTTGCAATTTTCACCTGTCGTTCAACGAAGTCAACAATGTCAGGAAATCTAGCTCTATAGCCACGCTTTTCCTGCAGGTCACAGGCCACAGTTCTCCATATGTCTCTGTGCTTGTAAGGTAATTTTCTAATGATGGCTAGCATGTTGGCAGACATGTCCAACTCGTACATCATTTCCACTTCTTCCATGGCGTTGCAGCATCCTCTCAAAAAGAGACTGTATGCTTGCAGAGCTCTGACATCTTCTGATTTTATTGGTGGCCATGAAAGAGCCTTTCCCATGTAGGCGGAAGCAATTCTATGTCCATTCCCAAAGTGCTGATGTAGCAAAGCCTTAGCTTTCACATACCCTCGGTCATGAGCCATATGCTGACAGCTTCTGACAAGCTCACGAGGCTGCCCCCTAGTGAACTGTTCAAGGAAGTACAGGCAGTCCATATGGTTGTCAGTCTTCTGTTCAATGCTGTGCTCGAATGACTTTATGAAGGTGTGAAAATGTAAAGGGTCACCATCGTAAATTTGAATGTCTCTTTTAGGCAAGAATGAAAGAGACTGTTGTTGGACTAGCAAAGCTGTTATTTCATTCTGTTTCTCTAAAACGGTGATTATGTTGCTGCTGCTGATTGCTTGTTGTGGTGCAGGGTGAACGCTTTGGTGCTGAATCCGTGGCTGTGCTTGAGGGCACTGTAACGTCCTTTGTCCCTTGACCCCTGTGTGTCTTGACAATTCGGGTTGTGGTTGTAGATCCTGATCTGTGGTTGTAGCGGTTTGTGCTTCAGTACCGAGTGTCTGAACATTCCTTTGTCCTCTTCGGAAATAAGAGCTCATGCCATCAGATACAACAGATATATTAGTTGAAATACGAGATCCTCCAGAGCCTCTTAGCACATTGACTTTAGCCGCTGCTGAAGCTATTTCCATGTCAAGTTCAAGTTGCTCCTTCTTCTTTCTTAGTTCCTCCTTTTTCTTCCTTAGCTGTTCCTCTTGCTCTTCTTCCTCTTTCCTTCTTTGCTCCTTTTGCTTCCTTAGCTGCTCCTCTTGTTCTTCTTCCTCCGTTCTTAATTGTACCCTTTTCTTCCTTAGCAGCTCCTCTTCTTCTTCTTCCTCTTGCTCTATTGCATGCTTATCTTTTAATAGCCTTTGTTTTGCAATTAGAGCGGCCATGTCAGATTCAGCTTTGCGTGCAGAAGACGTGGTTGAGATGTTAGACCTAGGCCCAACAGAGCTTCGATAGGCTGAACCTCTGCTTCCAGAATTTGACACACTGTCACTTGGTTTGATTTCACCATCATCATCTTTAATTACATCACAGTGTTCATCAGGTATTTCAACAGGAGTTACTTGCTGTGTTACAGGTATGGGGAAATCATGTACACAAACATTGGCACTTGTACTGTATTTTTGTTTCCCAGTTTCAGAAAGCCACTGCATTACATCATCCATGAATCCCCTTTTGCATTTTAATATTGTTTCAAACCATTCGTTTTGTTTTTCATGTTCCTCTTCAGAAATTAAAGAGATTACGGATTTGTGTAACAGAGTGGTATCTTCAACCATTTGGTTCAAATTGTCCAATTCAGACTGCACCTGTGAAGCATTGTCATTATCGTCCATAAGCTGCTTTAATACCTTCATAAGACCTTTCATTTTGCGAACATTTGCGTGACGTTCACAGTGTCTCCAATTTATAGGCCATGCCTTTGGCAGTGAGTTTAATTTCTCTTTTCTTCCCATCCGTTTTTGATGAGCCATTAGTATCAACAGTTGATCCTCCCGATGCCATTTTTCAATGTGCTCAGGTGCAATTATTCAATAATCCACAGTCCTCTTTAATGAACAATCAATCCATCAATCAATTAGCTGCCGCTTAGGCCGCGCAACGTCCATGAGCGCAAGACGACGCAGCCAGTCAACAAACCGATCCCCAATGGACAAGCAAAGTAACTAATTCACACTGTGTTCTTTAACACGAAAGGCTTCACAGTTGAATAAAACAATTTACTTAGCTTCTTATTGCTGGTCTGCGTGTCAGGCCTTCAGAAGTGATGGCGCGCTCCTCCAATGCAGACAGCGATGATCCAAGCGTCTCAGTGATGCCCTCAAGATCAGCGCCCCGAGGCAACTCGAGGAATCCGTAATGTCAATATTGTTGATTTCCTTCTTATCAACGCTTTTGTTTGCTTGCTTAATATCTTTTGACTATGTTGCGGCAGTAGGCTGTCATAGACAGATAGTGCCGAGGGGCTGAGCGATGGAGTTCAAACAATTGACGCGCGACATGAAATAACTCCGTTCCACGTCCAGGAAATACTTTTAAGGCATTTATTCTTTCGCTTCATCATGAGACAAACAAAATACGATTTGCACTTTGCGGTATTGCGTTATTGTGTTCAAAAGATAATATGCTCTCCTAACTCTCACCCCCTCTCTCCGTGAGCTGTCAACCTCTGTGAACTGTCAACGTGAAAAGGTGAATGAAATTCCATAAGACGCTCCCATTAGCGCCACACCCCCGTGAGCACGCCCACCACCTAAAGTGACAGTACAACTAATAATACAACAAAACTAGAATACTGAATCATAATAAAGAAACCTCCATTACGGCGCCTACAATCACCATTGCAAAAAAACTAAATTATTAAAAGTCAGTACACACAATGCATAATGAACCTACTGTAACAATTAATATAGCTAAAATTACATTAGTGTAAAACAAAAACAAAAAACCACTTTACAGTGTTAAAAACAATTTAAGATTCTTTTTAAAAGTGAATCTACTGTAAATGCAGCAGAGGTTCTGAGGCAGGCCATTCCACAGAGTTAATGCTCTAAAAATAAAAGATCTCCCCAGAGCGCTGGTTCTAGGACCTGGCAATTCAAGCTGCCCACTACTACACACATTAGACCTTAGTGAGCAGCCCAGTACCAACCGTGCTGCCCTGTTCTGGACCACCTGGAGCTTCCTGAGGTCACCACTGGCAGCAGATGACCACATCGCAGAGCAATAGTCAAGATGACATAAAACTAAACTTTGCACTATCTGACATAAAAGGGGACGGGCAACAAAAGAAGCACATTTCCTGGAAATACCAATTGCTCTTCCCATTTTTAAAACAATATAATTAATATGCTGAGACCAAGACAGAGTGCAATCCAGCATCACTCCAAGGAGTTTAGTACTTTCAACTTGTTGAACTGCTGAATTACACAAGTTTAAATGAAGCTTTGGATTTGTATATAACCTGTGCCTTGTTCCCAGCACAATACATTTAGTCTTGGAGATATTAAGGACAAGTCTATTACATACACATACTACCCAGTCATGCACAACTTTAAGTTCTCTACTCAAAACTTCATTAAGTACATTGCATGATGGTGCCGCGTAATACAATGTTGAATCATCTACATAAAGAACTGTTGTAGCACATTTGGTAGCCCAAGATAGGTCATTCGTAAATACAGAGAAGAGCAAAGGTCCTAGGCAACTTCCTTGCGGCACGCCACACTCTAGACCTCTGCTACTGGACAGGCTGCCATTTAGATACACCTTCTGTGATCTAGAGGACAAATAACTTAGTATCCACTTTAAAGCAGAAGAGTTAAAACCATAACATTTAAGTTTATCAACCAGTAGAGAATGGTCCAGCACATCAAATGCAGCACTAAAATCTAACAGCACAGCTCCCACCAACATAGAGTTATCTATAGCTTTAAGCCAGTCATCAGTCATCTGTATCAAGGCAGTAGAAGTAGAGTGACCAGCTCTATAGGCATGTTGAGAATCTGTTGCAAGCTTGTTTGAAACAAAATACTCTTGAATTTGTGAATGCACCAACTTTTCCATGATTTTGCTCAAGACAGGTAAAATACTTATAGGTCTAGAATTTCCCTCATTAAAAGCAGATTTGGTATCCTTAGGTAAAGGAAAAACCTTAGCCTCCTTCCACATCTTTGGAAATAGACCCACATCCAAACATCTATTCATAATATGACATATAGGAGATGCTATAATACCAGCAGTCATTCTCAGCACTTTACTATCCAGGTTATCTAGGCCTGCTAACTTACTATCAGGAAGAGAGCGGAGTAACCGCTCCACCTCACTGACTTCAGCCTGATGAAATTCAAATTCACACATTTTGTCTTTCATTATAATATACTTAATACAGTCATTTGTTTTCAGGTTGTTTGACATATTCATAGCATGCCTTAGTTTAGATACTTTACCCACATAATATTAATTAAAATGATTTGCAATCTCACCTGGTTTCGTGAGAACAAATCCATTTGATTCCACTAAGGGTGTGCACACAGTTGTCTTTCGACGCATCATTTCATTAAAAACATTCCATATTTGTTTGCTATCATTTCTCGCATCATATAACCTTTGTTTAAAATAGTCCCTTTTTTTTTACCTTGTTTAGTTTTGTCACCTGATTGCGTAAAGCACAGTATTTATGCCTGTCATCAATTGAACCAGAACTAACTGAGGCTTTTTTGGCCATGTCTCTCTCTTTCATTAGGGTCCTGAGACTGCTGTCAAACCATGGGGCAGATCTATTTTTGACCGTGAATTTTTTTAAAGGAGCATACTTGTTTACAACACTCATATATCTTGACATAAATAAATCCAGGGCAGCTTCAGGGTCATCTTCACTACACACCATGTTCCAATCTATACTGGATATTTCATCAATAAATGAATCTTCATTAAATCTTTTGGTGTAATGGCAATACACCAAAACCCTTGAGGACATCAGGTCTGTACTGTCAACAGAGTCACTTGGTGTACTCACACACAGGTCTGTACTATTGAGTCAACAGAGTCACTTGGTGTACTCACAGGTCTGTGTTGATGTGATACACTTTCTTCATCACTCACATTCATATTACATATTACTGGTGACAGATATGATACTAACCATTGTGTCCTGTATGATAGGGTGGGTTGGCCTTCTCTTACAGAAAGGCGCAACAAACACTGTTTTTTTTTTTTTTTTTTTTTAAGCCCTTATTGGTAAACAACCTGTTTATATCTCTTCACTGTTAGAGTGGAATATTGGAACCTATTCAACTCGATCGAATGACTGGATGGTTCTTAGGGTCCCTCAAGTTTGTTCTGGTCTAGGGAAGTCAGCTTTTTCCTCTGATGCCTCTAATTCATGGAATGTCCTTCAACTCTCTGAAATGAGAGGTTCTCCCTTCCCTTGGTATATTTAAACTTATATATTTTTTTCCATTGTAACTGTTTTAGCTGATCTTTTAAAATTATTTTAAAAGTTTTTTATTTTTACTCTGGTGTTTAATTTTCTGTGACTATTGTTTGTATTATGTACTGTTTACATTTTGTACAATTGTCGTTTCTGTAAATGAGGGAAACCTCAGAAGCTTACTGTTAAAGTTAGAGGTTATATATGATTGCAAGTAACTGAGTAACTGTCTAACTATGTATAACTGTTTCCACTGGAGGGCGCTATAGGCGGAGCTGTTAATGCTGCCGCCAGGTAGAGGGTATATAAGGAGATGCCGACTCCCCCTCTGTCTCTTCCACCTTCGCTCTCAAAAGAGAAGGATGTCTCATGTACTGCTGTGGACCAATGTGAAATAAACCATGCCGTTTAATGGCTAAAGATAGAAACCATGCCTCATGAACATATTGTTGTCGCCTCATAGCTGACTCTGTCAACAGGTTATGGGCCCAGATCACGCAGGGGCGAAATAATAAAGGGTAGCAAGTTTAGCTGAAGTATAGGCTAGGTTAGCACCGGGAGCACCGCATGGCTAGACGCTAGGCCAGGGCTATTCAACTGGCGGCCCGCGGGCCAGATCCGGCCCGCGGGATGATTCTGACCGGCCCGCCAAAGATTACATAAAAAAAAAAAAAAAAAAAAAAATTATTTTTTAATATTTTTTTTTCCTTTTTTTTTTTCCCTTTTTTCTTTTCATGTCAACGTTAACACGCACAATTGAGCCAAAAGTCACTCAATTAATGACAGATTTCATTGATAAATTGAGGGAAAACTTTGCAAGTCGATTTGATGAATTTGACATGTCCAGAGAATTGATGCATTTTGTGAGCAACCCATTTGCCAATGTAGCTGCTATTTCCACAAAAGGACAAGAGTTCCTTGCATCACTTCACATTGATGAAGGTCTCCTGCAACTTGAAATAATTGACATGCAAGCATCATCTGCTCTGAAGCAGGCACTTGAGAATGAATCCACCACAAAATTTTGGATAAAGTGTATTCATGTCAAGACATTCCCCAAAATAAAAACGCTGGCAATATCTGTGCTAACAATGTTTGGCTCAACATACACCTGTGAATCCAGTTTCTCTCACATGAATGCCATTAAAACAAGCAACCGTGCCTCCTTGACAAATGAGCATTTGCCTCACTGTTTGCGGGTAGCCCTCACTTCCTATGAACCCTCTTTCTCTGCCATTGCCCAGTCAAAGAAGTGCAATCGCTCTCATTAGATGTGTGTATGTAGGCTAGGCCTGTCTGCCCCCACCCCCCTGCTGTTTGAGAGTTAAGAGTGGACAATAAGTGCTAATAAGATGCTGTGATTTGCTGTTGTTGCACAGACATGAAGCACTTTTTCATAAGCTCAGCTGCACTATAAATGTGTTTTTTTGTTCAAGTGTTGATGTTAGAATGTTCAGATGCACATCATGCACTTGTTTGTTTTTTATTTTATTTTTATATTGAAATGTTGAAGAGGAGATGTTGCAGTTGTTGCACAGTCATAAATGAAGCACTTTTTGCAGGAGATGTTGCAGATGTGGCACATAAATGAAGCACTTTTTTTGAAAAGTATACTACTTTTGCAATGTAGTTAAATAAAAGTTGTGAAAATGTGGTTGCGTGTTGTGTCAAGTGTACATATATTCATAGCACGGGGAGGCGCCGTGGCAGTCCGGCCCCTGGCCCCTTGGGTTTCTGACAATGTGGCCCCCTGAACAATTTAGTTGAATAGCCCTGCGCTAGGCCAACAAGAGCTAAAGCTACGCCTACCATCAACAAGAGGATGGCGACAAAAGGAAAGAGCAAATGGCCCTCGTTCAACGGAAGAGCCGAGGACTATGAGCTCTGGGAAGAGCGCATGTTATGCTGCATGCACGGTGCGGGACTGAAGATGATGATCTTGACGGCCCCCACGGGACCACTAACGGCGGAAGCGCAAGCCCTGGACAACAAGCATAATGCAGATACATACTGTGAGTTAGCACCACTGCTCGACGACACCAGCTTGGGGCTGATATTCCGCGACACGAAGGACAAAGGCCGAGAAAGCCTGGAAGTGTTGAGAGAACATTATATCGGACAAGGAAGACCCAGAGTCGTATCCCTCTACATCACACTAACAGCACTGAAGAAGGGGCACACCGAGACTGTGACCGAATACATCAGAGCTGAGCAGATCTTTACGGCGCTGAAGAGTGCAGGAGAAGCACCAAGCGATGGACTAATGATGGCGATGGTGATGAGAGGACTACCGGAGCTGTACAAACCGTTCACACTACTGGTAACACACGGTTCAGCGGACATGACGCTGGGAGAGTTCAAGGCCAAAATTTCAAGGCCTCAGAAGATACCCACCCAGCCGCCGCGGAGGCAGGAGAGAGGGTGCTGAAGGCTGGGTATCTTCTGAGGCCTCAAAATTTTGCAAAGACCAGGCCCACGACAGAGCTGGCGTGTTGGCGATGCAGAGAAAAAGGCCATCGGAAAGATAACTGCACAAAGACTGTTTGGTGTAGCTTCTGCAAATCCACGGGGCACACAGACAAAGTGTGCAGGAAGAAACACGACCAGAGCGCGCGGTACGTGCATGGACAAGATGGCGGCAGTGGACAAGATGGCGACGACGGTGGACATGAGACGAATCGAGACGACGCCCGGAGAGTAGCGGGACAAGAGGACTTCATCTTCGGGGCGCAGACAGCGTACGTCACCCGGCCAACGCAGATGCAGCAGGCCCAAAGGAAGGGACTGATCGTGGACACAGGTGCGTCGTCCAACGTCATCAATGACAGGAGTCGATTCAAGAACTTTGACAACACCTTCGACCCGCAGAGACACAGCATGGAGCTGGCAGACGGGAAGCGCACCTACGGGTTGGCGCAAGAGAGAGGAGACGCACAGGTATGCCTCATAGACAGTGAGGGGCGGCGGTGTACAGTGACGTTAAAGAACGCTCTCTACGTACCCTCGTTCCCACAAGAACTATTCTCTGTAATCTGCTACTGCGAACGGTGCCAAAGTGTTCTTCAATGAAGGTAATCATTTTCTTGTAGAGCCTGACGGTACGCGACTTAACATAAAGGTGTAAAAGAGAATGTATTATCTACAAACAGAGTGTAATAACAACGACAAGTGTAATAATAATGATATGTGTAATGTGACTGTCAGTCACGATATTCAGACATGGCATGAGATTATGGGTCATTGTAATTACGAGGATTTACTGAAACTGCAAGAAGTGACAGAAGGCATGCACATTGAAGGTGAAAAGCGTAGACCTGACAAAGAATGTGTAGTGTGCATAAAGGGGAAGTTCACTCAATCGAGAAACAGAAATCCCACAGAAAAAGTAAAGGTACCACTTGCGCTAGTTAACACGGATCTAGCCGGTCCAGTAAGCAACGAGTCCATAGGAGGCTTTAGATATGTACAGTCTTTTACAGATGTGTGTACAGGGGCAGTGTTTGTTTACTTTCTCAAAGCAAAGAGTGACACACTCCATGCCACGGAGAAATTCCTGGCAGACGTAGCCCCTTATGGTAACATAAGATGCTTGAGGTCCGACAACGGAACAGAGTTCACAAATAGAGAGTTCCAATCACTGTTGAGAAGGAACAAGATAAGACACAAGACGTCATGTCCATACTCCCCACACCAGAACGGAGTGGCAGAGAGGGAATGGCGCACTCTTTTCGAAATGGCTAGGTGTAAGCTAGTAGATAGTAACTTACCTAAGAGTCTATGGCATTATGCGGTGCAAGAAGCCGCTTACACCAGAAACAGGTGCTTTAATAAGCACACGGGCACCACCCTGTATACAGCACTGACAGTAAGTATAATCTAGCTAGAATGCACCAATTTGGATCAGTGTGTTATGCTTACCAGCAGGACAGAGGAAAGCTCGAGTCCAGATGTGAAAAAGGATTCTTTGTAGGGCACGACAAAGGAAGCCCCGCTTTCCTAGTCTATTATCCCGGTAAAGGGAAAGTGCAAAAACACAGACTTGTCAAATTTGTCACAAAGACAACATGTGAGAAAGAGAGAGAGACAGAGGAGCCAGAGCTGGACTCCAGAGTAGGGTGTGAAGAAACAGAGACACCTCAGCCTAGTGTACTTAGCATGGTCGTGCAGACAGACAGTCAGCAACCCCCAGAGGACGATGACCTACATGCCTTTTTTTTCCGCCTTAGAATCACCAGAAAGGCTTTCGAAATAGTGAAATGCCATGTTGGCCTCAACGCAGACATTTGATCGTAGAAATCCGTTTGTTTTCCACCAAGATGGCGGCTGTAGTTTCCCAGCAGGACTTTACTTCAGACAAAATGAACTCCTTGAGACTGATGGCCATGGTGCGGTATGCCAACCAGTTATTGACAAAAGTTCACCATTAGACACCGTAAGAGCTGAAAGTGGAAACAGACATACAGTCATTTGTTTATCCAGACCACGTTTCCATAGAAAGGTGTAGCACTGGCTAGCATCTTAGCTAGTTCAGCTCAATACATAAAATATGAAGATTGCAAATATAACACAAATAACACAATCCATAAATAAACACATACCTCTTCGCCTTCCAGCTAGGTGCTAAACAAGGTAAAAAGGGGGTTTCCTTCACAAACAGTTATATAAATGAGATATCCGTTATTTACGTTAGTACTCTCTCTCTCGTCAACCATTTCTCTGAACCTGCAAAGTTAACCGGATCTGTTAAATAAAGTTTTCATTCATTCATTCATTCATTCAAGATTCAAGATTCAATCGTTTTATTTCAAACCACAGTGTTAGTTTGGCTACATTTACCATTGTCCGGCAAAACAACATTTGAAAATAAATGAAATGGGAAAAGAGGAACCACCCCCCCCCCAAAAGTTAAAAAATAAAACAGCCAGAAACTATACACCGTTTGAAAAGGAGATGGAAGAAGCAAAGCTTATATGTTTCCATCCCCCATCAATAACTATATTATATATAATATTATATATACTTCAGCAAGTATATGACACGTTTACCAATACATATAATACAATACAATTTGCAAATACTTCAACTACACACAACACAATCACACATGCACACACACACACACACACGCTAGACTATACTCTCATGTCACCCTTCAAATCATTCTCATACAATACGTTGGTCTTCCTCCCTGGTATATTTTGTGAACACCATCATTTTGAACTTCCTCTTTAATATATTTATGGATTGACTGGATTTGATCTCCTCCTCCAGATTATTCCACAAGGTAACTCCACACAGAGAAATACACATAGCCTTCCTGGTTAGTCTTGAAGATTGCTGTTCCAGTTTGAGTTTCCCTCTAAGGTTATATCTTTGGAGTCCAGCTCTCTCACAGAACAATTTCTGTATCTTGTCAGGAAGGCTGTGGTGAATGACTCTGTACATGAACTGGGTAGTTTTGTAATCCACCAGGTCCTTTAATTTCAGAACTGAAAGTTTTAAAAACAAAGAATTTGTATGTGCTTTGTAGCTCTCATTTGTTACAATCCTAATTGCTCTTTTTTGGAGCATTACCAAAGGAAGTAGGTTGGTTTCATAGGTATTTCCCCACACCTCAACACAATAATTCAAATATGGAAGGACCAAAGCATTATATAAGATAACAGAAGATTGTTGGTTCAGCCAATACCTTGACCTCCACATAATACCCACACTCTTTGAAATGTTTGTTCTTACATGGCTTATGTGAGGCTTCCAACAAATTTTCTCATTTATGATCACTCCTAAAAAAGTGGTTTGCTGTACTCTTTCAATAACGGTATCATCTATCGTAACTTGGATCGGTGTGTCATAATTACGATTTCCAAAAATCATTAGTTTTGTTTTGTTCAAGTTTAGAGACAATCTGTTTTTGTCAAACCACTTTTTTAATTTGACCAATTCAGTCATGGTTTCATTCAGAATCTGTTGTAAACTCTCACCAGAGCAAATCATATTTGTATCATCTGCAAATAGCACAAATTTCATTGTTTCAGATACTTTACAGATATCATTAATGTACAAAAGAAACAAAACTGGACCCAGAATTGAACCTTGTGGTAAGCCACACCTAATATTCCTGTTTGTTGAGATGGCACTGCCCATTTGAACAAATTGATTCCTGTTACTCAAGTAACTTTTAATCCATTCCAATGCTATACCCCTAATGCCATATCTTTCCATCTTTTTAATTAAAATACTATGGTCAATCGTATCGAAAGCTTTTTGAAGGTCAATAAAAATTCCCAGTACATGGTGTTTTTTGTCAATTGAAGTTGTTATTCCCTCTATTAGCTCAATGAGGGCCATGGTGGTGGATCTATTCCTCCTGAAGCCATATTGGCTGTCAATCAGCAATTTGTGTTTCTCAATGAACTCTTCAAGTCTTTTTACATAAATCTTCACCAGAATCTTAGAAAATTGGGAAAGCAGAGAAACCGGCCTATAATTTGTAAACTGGTGTTTGTCCCCCGTTTTAAATATCGGTAATACTTTTGCAGTTTTCATCATACGAGGAAATATTCGCGATTGTAACGACAAATTACAGATATGTGTGAATGGTTCTACAAATCCTTCCGCTACGTTCTTAATCACAGTCATGTCAATGTCATTCCAATCCGTTGATGTTTTATTTTTACAGTTCCTGAGTATGGCCATGATTGCATTTCCATCTGTTGGAGTAAGAAACATGGAGCTTTGATTTCTATGGATTGAGTCTTCTACACCCACACTTAAGGTCGCTTTCACATATAGTTTTGGTGGACTCGGTGCGGTTCTGGTGGTGAAGTTGCAACATTGTTGCATTCTTCATTTGGTTCGCCTGCGTTCACATAGCAATTGTCAGGCGCACCGAACTTTCTGAACAATGTCACACGGTCGAAAAGGGCGCTCGTCTATTGGACACAATGGAGAGTGAAGATCCCTCCCTTTCAGGAAGTGAAATGCGCGTCAACACAAACTGCGTGAAGCGTAGTAGCAGAGACGTGGCATTGATCCATCGTTCGATTATAATTCCCATTACCGCCATCCTCTCGCTAAACAACTTGTACACCTCGTTGTTTTTGTGAGTGCCCACATTCCCCACAAGGAGCTGTTTTATTTGGTCTTCTGCCCCCCAAGTCTGTCCACAAGACATGTTTACACAGTGTGCTTGTTTTGCAGTGAATGCGCGCCAGCTGTGTTTTTTCCCCTTCTACCCCAAGATGCACAGTAGATAGATAGATAGATAGATAGATAGATAGATAGATAGATAGATAGATAGATAGATAGATAGATAGATAGATAGATGCAGTGTGCTTGTTTTGCAGTGAATGCGCGCCGCGGTAATAATAGATGGTTTATCAGGTGACTTCCTACGTTTGGTCCGATGAAGCGAACCGAGACCTACGTTTTCAGGCGGACCAGAGTTCGCGTGTTTGGTCCGCGGACCGAGTTCGACGCGAATTCTGGTCCGATAGTCTGGACCAAACAGCCCCTGTGTGAAAGCGACCTAGTGTCGGACCGCTCTCTGTGATTTTTTTAGCTAGACTAGGTCCAACCCCTACAAAGAACTTGTTAAAGCCATCGGCCACTTCCTCCATATTACTACTTTTCCTGCCGTCTGCAATGAAGTAATTTGGATACAGTCCACCTTTTGGCCCTTTTCTTATTATGTCATTAAGCACTTTCGAAATACCCTTGCTATCATGTTTATTCCTTTCTAGTAAGTTGGCATAAAAAACCTTTTTACAATTCCTCATAATATTGGTTAGTTTGTTTTTATATAGTTTATATTTCAATTCAGACTCATCCGTCCTATTTGTAATAAATTGCTTATACAAAAGGTTTTTCTTTTTACTGGCGTTCATCAGTCCCTTGGTTAACCAGGGTTTTGTACAGTAATTTTTCCTGTTACATTTGACTAATGGGCAATGCTTATTGTACAGATTCATGAATATATCCAGAAAGGACTCATAAGCAGCATCAGTGTCCTGTTCTAGGTACAGTTTCCCAATGCTGGGCCATTAACTCATTCTTAAGGGCATTCATTGAGTTATCAGTCTTAACCCGTATATATTTGGGTGCGGTGTCTGTTCTATTCTTTTTGTAATTAACTTCATACACCGTAAACACAGGTAAATGGTCCGAAATGTCATTGATTAATAATCCACTAATGGTGTTACCAAAACTGTTACAAAATATATTATCTATTAGAGTAGCACTATGGGAAGTTATTCTACTGGGTCTGATAATGTTTGGAAGCAAACTCATACTCAACATTGAATCAATAAATGCTTCTGTTGTTTTATGATGCTTGGCCTTTAATAAATCAATGTTGATGTCACCACATAAAAATAAGTCCTTTTGACCGTGACTTGAAAATAATGTCTCCATCCACTCCGTAAATTCTCCAGCGTTCGTCCCTGGCTCCCTGTAAATACAACTCACAATAATGTTTTTTCTTTTTTCCATTTAGATTTCAACTGTTACACATTCAAATAGATCATCCACGGCCCTTGACATATCGTTAACCTTTTTACAGCACAGATTACTATCAATGTACAATACCACCCCTCCTCTGTCTTTGCTGTTTCTATTTACCCAAAACATTTCATAACCATCCACATTAAAATTTAAGTAATTGTCAGGCTTCAGCCAAGTCTCAGAAATAGCTATGATACTGAATGGTTTATCAAATTCCTTTAGATAACTTTGTATGGAATCAAAGTTTCTGGGAAGGCTTCTACTATTAAAATGGATCAGTGATATGTTGTTTGCCACATTGATCTTACTATTGAATTTACTGGCGGTGTAATATTGGCATTCGTTATTTTTTTCATTGACCTGTGTATGGGATTTATAGTCGGTGTACTCAAAACTGTCAAATTTAGCTTCAAGGCAATCAGAATCAAAATCAATAATGATGGGAGTATCGTTCTCTATGTCATCCCCTTGCGAGGACGGGCAATCACTGTCATCTGCACTGGCCATGATGTAAAACTGAACCAATGCACATGGGGAAAGTAATCAGGGAGTGTCTCTGACTACCGTGACCGAGAGTATAGCCTACACACTTCACACACACATACAAAACAAAAAGGAAAATAAAAGATAAAACTGCTTGGTTACTAAATGAACCAGCCATGGCTTAGGTGGTCTAAATCTTACCACCACTTCTGCTCAGTCTGAATCGATAAAAGTCAAGGAAATATAGCTAAACGAATGACGCAATATAATGCTCAAATTAGGTTTAATTAAATTAAATCAATTTAAATTAAATCGCCCCTTTATAGGCTGGGCTCATACAGCTTTGAGAGTTCGGGACAAGGACTGTCATGTACAGCTTTGGCAATAAATCAAAGACTGACAAACGATGTCTCCACATTGAAGGGAAACTTTAGTAAACACTCACTCAGGAGGACGAGTACACTTCAGTTCTCTGGAATGTTTAACTTGTCGAATTCAGGGAAGAGTTCGCTGATGTTGGCAGCAAGACGGCCTCTGCCTCCTCGTGAGAGTTGAACCTCCTCCATCTGCCATCCATCTTCACTTCAAGTGTACTGCCACGCAGGGCGTACTCGAACCCCCTTTCCCGCAGTTTCTTCTTTACGGTGATGAAACTTCGGCGTTTGTCATGCATTGCCTTGCTGTAGTCGGGAAAAATATAGACGCGATTTCCCATGTAAAGCAAGTCCTTCTTCTCTCTAGCTAGCAAGACTCATGATCCTGGCTCTATCCTGGTACCTGTAGAATTTAATGAGGATGTGCCGATGTCTGGGGTTGGTGTCTCTTGCGGCGAGTCTGGTCCCTCTGGCTGTCGGATCCAGCGCCGCGTCTGTTCCTTGCGGCCCTGTCGTCGTCATCTTTGGACTCCAGCCGACCAATTCGGTGTGCCGTTGCAATGGCCAGGGGCTCCGGAAAGTTATTAGCAAGTCTCAGCTCCAGAACTATCATCAGTCTCAGTTCCAGAACTGTCATCATCACTGTCATCAGTCTCAGTTAGAGAACAGTCTGAAGAGAGAGGCTGGCTATCTCTAGTTGGTTCTAAATCACCAGCTGGATCTAAGTTACTGGTTAGTTCCGCTACTCCACAGTCCTCTCCTTCAGGTTCTGTTTTCATGTGTTCAGTTGAGGTGCTGGGTAAAGAGTATGCTTCTCTGTTTTTCTCCCTTTGGGTTTGAAGAGACTGGAAGGGCAGAGCGTTCTCTTGACCATCTTCACATTTCACTGGGTGAACTGTGATCTTGGAGCGATCAGCTTCTTCCAGCCCTTGATCTAGTTCATCTTTAATCTGCTCTCGGTCCTGGTTTTGGCTGAGTTGTGAGGACAGAGTGTTCTCACCTTCATTTTCACATTTCATAGGTTGTAAGGTCATCTTGGAGGCATCAGCCTCCTCTAGATCTTGACACAGTTCCTCCTGTTCCTCTTTGATCTGGAGGAGCTCTGTGTCCTGGGGTTGGATGAGCTGTGAGGACTGAGGTTTCTCTTCATCATGTTCACTCTTCACAGAGACAGGTTTCTCTCCTGTATGAGTTCTAGTGTGTACCTTCATATTTCCTTTATCACTGAACCCTTTCCCACAAACTGAACAGCTAAATGGCTTCTCTCCTGTGTGAATTCTCATGTGTGTCTTCTGCCTCTCTTTATGCCTAAACAATTTCCCACAAACTGAACAGCTAAATGGTTTCTCTCCAGTGTGAGTTCTCATATGTGTCTTCAGATCTCCCTTCATACTGAACCCTTTCCCACAAACTGAACAAACAAATGGTTTCTCTCCAGTATGAGTTATAGTGTGTGTCTTCAGAACTCCCTTCCTACTGAATCCTTTTCCACAAACTGAACAAACAAATGGTTTCTCTCCAGTATGAATTATCATGTGTTTCTTTATATTTCCTTTATCACTGAACCCTTTCCCACAAACTGAACAGCTAAATGGTTTCTCTCCAGTATGAATTCTCATGTGTGTCTTCAGATGTGATTGGTCATTGAACCCTTTCCCACAAACTATACAACTAAATGGTTTCTCTTCTGTATGAATTCTCATGTGTTTCTTCAGATCTCCCTTCCTACTGAACCCTTTCCCACAAACTGAACAACTAAATGATTTCTCTCCAGTATGAATTATCATGTGTTTCTTCAGATCTACCTTCCTACTGAATCCTTTTCCACAAACTGAACAACCAAATAGTTTCACTCTGATATGATTTTTTATGTGTATCTTCAGATCTCTCTTCTTGCTGAACCCAGGCCCGTTAGACATCGTTTGTATTTTCTGTGTCTTCTTTTGTTTGACTGCCATCAAACCTGGACCTCCACTCTCCTTCCATTCATCGCTATCATCAGTCTCAGCTCCAGAACTGGCATCATCACTGTCATCAGTCTCAGTTCCAGAACTGGCATCATCACAGTCATCAGTCTCAGCTCCAGAACTGTCATCATCACCGTCATCAGTCTCAGTTCCAGAACTGTCATCATCACTGTCATCAGTCTCAGTTAGAGAACAGTCTGAAGAGAGAGGCTGGCTATCTCTAGTTGGTTCTAAATCACCCGCTGGATCTAAGTTACTGGTTAGTTCCGCTACTCCACAGTCCTCTCCTTCAGGTTCTGTTTTCATGTGTTCAGTTGAGGTGCTGGGTAAAGAGTATGCTTCTCTGTTTTTCTCCCTTTGGGTGTGAAGAGGCTGGAAGGGCAGAGCGTTCTCTTGACCATCTTCAGATTTCACTGGGTGAACTGTGATCTTGGAGAGATCATCTTCTTCCAGCCCTTGATCTAGTTCATCTTTAATCTGCTCTGGGTCCCGGTTTTGGCTGAGTTGTGAGGACAGAGTGTTCTCACCTTCATTTTCACATTTCATAGGTTGTAAGGTCATCTTGGAGCCATCAGCCTCCTCTAGATCTTGACACAGTTCCTCCTGTTCCTCTTTGATCTGGAGGAGCTCTGTGTCCTGGGGTTGGATGAGCTGTGAGGACTGAGGTTTCTCTTCATCATGTTCACTCTTCACAGAGACAGGTTTCTCTGCTGTATGAGTTCTAGTGTGTACCTTCATATTTCCTTTATCACTGAACCCTTTCCCACAAACTGAACAGCTAAATGGCTTCTCTCCTGTGTGAATTCTCATGTGTGTCTTCTGCCTCTCTTTATGCCTAAACAATTGCCCACAAACTGAACAGCTAAATGGTTTCTCTCCAGTGTGAGTTCTCATGTGTGTCTTCAGAACTCCCTTCCTACTGAATCCTTTTCCACAAACTGAACAAACAAATGGTTTCTCTCCAGTATGAATTATCATGTGTTTCTTTATATTTCCTTTATCACTGAACCCTTTCCCACAAACTGAACAGCTAAATGGTTTCTCTCCAGTATGAATTCTCATGTGTGTCTTCAGATGTGATTGGTCATTGAACCCTTTCCCACAAACTATACAACTAAATGGTTTCTCTTCTGTATGAATTGTCATGTGTTTCTTCAGATATCCCTTCCTACTGAACCCTTTCCCACAAACTGAACAACTAAATGATTTCTCTCCAGTATGAATTATCATGTGTTTCTTCAGATCTACCTTCCTACTGAATCCTTTTCCACAAACTGAACAACCAAATAGTTTCACTCTGATATGATTTTTTATGTGTATCTTCAGATCTCTCTTCTTGCTGAACCCAGGCCTGTTAGACAACGTTTGTATTTTCTGTGTCTTCTTTTGTTTGACTGCCATCAAACCTGGACCTCCACTCTCCTTCCATTCATCACCATCATCAGTCTCAGCTCCAGAACTGGCATCATCACCGTCATCAGTCTCAGCTCCAGAACTGTCATCATCACTGTCATCAGTCTCAGCTCCAGAACTGTCATCATCACAGTCATCAGTCTCAGCTCCAGAACTGTCATCATCACCGTCATCAGTCTCAGTTAGAGAACAGTCTGAAGAGAGAGGCTGGCTATCTCTAGTTGGTTCTAAATCACCCGCTGGATCTAAGTTACTGGTTAGTTCCGCTACTCCACAGTCCTCTCCTTCAGGTTCTGTTTTCATGTGTTCAGTTGAGGTGCTGGGTAAAGAGTATGCTTCTCTGTTTTTCTCCCTTTGGGTTTGAAGAGGCTGGAAGGGCAGAGCGTTCTCTTGACCATCTTCACATTTCACTGGGTGAACTGTGATCTTGGAGAAATCAGCTTCTTCCAGCCCTTGATCGAGTTCATCTTTAATCTGCTCTGGGTCCCGGTTTTGGCTGAGTTGTGAGGACAGAGTGTTCTCACCTTCATTTTCACATTTCATAGGTTGTAAGGTCATCTTGGAGCCATCAGCCTCCTCTAGATCTTGACACAGTTCCTCCTGTTCCTCTTTAATCTGGAGGGGCTCTGTGTCCTGGGTTTGGCTGAGCTGTGAGGACTGAGGTTTCTCTTCATCATGTTCACTCTTCACAGAGACAGGAAGCTCCTCTCCCTCCTGACTGATCCAGAGTTCCTCCTGTTCCTCTTTAATCTGTAGGCGCTCTGGCTCCTCCTGGACCAGACTGGGGCTCCTCTCCTGCTGCTCAGGGGGAACCTCCTCTTCACAGATAAACAGCTGTAAGGCCATGGAGTCTAGAAAGAAGGGCATAAAATAATTTAAATGTAATTTGGTGTAACCATTGCTTTTGAAAGTAACAAAGGGACAGGTCACTATTTCACACTACACTCTTAACAGGAAAGTAACAACACGCTGAACCAATATATAGGGATGCACAGATCCTATACACAATACCGCTATCAGGCTGATACTAGCTACATGTGATCAGTATCGACTACAGGTGGTCTGATCCATTACCACATTGTCATAAAGCATCCTCCTCCACTAATATCCCAGCAGCAGTGCATGGTGGAGAAGAAGGACAATGTTCCTGCTGATTCTGCTTGATGAGATGTTGGACAAAGATTTGGAGTTTTTATTATATAAGGCAATAAAATAACAAGTGTACATGTACACCTCCAATACTGTACATGTACACACAACTACATGTACACCTCCATTATTGTACATGTACACACAACTACATGTACACCTCCAATACGGTACATGTACACACAACTACATGTACACCTCCATTATTCTACATGTACACACAACTACATGTACACCTCCAATACTGTACATGTACACACAACTACATGTACACCTCCAATACTGTACATGTACAAACAACTACATGTACACCTCCAATACTGTACATGTACACACAACTACATGTACACCTCCAATACTGTACATGTACACACAACTACATGTACACCTCCAATACGGTACATGTACACACAACTACATGTACACCTCCAATACTGTACATGTACAAACAACTACATGTACACCTCCAATACTGTACATGTACAGACAACTACATGTACACCTCAGCGTTTCCGTTAGCCGGTAATTACCGGTATTTGACCGACAAAATCTGTTGAAGTCCGACATATTTAATCTCTCCGGTCATAGTGTCCGGTGAAAATAGTTCCCTCTGGGCACAGTTTGATTATTTGAATTGTATTTGGATGGGCTGGAGTTGGGTGGCCTATGCGATGAACGAAACAATCATTGCGTTTGTTGTCGTTGCTTCGCTCAGCGAGAGCTTGCTGCTGGATTTGCGGAAGGCATGCAGCTGCAGACCCACAGAACCCACCAGCTTTGCTGGCACAGTGCGGTCCCCAGACCTGGAAAGCTGCTCTGCGGGTCTGCAGCTGGATGCTTCTTGCAAACTAACTGCGGCCGGCTCGCGCTGATAACAGCTTTCATTGTTGGACCGGCTGCTTGGTGGAGCAACGATGAAACGAATGTAATGAATCGTTCGTCGCATGTGCTATTTAATTTTGGCCTGTTTTGGTACGGTTCGGGTGGTCAAGTTGTGCTTGGAGGGAGTTGTTTTCACCGGACATTATGACCAGCACCAAGTCGTTGGGAGGTGGAGATATACATTCTGCAAAATGTCTCAGTTTGATTGATATAATTAATACAAATGTCCAATATAACGGAATTCGTTAGCTCATAAAAATGTGATTATAACAGACTGCTGTTTAGTGTCGGACCGACTGCCCACATACGCGGTCTATTTTATTTCAAGTCAGCAGCAGCACGGAGTATCGAGGGACTTATTTTATTTGGAATATATTAATGACTGTATACGCAAAAGTAGCCTATAGTTTTAAGTAATAATATTATAAATCTACATGCCTTGAGGATGACATTCTTTATTCAATTGTTTTAAAGCTCAATAAACTATGACCGGAATTAATCTCATTTGTCCGGTAGATTGAAATCTTGCAGGTCACGGAGACCGGCAACAATTTTTTCTAACGGAAACCCTGGTACACCTCCAATACGGTACATGTACACACAACTACATGATGCAGGGAACAAACTTAACTTTTTGACTTACCAGCCATTTGGCTGGTAGATTTGAAAAACTATCAGCCGGGCAGATTTTTTACTAGCCAAAAATCCAATTAGTATTTATATTGTAACGTTTGGCCACTTTAAATCATTGAACAGAGAGAGAGGTAGATAGAGAGATAGAGAGAGAAGGCAAGCCTGAAAACCTACCTGTTCAAAAAGGCCTTTGACTGTTAGCTTTTTAATTTTATTGCGCTTTTGTTTTTAAATTGTCTGTTTATACTATGTTTTTAATTAACTATGTTCTATTTTTATCTTATTTTTATTCTGTATTTTATTTTATTTGTTTTACTAATAACTATTTTATTTCAAATTTTTTAACGGTTTTAACCATGTACTAGTGTAGCACTTTGGGATCCCAGTGAACAAAAAGTGCATTACAAATCCAATCTATTATTATTATTATTATGTGTGGCTGCCGCCCTGGCGGACATCTGTGCTCTACTGAGTGCACCTTTCTAGTCTAGAGAGAGAGCGCCGATTCCCCGTAGCTGAGCAGGGTTGCATTTTGTCAACACAAGTTGGAACCCTGGAGGAAGCGATATAAGGAAACGAATTGCTCCGCTAATCGCTCATGTTGACCCCGCCCCCAAGTCGCTCTCCGCTCGCTCACCGCTCACCTTGAATCGAGCGCTCCCCGCTCCCCGCGCCACATCGCTCGGCAGATTTTAATTTATTTTTAGCATGGTGTAAATTAGCTCAAACTACAACAGTCTACACCCCCTGGGCCCCTTAACAATTGTTTGTATTGAGCCGCATTGTAATTGTACCCATTCTGCAATGTTAAATAACGTTGTTTATCCATTCACTAGCTCTATTAAGCGATGATAGCTAGCCTAGCCACAATGCTATGGTCGCTGCCATTAACACTTTGGTTGCCTAAGGTTAAATTAATGATATACCATAGATTGCCAGCGCTATTTGTCTATGGAGAAAGTCCCCTTCTTTGCAGGGCTATAACTTTTTAAATTCTATTGCTACATTGCCATTATTAGGGCCCATTCAAAGTCCTATATGTATTGTTCATTGTGTAGCAACGTTAAACTTTTTCATTCACATATTCATAGTAAAGTATGGTCTAATGTATAAGTATGTTTTCATCTCTTTCTGCAACTTTCTCCAGAACGTGATATATAGCCCCAAATGCATTATATTGATGATGAAATACAGTTTGATGGCAATCAGCGCGATATAAAAAATTCCAACTAGACGTACTTCTAGAAGTTACTACACGTCATCTGATGTTGACCGGATGGGCGAGGGGGCGTTTATAATTCCGTGGGCAGCGTTATACCAATCATCTAATGTGGGTCAAATGTTGATAATATCAGTTATTATCGAAGACGGTAACGTTACACGCTGAAACTCACCCCAGTCTCCGCGCGCCGTTGGGCGATCATCGTCGAGTAGAAATGTTATCATTATGGGATATATTATTACCCGGTCCATCTCCAGCTTGTATAATGGTATATACGTCCAAATCATGTTGTTTATCGAGTTATTGGCAATCGATCGCTATGTAGTGTGACGAGCTAGAGTCACCGGACATGTACCGTACAGTGGCCGGAAGCAATACGGACGTCTAGCAAAACCTCTACTGCGCTTCCTGTTAAGCGCTTGCGCCGATCGGCCACCAGATGGCGCTCCTGAACCGCCAGAGAGCTCAGTGGGTCCTGCTGGTGGATCTCAGGCCAGCGGAGGGACATTATGAATCCGATCGCAGATTTTTGAAATATTGATATAAGGACGACTTACAGCGTCCCCCGGCAACTTTAGCATGGCCAGCAAAGACGTCTAAAGACGGCTCCCGGCAGTCAAAGTGTTAACGTTAGCATGTAAGCTAACGACAACAACAATGGCGTCAAAACTTTTTCTAACAGGATGTGAGTGACAAAGCCTGAACAGGATATCACAGGTTCACCCTTCTCATTGGTTGAAAATGGCCTTCATGTTTGTACATCGCCATCTGTTGCTTCGGCATTGTACTACATGTATATTACATCAGTGTTAAACCACTGTGAGCGGCCTGGAGGGAGTGGATTGGAGCGGAGGAGAAGCGGTAGATGCAGTGTATTTTGTTAGCCGCCAGGTGGCGGGCAGACCTTAAATTCTAATCGCCAAAGAATAAATCTACAAGTCAATGGCGCAAAATGGTACTATTTTGTACCCTGACTACATGTACACCTCCATTATTCTACATGTACACACAACTACATGTACAGCTCCATTATTGTACATGTACACACAACTACATGTACCAGGGCTCCAGACTAACTTTTTTCACCACCGTTCCAGAACCGTCCCGAAATACAATTTTAACCGTCCCAAAGTGAATGTAACCGTCCCAAAAATCAAATGTCGTTTCTTTACTTTGGTTTTGTCGTCTATAGTTGTTATTGCCATAAGAAACACCATTCAGAGAAGGGGAGAATACATTTATTTAGTCAAAAGGCTCCCAGGTGGAAAGATTTCACAAGAATAATTATGATTAAAAATAAATATATTATATATATATATATATATATATATATATATATATATATATATATATATATAATATATATATATATAAAGATGTTTAACAAGGTGCTAGTATAGGGATATTTGGTCACCGTGCTGTTATAGTCAACCAATTGGAGCCATGTTGATTATTCCTTCCATAGGAAAATATATTTAAATGTATTTGTATTTTATTTCGTTTTAGTTTTTTTTGTTATTACAAATGTGTGTGTTTATGGTTGAAAATGTTAAGAGATAAATAAAGATCAAATCAAATCTAACTGAATAAGTGATCACTCTTCTAACAAGAAAGAAAAACGTAGTTTAGCTTTAAACTATATAATGTCATTGCGTCCAGAGATTCCACCTTTGATAACTAAAGTAATGACACTTGACTAGTAATGAAACATGTCCCTTAGATCGCGCTGTCCTCCTGGTTGATATTGATAACTGCTGCTAAATTCCAGCGGGCCCTCCTCACTGAATATGGATTCATTGTGTAGCTGAAGCGAAGTTTGCCTATAGCCTGTCGTCTATTTCTCCACGTTCGTTTCGATAAATGTAACGTTATGCCAATTAACTCGCAATGGTAGTAACATTACGTGTTAGTATAGAATCGAATGGAAATCCTTTAATAATCCAGAGGGAAATTCGGCACTACAGAGCAGACTATGTATCGCTCACATTGAACAACAATAAACATTTAGGTCAATAGGACTAAAATAGGAATAACAATATAATAATATTAAAAATAAGAATAAAATAGTGTGAACTATGGATTAATCAGTGGCAGTCTGATACGTTAGTCAGTAACGTTAGCTAGCAATAAGCAGCTATAACTAGAACGCGTCGATAACTGTATACAGTTCCAATAGACTAACATTACACTTCTGTGATTTAAATGTGTCTTTACCTTAGACTCAGGGGTTGTATTGCTGGATGCAGTTCCCTGTTGGTCATTTTGGGTCTGTGTTTATCCTCTTCAAATAGCGCAGCATGTTTGCGGTGATCTCTTCACTGAGAGGATGCCACAGTATAGCGCGTTTTATTTTTTTTATAACATTCTGATCTTTTCGCGGTTCTTGTACAGTGGTCTCGTGCCATGCGACTGTCAATTACCAGCTGTCATTCACTGTGTCAACCAGGGTTAAATACCAGTGGAGAATCTCGGAGGGAGGGGGGATTAGGGGATTATTATTTGTATATATGTATGTTTTTAAGCTCGGCTCTCAACGGGACCTCAATAGTTGGATGTATATCTATTGTAGCTTCGCTCTCCAGAAGCATTACCAACAACTACACAACAAGGCTAGTTTGAATATAATGATCTTGAACATTGGGGGAATAAATAATCAACACAAATGCAAAAGCGTGCTCACATTGATGAAAAAAGGACAGATTGACGTGGCTCTGCTAAGCGAAACACACATTTTAGGGAAAGACATAGATACGTTAGCGGACAACACATATCATAACATTAGTCACTCTTCCTTTGGAACGAGAACTCGTGGAGTTGCCATAGTCGTTAGACGGAAGTTGAATATTGAATTGAAGGGAGTATGATCTGATTCAGATGGTCGGATAACTATAGCTAAGATTGTACACAAGAACAGGAAAATAGCGTTGGTAGCGGTATACGCCCGAAATTTGTACGAAGTCAGTTTCTTCACTACACTTACCAGAGTAATGTTAGACCTTCCCGAATACTCATTTATAATTGGTGCAGACTTTAATGCCATTTGGAATCCAAGGATGGATAAATCTTACCCCTCCTTTTCCAACGAACAAAAAAAATCATCTAATGCACTAAAGGATTGGTCGAAGATTACAGGTGTAAATGACCTATGGCGATCACTCAACCCCACGACCCGGAAGTACTCTTGTCGATCTGCGAGACATAACACATTATCCAGAATAGATTACGTTTTTGCATCCCCGAGACTATTTGATAACTATGATGTGGAAATGATACCCAATGCATTATCAGATCACCGTTATCTAATCCTAAAAGGAACATTTGGTATACTATCATCCCGAGCCCCAAGATGGCGATTTAACTAGATGCTGCTTAATAACAAGGAATTTATTACACAAATCAAAGAAGCTCTCACGGTATTCCTATGGATGAATGCGAATTCGGTGCAGGACCCCAGAATATTATGGATGTCGGTAAAGGGAATGATCAAGGATTTCACTGATAGCTTTTCCTCCAAAATACGCAAGAATCGATGCTCAAAACTGGCTGAACTGGAAACACTTTATTCAACGTTATTTAATTCTTTACAATACAACAACTCGGTTCGACTGGAAAATCAAGTCAATATACTAAAAAAAGAGATTAACGCCATATACAGACAACAATCTGAAATACAAATACGTAGCACAAGACAACAGCAGTACTCTCAAGGTGACACGTTCAGCCGAACGCACAATTGGAGGGGGGCTCCCCACCCTCCAGAACATTTACTACAAGCGTTGCAAGGGCAAGGCTAAGAGAATCATTAAAGACTCCAGTCACCCGAACAACTGCCTCTTTGAACTGCTGCGGTCAGGCAAGCGATACAGGAGTCTCAAGGCGAGCACAGAAAGACTCAGAAGAAGCTTCTATCCCCAGGCCATCAGGCTGCTAAACGAACAATGAATGAACACTACACAACAACAACCACCAAACGCACATAGCACACACATCCACACGCACACACTCACTTTAAACAAACACACTGTAGCACCCACTCCACACACTTATAGCACACACCCACTTTAAACAAACACACTGTAGCACCCACTCCCCACACTTTATATTTATGGATGAAGGATTGCACTACAACTCGTACACCTTACTGTAAATTGTACCTAAAATTGTACCTCATCCCATTTCTGCTTTGCACTAGATAGTACTGTACATTAGTACACTGCATAGTATTGTGTATTGTATATTATATGGTAACTCAGAACATTGTACATATGTCTATACCGAACACTGTGACCTCATTTTCTTCTTCTAAATTCATGCTATATTATGTTATTATGTTATTTGATACTATCTTGTCTAGCACAGTCTCTGGAGCGTAACAGTAAGAAGCATTTTGTATGAAAGTATTCTGTACTTCTGTATGACTGACAACTATTAAAGAACTTGAACTTGAACTTGAAGGTTCCAAACCAAGTCACCTATTAGCTATGCGATTAAGAGTTAACGCAAAATTTGCAGATATAACTACCATTAATGCACAACAAGGACTTGTTACAGACCACAAAGAAATAAACGCGACATTCAAAGAATTCTACTCCAACTTGTATAAATCAGAAACGACCTTTGATCAAAACAAAATGGACACATATCTTAATCAAATTAACCTCCCTAAACTTTCAGAGGATGACGCTAAACAGTTAGAAACACCGATCACACTAGATCATAGGTGTCAAACTCACGGCCCGCGGGCCAAATCCGGCCCGCCACGTCATTTCATGTGGCCCCCCCCAAGAGCTCAGGTAAAAAAAAAATTTTTTTTTACATTAATATTGGGTTAAAAAATAGCAGTGTTAAAATAATTGTGGGTTAATGCGTTAATAAAGCTTTAACTTTGACAGCCTTAGTTATTACACATTCTTACACATACATGTATGTTGAACATCTGAGGTAACAAAGGAAAAAAGCCAAAAGCACTTACTCCTCAGACATTCTTTGACAATTTTACAGCCCAAAATACAAAAAAGATCCAGGCGGAATAGGTAACAAAGGGTTGAAGAAATATTGTCAGATGCAAACTGGCTGTGTGACATAACCGAGCATCTCGCTCAATTGAATAAGAAGCTGTAGGGACGCAAACAAGTCCCACCCAAAACTTGACCAATATAGTTGTGAACTGAGACAACCCTTATTTTGTTATTTTTTAGTACAGTTACAGTTGTGTGTTCATGCAGACACATAATCAAATTTGCTGATGACACAGTAGTGGTGGGCCTGATCTCTGCCAACGACGAAAGGGCCTACCTGGAAGAGGTAGAGAACCTGTCACAGTGGTGTCAGGAGAACTGCCTCTCCCTGAACGTCAGCAAAACAAAAGAGATGATTGTGGACTTCAGGAGGTCGGGGGTCAAGGACTACAGCCCCCTCAGCATCGACGGGGCACCGGTTGAGAGAGTGAACAGTTTCAAGTACCTCGGAGCCCACATATCCGAGGACTTGACATGGACCACACACATTGACAGTGTTGTGAAGAAGGCACGACAACGCCTCTACTTCCTCAGGCGCCTAAGGAAGTTCCAAGTCAGTCAGAAGATCCTTAGGAACTTCTACTCATGTACAATAGAGAGCATCCTGACCGGCAACATCACCTCCTGGTTTGGGAATAGCACTGCACAAGACCGTAGCAGACTACAAAGAGTGACACGTTCAGCCGAACGCACAATTGGAGGGGGGCTTCCCACCCTCCAGAACATTTACATCAAGCGGTGCAAGGGGAAGGCTAAGAGAATTATTAAGGACTCGAGCCACCCGAACAACTGCCTCTTTGAACTGCTGCGGTCAGGCAAGCGATACCGGAGTCTTAAGGCGAGCACAGAAAGACTCAGAAGAAGCTTCTATCCCCAGGCCATCAGGCTGCTAAACGAACAATAATCGCTAAACGAACAATAATCACTATGCAACAACCATCAAATGCACACAGCACACACACCCACACGCACACACTCACTCAAACAAACAACACACTGCAGCACCCACTCTCCACACTTTAGATCACACAAACACACTTACACTTTATATTTATTGATAAAGGATTTGCACTACAACTCGTACACCTACTGTGAATTGTACCTAAATTGCACCTCGTCCCATTTCTCCATTTCTGCCTTGCACTATATAGTATTGTATATTAGTACACTGCACAGTATTGTATATTGTATGGTAACTACGTCTATTCTGCATCGAACATTGTACATATGTCTAAACTGAACACTGTGACCTCTTTTTTTACTTCTAATTTTACTATGTTTTTATTTCATACTTATCTTGTCTTGCACAGTCTCTGGAGCGCAACAGTAAGAAGCATTTTGTACAAAAGTATTCTGTACTTCTGTATGACAACTATTAAGAAAAAGAAAAAAAAAAAAAATAGCAATTTCATTACGAATTGAAAATGGGGGACCCTGATGTAAACAAGTCGAAAGTCTTTCTCTGGTCTGCATCCCCTTAACAATTGTGTGTATTGAGCTGTACTGTACTGTACCCATTCTGCAATCTGTTAATTAAAGTTAATTAAACTATCTTCCATTAGTTGGATGTATGGCCTCTGCAAGGTTGTGTGCAGCCATTTGTTTTTGTAACATCTGCTACATCTGTCCCACGTGTTCTTTGCAGCTCACAGTTGTTAGTTCTGCCCCTCTTGACTGTGACAAAAAGGTTTTGAACAAACTTAATGTCATAGCTTGTATTTGATGATATTCTTCTTTGTTATTTACTTGAATGGTTTGATCATTGATTGGTGGAGTAATATGGGGTTCTGATAAACTAAAATTATTTGTTAAAATAACATAAGCTAACATATATTTTTACATTTATGCAAATGAATATGCAATATGTATAACTTGAATAAGTAATAAATACAGAAACACCATGTTTAACAATATGTAAATGTGTAGCTACATTTATTTTACATTACATTAACAATTAATACGGTCTTTGGCCCTTTGAGGGCAACCATAATGCTGATGTGGCCCTCTGTGAAAATGAGTTTGACACCCCTGCACTAGATGAACTCAAGGAGGCTATATCTGAAATGCAAAGTGGTAGGGCTCCTGGAAGAGACGGTATCCCACCAGAAATGTACCTCTCGTGTTGGGACATAATTGGACCCTTATTACTAAATATGATTTTATACTCAGTCAAGGAGGGGAACTTCCATAAGAACGACAATATTGCACTCATAACAGTACTCCTTAAAAAAGACAAAGACCCCACCGAGTGCGGTAGTTATAGACCCTTAAGCCTCCTCGGAACCGATATCAAACTGTACTCTAAGGTATTAGCCATCAGACTACAAAAGCATATGACGTCTTTAATTCATCCGGACCAAACTGACTTCATAAGAGGCCGCTTGATCACTGATAACATAAGACGATTACTTCACGTACTGGATGCTAACAAGGACGACACCACACCTAAGGCGATGCTGTCCCTGGATGCAATGAAAGCTTTTGACAGGTTGGAATGGTCGTATCTATGGGCAGTATTAGAAAGGATGGGGTTAGGAAAAGGATTCATTGATATGATTAAAGTATTATACAAAGACCCATCGGCCATGATTACAACAGGTATAATCACCTCCGAAATCTTTCCGGTATCACGCTCTTCCAGACAGGGTTGCCCTCTTAGTCCCGGACTATTCGATCTATCATTAGAGCCTTTAGCACAATATATAAGACAATCCCAATCCATAGAACCAATCGTAATCAAGGGCACACAACATAAAATTAGTTTATATGCGGACGACGTAATATTGCTCATGCAAAACCCCAACACCGCATTGCCTCATATTCTCAAGTTGATTGAGGACTTTGGAGATTTATCGGGATTTAAGATAAATTGGCCGAAGTCGGCCTTCCTTCCACTGAACGCCTCGGCAAAAAAAAATATAACCCTCCCAGAAGAGATACCGATGGTAAAACACTTTAGATGTCTGGGAGTTGAAATATTCCCTACCATAAGCCAAACGGTGAAGCACAATTACATAAAAATCCAAAACAAAATCAAATACGACCTTGATAGGTGGTCAAAACTTAAAAACTCAGTACAGGCAAGGGTATCAATAGTTAAGATGGACGTCCTACCTAGAATCAACTTCTTCAGCTCAATGCTACCGTTACCCCCTCCAGAGGGTTACTGGAAAGAATTACACTCCTCCACTATACAAATTTATTTGGAATAACAAACCACCACGTATAAAAAGATCCACCGCACAGAGAAACAAAGCAGACGGTGGTATGGCATTTCCAGATTTTTCCCACTATTTTAAGGCGTACACTTTAAGACCACTGATAACATGGTTTGATCCCCAAGCATCAGTATCCTGGAGAAATTTAGAAGAAAATATAGTAGCTCCACATAGGCTGAAGGACATAGTATACACCAAATTATCAATTAAGCAATGCGAACGGAAATTTGGCCCCATAATTACTCATGCGATCCGGATATGGCGTGAAACACACAAAAAATATTCTATCCCACAAAAATGGCATAATCATACTCCCTTATTCAATAACAATGCACTCTTGATTGGAAAACAACCTATAAAATTCCCTAGATGGGAAAAGCAAGGCATACACTCATTAGGAGATGTTTTCAACAAACAGGGCTTTTGTAGTTATGATGAAATACGCAATTTTTTTTATCTCAATCTTAATGTCCACATATTATTTTTACGCACAGTTATTGCAATGTTTGAAGGCTCACGGTGCTCCATTAAGGATACCAATTGTACACCACAGATACCACAAATTCTTCTATGAAAGAGAGACATCGAGAGGTTTTGTTTCAGATTTGTATCATCAATTACTAACATCCTCATATGAAACCCTCCATCTAGACTCAGTCTGGAGGAGGGATATACCAGACCTGGAGAAAGATTTTGACTGGCAAGAAGCCTGGGCAAATGTTCGACTTGCATCAAGGAACCCGGACCATCAACAAATCAATCTTAACTATATTCACAGGACATACTTAACTCCTATAAGACTGAACAGAATGGGTCTCAAACAGGACCCCAAATGCACCTTATGTACAAATGGGGACGAGGGGACATTTATGCACATGTACTGGGACTGCCCACCAGTTAAGATATTCTGGAAAGAGGTGACCCAGCAATTATCAAATCTCTTGACTCTGAATATACCTGTACACCCCTCTGTATTACTGCTGAATGATGTTTTTGAGTGTGCAGTACATCCACAGCTAAAGAGATTGGTTTTATCGGGTATCACAGTGGCTAAAAAGCTGATAGCATCACGATGGTTCTGTCACATAGTAATGTCTAAAGACAATATATAATATAAGCTGGAGCGGGCTGTATGTGAAAACCAGCCCCTCCAGTAGTGCCTTAAGCAAGGTCCCGAGCAGGTAATAAAGTGAACACAAGACGTTGATCCAAATAGTCAATTATATTTATTATGCAGGGTAGGGCTTGAAACCTCCACTGATATTTAGTTAGGCAACAAAGGGAAAAAACAACCCACAAACATGTAACAATTAGGGAAAAAGGTAATTGGAGAACAGACAAAGTGAGGTATAGGAGAATACTAAATAAGCGCCCACAGACACTCACCAACCAGCCAGAGGTTGGTACTGGGAAACCCCCAGCAAAGGTACCAAAGGTACAATTCCACACTCAGTGGAATTAGGCCTAAAGCCAACAAGAGAATACTTACTCCAATGGAGGAGTGGCGCAGAGGCCAACAATATCTACATACATATACTAGTACTTTAGTCCACACGAAGCAGTAGATAAGCACAGTATCAATTCCACAGTGGTCAATCAATGGCAACCTCCCAATACTCTGATCAGTGGCAACTGACAGAGCGAGGCGCCCCGATGTGTGTCATCTCCACTCTATTAACCACCCATCTCCACTGCCTGTTCGAAGGTGCACCAATCAGATGCACCAATCCAATCAGGGAGATGAGTGGCATCTGTGAATAGAAACAGGCAATTAGGAGATGACACAACACCACACATACCAAACAACACAAATAATATATTACCCTGATGTTACATGGTGTTAAAATATATGGCAATAATGATAATGAACAACCCACGTACGTGACAGGTTCCAACCGGAAAAAATTTGCCGAAAGGTCTGGATTATTACATATCTCGATGCAGGGTTCGAAATTAACGGGGGCTTGGGGCATAATGCCCTTGAAAATGGACAAAATGCCCTCGAAAATCAGTTAAGGGGGGCACTTAATGCCCCCGACAGTTTACTAATTATATATATTTATCCGGTAATGGAGCGTCTGTGTATCGTACGGTTCAGATGACGCGCAAATAAAAAAATTCATTTGGCGGAGCCTAGGCCTGCCGCGATAAGCAATAAATCGATTAATTGCTGCGATAATTAAAATGAATGCAATGATTTTGACGGGCGCGATTAATTGCTATTTGCGCGTTTGTTTTAATGAGGCGGAACCAGTGCCCATTGTCAGTCACTGTCCGTGTTGGGAGGCGGGCCGCTGACGTTACTAGAGTACAGCACGGGAGCTCCGTGGGGCAACGCCACATAGACATTTCTCAATAGTGTTGCTCCTTTTAACCAAGTAGCATTATTTGTAGTGTAACGTTAGCTATTTTTAGACCCAAGTAGTTACTCGCTACTGCCCGGAGAAACTGGACTGCTAAATAAAGATGAAAGATAGAGCTTTGATTCTCATTCCATGCTAACAACATTAGCTAAATAGCTAACAAACGAAATACAACGTATAGCATAGCTACAAGTACAACACAGAATAACGTTAATACAATTACATGCATCATTGTTTACAATGAACGGGTGGGGCTAGTCAAAGGACTGGACACGGGGACAAGTTAAACATGAATTAATTTATTATAACACTCCGGTAGTTTCGAGTCGTGCTGCAGTGCTTACGCACCACAGCTATTCTATTATATACTGCTTTGACGCTTCCTCCTCATCGTTGATTGCCTGTAGTAGCTGCATCTAACGTTAGTAGCTAACGTTAAAACTAACCTAAAGTTAGTTGTTCACCAACAATTTGTTTTATCATTAGCTCAAAAACAGGAGCGCTCGGCAGTAGAATGTGACCGGAGCTGAAGGTGCCACACGCTAAAATGTCCGTGGGGACCCGGCGCCAACCCATAGATAGTTCCAACTCACCGAATTACGTAATCCACCACAGTTGCACTCAATATTTAAATAATGTTAGTCTAAATAAATGTAGACAGAAACATAATAATTTCAAGCAGAAAACGAATCTTTCCATTAAGAACTGACAATCAGGGAATTTAAACATGGTTGACATTGTTTTTGTGTGTTTATATTAATTAAAGAAAGGAAAGTCTAGTGCTGGCTGAGCATATTGTTTGTTTGCACTAAGTTAATACTTTGACAAATGTAGCCTATATTTTTCAGTCAGTTCGGTCTTTGTGTGCCAAACATTATTTAAGGCTGTAAACACTGTAAACCTTTTATTTTATTTTTAATAAATGAGAAGCATGTTATTAAAGGAGCTCCCGTCTTATACGGAGCTACTGAGAAATCTTGATCCCCAGTTAGACTGGCTGACGCGCCGTTATATTCCTGGTCTCATACCAAACAGTCCTTGTCCCAATGACACAATGCAGGCAGCTTTCTTGGAAAATGATATTTATTTGCTTCACCGTGCAAACAGAATATCCTTGTTTTTTGTTCCTTAAACTGATTAAATGATAATGAATATGATACCTAATTGGATACAAACATTTCGACCTGAGACCTGCGTCGTACGTGCGGTCAAAAACCATTGCCTTTTCCGGGTCAAAACTCCTCCTCCTACAGGTGTACCTGACGCTTATATAAAAGAAGCGCCACCCCCTGGTCACATAAATCCATTGCACATTAAGTCCATTTTGGCCGTTACACACCGGCCCCTAATTGTTAAGGCATGCAGACATAACAATTCAAAAAATAAATAAACAAAACAAATAAGAGCCAAAACATGTTATGGATTAAGTGCATCTACACTTCATGAACCAAACACAGTTGTCACTGGCCTTACAATGGTGCCACCTTTAGTCTGCAATTTTACAGAACGCACCAGACCTTGTTCGTCTGGAAAGAACCCTGCCAAGTGGCCAGGACCCACGAGGAGCTGAAGAATCCATGATGACTACAATATCTCCAGCTGCCAAACTCCTTTTCCTCTTGTCCCAGAGAAAGCACAGAAAATCACTGTCTTCCTCAGCGACCTTCACCTGGTGGAACATGGCTTGAATGTCACCCATGAATGCCACCGGTTCCTCTCTGAAGCGAGTTAGCACTCCTGGCTCCTCCTCCTTTCCTGGTTCCTCGACTTCCTGTTCCTCCTCCTTTCCTGTTTCCTCTTCCTTTATCCACCCCTGTGTTGGTAAAAGGTGGTAGGTCAGGAAGGATTCTGTCTGCTGGAAGATCCGCCATCTTTTGCTCCACTGCACTGTCACTGTAGTGTTTGCAAAAGCTGCATTCAGCGATGATCTTCTCAGCTGCATGGGCGTTGGTGATCCAACATTTCTTCCTCACTTTGGACATTGTGTGAGTCCTTCCACCATGTCTCCGATTCTGGTGTACATGCTTGAGAATGAGCATTGAAACATGCTGGTCCTTGGAGAGAATGAGTGGAGGTTTAGCTTCCTCTGGTGTTGATCCTCTGCTCAATGTTCCTACAACTCTCAAGAGTCCATCTTCAAACGCTGTATCCAGCCTAGTCACTCCCACATTGTTGGGCAGACAGACCTCCTTGTTAAAAGGTAATTTCAAGCAGTACCTCTCCTGCTGAAGCACTGCTGAACTTTCAAATTTTTCCAGGTGGCTTAGGTCTTCTCTGGACACTTCCTTCTCTTTCACAGCTACTTCTTTGAAGTTGTGTTTGTCCTGATCGGCCAGCATTTCTTCCTGTCTGCACACAGAGATCCTGTTCACTGTAGCAGAGGGAAACTCTGACTCCACAACACCACTGTTTCCATTCAGTGGACCATTAACGACCCATCCCAGCACTGTCCTTATAGCATACGGGCCATTCCTGTGACTGTTGATGACCTCCCAAGGTTCCAATATCTTGGGAGTGTTGGTTCCAATCAACAGGTCGACATTTGCTTTTAGGCGTGGGATGTGTACGTTGGACAAATATGACCATTTAGACAGTTCTTCAGGTGTCACCATGTTCTCAGCCGTGACTGGCATTTTCTTCTGTGTGAGAACTTCCGGAAGAACATAAAAGTCATCGCTGTCCAAACCAGCTACCTCCAACCCAGTCAAGGAGTAAGCTGGAACACCCGTCTCTTGCCCCATGGTGCTCAGTAGGAAGGTGGTTCCTCTGCCTGTGATATTCAGCCTCTGCATTAGGCGTTCAGAGCAGAATGTGGCTGAGCTACCAGGGTCTAAGAAGGCGTATGTTTGTACTATGTTTCCGTTTGCTGCTTTCACATTCACAGGGAGAATGGCTAATACACACCGGTCCTTACCGGCCCCTGTATGTCCACATGTTTGCAGTGAAGTTGGTTGCTGTAACTGTTCTGGAGAAAATGGTTGCCTTTTGATGTGAAGCAGGGTGGGGTGAGTTTGACCACAGACTTTGCATACCAAGCGCCTTTCGCAATCTCTGCTCATGTGACCAACACATAAGCATGGAAAGCAAACTCCCTTTTCCCTCAGAAAGTACATTTTCTCCTTGTGCCTCTTCTCCTGCAGTTGTTTGCACTCCTCCAACGAGTGACTGCGAGCACAGCAAAGGCATCCAGCTCTCCTAGCATTCACTGTACCTGGTGTTGGTGATGTCAGCTCCTTGGCTCTCTCAGATATTACTGTGGTGGCGACAATGTTTCTTTTCACTCTGTTGGGATACGATTCAAACCTGGTGAGAGATGTTGTGCCAACCACACCAGAATTTGGATCCTGTATGTCACCAAACAGAGGGTCAGAAAGAAGGCTAACATGTCGCTCCACAAACCTGATCATATCACCGAAGTGAGCTCTTTCCTGTGTATTTTCCATTATGCCATGAGCCGTACTCCTCCATTGCTCCCTCATCTTTAATGGCAATTTTGATATAATGGCCCTCATGTTGACAGGCATGTCCAACTCCTGCATGTACTGAAGCTCCTCCATTGCATTGCAGCAGCCACGCAAGAATAAGGAGTAGGCTTGAAGTGCCTTGACATCCTCAGATTTTATTGTTTGCCATGCCAAGGCCTTTTGCATGTAGGCACTTCCTATTTTGTACTGGTTTCCAAAGTGTTCTTTAAGAAGACCCTTTGCCACTGCGTAACCACGCTCAGGAGCCATATGCTGGCAGCTACGCACCAATTCCTGTGGCTGTCCTCTTGTGAACTGCTCCAGATAATACAAAGCATCAGCGTCTGTTGCCTTTTCCTCCACTCCTTGTTCAAATGCTTTGATGAATGTTCTGTATTGGAGAGGGTCACCTTCAAATGTTGGGATATTTCGTGGTGGCAGAGACCTGGAATGCTGTTGCTGCACCAGAGCAGCAGTTATCTCATTTTGCCTCTCCATGATGGTAAGCATGTTTGCAGGTTGGTTTGAATTGATTTGCACATTGTCAGTTGTTCCCATTCTGCTTTCCTGTTCCTTGTGGTTGTGATTATATTGGCGGTTAGCAGCAGTGCTATGCCATTGACCACGTTCCTTTGGTCTCACATCCACAGGCTTGTTTGGTGGTATTGACAATTGTGTCAATTTACTTCGTTGTGTTAATGTCCCAGGTTGGTATTCCCTTGCAACAGGATTTAGCTTGTGGTGTTCCCTTTCAAAATAGGAATTCATTGCATTTGAAGGTGCACGAGATGAACGCTTACTTTCAGAGGAGTGCAACACGGCCAACCTTGCAGTGCTTGCAGCCAATTCAGTGTCCACCTCTAGTTGTTCCTTTTTTCTTTTCAACTTTAGTTCCTGCTCCTTCAACTGATGCTCCTGCTCCTTCAACTTTAGTTCCTGCTCCTTCAACTGTTGCTCCTGCTCCTCCAAAGCATGTTTTTCTTTTAGAGAATCAGCACGAGCGAGAAGTGCAGCTCTATCGGCTTCAGCTAAGATCCTGGCAGATGACCTGCTACTTGTTTTTGAATATTTGCTCACAATGTTTGACACACTGTCATTTGGAGCAATACCATCATCCATTAAATGCAAATCACCTTCAGTTGTTTTACCATCATATACATTCGTTATACCTTCAATATTTGAAACCCACAGTTTTGCATTTGAAATACACTCATTGATTGACAACATTTTTGCTTTAAACCAGGTGTCTTGTTCTTCTTTTTCATCATGTAACGTATAACCCAACAGAAGATTGTCATGTATGCATTTCGCCTCATAACACACCTGATTCAAATCTGTAAGAGCATTCTCTACTTTTTCCTTCTCATTATTTAACATGAAACCAAGAATTGAATCTTTTATCTTGGCTGCCATGTTAAATTTACGTTTTCTGCTGGCATCTAATTTGCCACAATGTTCTGCAACAGCCTTGGCAGTCATTTTAACGACACGTTTCCCAGTGACGTCACCGCTAACAGCGGAGCGCGCTGTGGTCTCCATGGAAACGTTTGATGCCGTTTTGCGCGTCGCCATGTTATTAGATTGTCTGAATTAAAACGAGACGGCTGGTGACGAGTCGCGCAACATAGTCACTACAAAAAAGGTCTGTGTAGTCAAGTGTTATTCCTCTTCAGCAACCATGGATTTACGCTCAACCCCAAGTTATGTGTGCACACAATTTTACATGGCCATGTATTTATATAGCGCTATTCACATACCTCCTTGCGTTGGGTACCATGATGTCGCCTCACGGATCAGTACTCGCGGTCCAGTACTGATCCTCAGCCAAACTTCGGGTCAGCACCGGTGTCTTCCTCCTCCACGAACGGCTGCAGGCGGATCCGCGATGCAGCAACAACAGTAGAATCCTCTTCCTCCACACAACAACAGCAGCAGCTCCTCGCCTTCCTCCGGTGGAGATTCTCCGACGTCCCCTAACGCATCGAATCTTCCCCAGTCTCCAAGCAAGAGTCCAACTGGTGCGCGGTTTTTGACTAATATTAAAGGAGCTCCCGTCTTATACGGAGCTACTGAGAAATCTTGATCCCCAGTTAGACTGGCTGACGCGCCGTTATATTCCTGGTCTCATACCAAACAGTCCTTGTCCCAATGACACAATGCAGGCAGCTTTCTTGGAAAATGATATTTATTTGCTTCACCGTGCAAACAGAATATCCTTGTTTTTTGTCCCTTAAACTGATTAAATGATAATGAATATGATACCTAATTGGATACAAACATTTCGACCTGAGACCTGCGTCGTACGTGCGGTCAAAAACCATTGCCTTTTCCGGGTCAAAACTCCTCCTCCTACAGGTGTACCTGACGCTTATATAAAAGAAGCGCCACCCCCTGGTCACATAAATCCATTGCACATTAAGTCCATTTTGGCCGTTACACATGTTTAGATTTGAGTGTTACATTTTTTTTTAATACAAATTTACGTATATAGAACTGAAAACCGTGACCCGAAAATCGTGATACGAACCAAACCGTCCATTTTGTGAACCGTCCCACCCCTACCGTTTATCATAAAAATTCAGTGCCCCCGAAATACAAAAAAAAGCCCCCGAAAATCAATTAAGGGGGGCAAAAAAAGCCCTTGAAAAAAAATGTTAATTTCTAACCCTGTCTCGATGTGATTTATCAAGAAATATCTACAGCAAGAATTTTGGGTCTCAATGAATCCAAAATGACAATGTGGTTAGAAGTGGTGGAGAAAATAAAAGCTATCATATAATGGTAGTGTCTGGTTAGGAGCGAGGGATAATGGATGGATTATCCAATGGGGGGTCCGGGAGGGGGGGGGTACGAGCTAGAGCATATGTGTGTAGGGTATTAGATAGCAGGTATTGGGGGTATATCCTGTATAAGACATTTAACTATATGGTGATTTCATTGGATGTGCACTGTTAATAATGCTTGTATATCTTATCGTGTGTTGTCATGTTTGTTTATATGTTTGTTTAAAAAATAATACATTTGGGGTGTGACGCTGCTGCAACGCGACTGGCTGATGAGGTGGGTAGGAGCTTGATGCTGGATTAGCGTATGGCTGCATTGGGAGGCGGAGATAATCATTGGATTTGGCAAATCACGCTACGTTTAGACTTCAGTGAACTCTGTCAATTTAGTCAGCATGAGACATTCACCATTTGACAGCAATATATGCGCGCACTGACAGTCGGCCAATTGACATTTCCTGTGAAAAAAAAAAATCCTCTCCGTCCCGTTTGCGTCCCAGCAAAGATTTCTGTTAGTCCCAAATCAATATTTGATCGTCCCCGGGATGACGGGACATCGTTAGTCTCGAGCCCTGACATGTACACCTCCAATACTGTACATGTAGCTAAGAAAAGGCAAGGGAGGATTTTGAGGTAAGGAGACTACTCCTAATCCACCTCTTAGTACTCATGTGGATTCTGCTTTGTTGGTCAAATCAAGAGAATTGAGGACCCAAGTCTCTGAACATAAGAGCAACACAGCCTATATTTTTCAGTCAGTTTGGTCTTAGTGTGCCAAACATTATTTAAGGAAAACCGCTGTAAACCTTATTTTTACCAAATGTTTAAATCAGCAATGCCTCCCCTCTTGCTGTACCAAAATCTCTCCTAGCTCTAACTGGTCACTGTCAAAATGTTGTGTGATGTCAAACTGCCTCATTCTTTCAGTTTTTGCATGACTACGTCCTTGAGAATAACTGAAAAGTTGGATTATTTTTAGGCTATATATCTTATGCTGGTGTATGGTATTTTTGAAGTGTTCAAACATGTTTCAATAAAAAAACAACGTATACCGAACCAAATCGAAAACCGTGACCCCAAAACCGTGATACGAACTGAACCGTGGATTTTGTGAACCGTTCCACCCCTAATTTATTCCTGACTGTATTTGGTCAGGGACAGTCTACCGGCTACTGTAACGTTAGCTATGATGGCTAGTGTTAATCAGTTAGGCAATCTACGTAGAATTGTCACATTAAGGCGGCTGGGTGGCGCAGCGGACATTGCGCTCGTCACCAACGCATGAGACACCGGTATCGACTCCGGCTGTCAGCGTTGCCTCCGGCTTGGGCCGGCCGTCATACTAACTCAATTGGCAGAGTTAGCGGGAGGGAAGTCGATGGGGTGGTAATCTGGACGTTGTGGACAGCGACTCCTACAGGTCGGACAGGGCACCTGCACAGCAAAAGACAGGAGAGGGCGGGGGCAGTGTGAGCCTCCTACACGTTACTCCTCGCCAATGAGAGTCCGCGCTGGCAGGTGAAAAGAGAGCAGCTGGCTGTCTCCATATCGAGAAGCATGTGATAGACCTCAGGGCTCCCTAGAACGACCAGTAGGGGGCACATGTGCGCAACGACCAGGTAGGGGAGGGGGGAATTGGCATAATGACTAAATTGGGATGGGAGGAAAAACAGAAAAATCAGGAGGAGAAAAAGAAGATTTAAAAAAAAAGAATTGTAACATTATACACCGGCATTAATGTTCCACAAGTCTTATAAGAAATGTGCTCTAGAACCCAAGCCTAACAATAGCAATGGCTTTAACTTTAGCCTAGGCAACCAACCAACACAACAACCAAAACAACCAACCAACAAAGAGCACCTGGCTACGGGAGACTGAAATTCAAAACTGGCCCCTGTAAATGTCCTAACCCAACCCCCTCCAATGTACAGTTACCCCCCCCCCACCCCACCTACCCAACCTACCCCCCCCTACCCCCACCTACCCAACCTCCTCCAATGTACAGTTTCTTCGTCAAATGTATATACCGGTACTATTTTTTTGTATCGCAAACTGTACTGTGTAAATCTGGTATGTCATAAATGTCTAGATAGCAGTATGTCTATCTGTATGTCATATATGTTAAGATGAATTGAAAATGGGGGACCCCGATGTAAAGTTTGTAAACAAGACGAAAGTCTTTCTCTGGTCTGCATCCCCTTAACAATTGTGTGTATTGAGCTGTACTGTATTGTACCCATTCTGCAATCTGTTAATACAATTTTCAATCAATCACATTACAATAAGGTTTCTGTTTATTGTAATGCTGTATTCACTGTTACATGTGTAAAATAAAGTTTTTCATTGCAAATTTGTGTCCAGTAAAATGTATATTCATTGATCTCACTTATTATACAAACAATATAGGCTACTGTAGGCCTATTATTATTCATGCATTAGACCCAATTAATCATCTGTCTGCCTCTGGTTAGCTAACAGATCAATGCTGTTAAGAGCTATTGTGGAATAATTTGATGAGATTATTCAGAGGCAGACTGACAACAGTCTTTGATTAAGGATAGACTAGAGTTTACTGACAGAATGACATGTTGCAACATGGAGAGACCTAGCTTACAGCAATGGCCGAATAGCCCAGATCTAGAATGGTGAGCTACAGGAGTAGACTAAACTAAGTGGAACATTGACATACATAATATGAATTATAGATGTGAGATGTACACAGAGATAATTACGTAGATATGATTGTGAATGACGTAGAGATATGAGTGAAGGCTGTATGTGTGTGTGTGTGTATATGTATGTGTCAGAAAAGGAGATCATAGATATGAGATGATTGTATTTTGTGCATATGTGTACAAGTTGCAAGGGGAGTGGGGTAGTGTGTAGGGCTGCAACGATTAGTCGACGACGTCGATTATAAAAAATCGGCGACGAGGAATTGTTGCGTCGATTAGTCGTTTACATTTTTTTATTATTATTATTATTATATATATATATATTTTTTTTTGCACTACCTATCTTTGTGAAAGTGGCTTCTCAGCTCTGGTCCAGCTGAAGACTTCTTAGCTTAACATAACAGACCGACAGTAAGTTTGGGGGAACTAATGGGATAACTGGGGATGTTGTTTGGTCCTGACAAGAGTCTCAAAGTCTGGGGTGATGGTAGAAAAAGCAACTCTGAGGTCATGCTCAATGTCAAATCTGTTCCTCTGCTCTGTCTTCAGCTGGACCAGAGCTGAGAAGCCACTTTCACAAAGATAGGTAGTGCAAAAAAAAAAAAATATATATATATATATATATATATATATATATATATTTTTTTTTAATATAATTTTTTTTCGATTAGTCGAAAAAATTTGACAGATTAGTCGACTACCAAAATAGTCATTAGTTGCAGCCCTAGTAGTGTGTGTAGATGGGTCAATGACGTGACGCCTATTTTTTCTGTCCCACTGAATTTCTTACCTTAAAAAAAACATAAAAATTCATAAAAAGATTACATGTATCTCTAATACCTTCCCCATATACAGACCCACTCTAACTCCTCCAAACATTTGAGTTATTGGTAATTTTTCTGCTATCTGAAGTGTCAAATGTCCATGTGGGGCGACCGTCCAGCATTGACTTCTATTTGGACAACCGGCTTAAAATCACTTTAAATCTATTTAAATATTTCCCTTTCCCTATTTGGCATAATTTCAAACATGTTTTGCATTCATTGACAAAATTATTAAGCATTTGCACATATACTTCCATCATAATATACAAACGAATGTTGTCCGCATATGTTAATTTTATGAAATATCATCTGGGGCGACCATCAAGAAAACACAATTGTGGGACTTTTATTTTGAAACCACCTCAAATACAGGATGTTGCATCAGCCAGTCACATGTGAGGGCAGAGAAACAACTAGCAGGTTAGTAAGTCTCTTTCATATTGGCAAATAAATCTCTTTTTTAACTGCTGTAATGTAGTTGCCACTTTTGGATGTCTTGTGGGACGCCCGCCCCAAAACTGTGAATAATATGTTTGATCTGAAAATCTATATTTTGATGATGAATTTGATAGTGACATGTGGTAACAGCTAGCTAGTTTGGTTTCTGTAGCTAATGGTTAGCCTGTAATATTTGACTGACCTTAAAAACATCATCTGGGCGACCGAGTATCATGTGGGGTGACCACTGCTGAGTGTTTTAGATGATAGATATATGTCCTGTATTTGTAGTTTCTGTATATTTATATTTTATTCATGATTTATATACATAAAGTTCTTTGTTTTAGCATAACTCTTTGTATACTTTAACATATATTTTTCAACATTTCTGTAATTTTTCATTCCTATTTAGGAATTAATGTTTCTTTTTTAGTATTGTACAATCTTACGAGATTTTTTTTTAAACGGTATAGCATGACATTCCATTTAGGTAATTGTACATGTATTAGTCATGTTTAACTAGTTTAACCTATTTTCTAGATGGCACAAACAAGCAAACAGAAGACTGCTCACTACAGACAGCGGGTCAATGCAGACCCTACAGCAAGAGCCGACTATCTTGCCAGGAAAAGAGAAGGTAAAAAAAAACTATAGGTAGGTAACATGCAGTATATTTTTCTCTGGTGTATTTCAAACTGTCATGTTAGTAGGATTAGGAATGACCTTTTCTGTAATATCTTGAACTTAAATTTGTATGTAATTTAGCCCACCAGAATCAGTATCACAGTATACACCATTGTTTCAGCTACCAGAGAAGAAAACAACAGGGCAAGATTCCATATGTGAAGTCAGATGAGCTATCGGAGAGGGAGAAGGCTGCATCCAGAGGTTACAGGGAGAAGGAAAAAGATGGAAAAGGCGATGCTGGACCTGACACCACCATCCATGGAGAACACTCCACCAGTTCTGGCTGGTGTCGAAGTAGAGAAGAGCAGCAGGGCAAGCTGTGGTGGATCCCCTACCTCTAAATGAGGATTTGAATCACTAACATTTACTTTGATTCTACAGTAGGTTTAACATCCCTTGAAACCATAGGTTATATATCCAGCTCATGATCAACAGTGACATATTTCAACAATAAATGTTCAGTGGATTGCACTGTGCAACATCTCCATTATAATCTGATCAAAGTTTGTTTCGTATTTGATATATCTTTGGGGAATGTTGACTGTAGGAGCCAAAGCTATATTGTATTGTATGAATGTTTATGTTTATTTTTATAACCTTACATTGACACGGCATTAGGAATATTGATTGGATTTAGATAAAGTCATTGAACCGTCTTATTTTGTCATAATAGAACATTCTAGAACATTTGTGATGTCACAGTATGATGGCATGACTGAACGTTCTAGAACATTTGTGATGTCACAGTATGATGTCATGATCAAACGTTCTGGAACATTTGTGATGTCACAGTATGATGCCATGACTGCACGTTCTAGAACATTTCTGATGTCACAGTATGATGTCATGATCGAACGTTCTGGAACATTCGTGATGTCACCGTATGATGTCATAACCGAACATTAATAATTTAACTAAATGTAAAAAATATCAGTGTTTTGTTTTTTGGTGTGCTTCTTATTCTAGGTGTTCAGGTTGCCTGATTTGTTAAAACATGCACATGTACCTCAATTTGAAATGCCTGCAGTTTACCATGAGATAATATAAAAGGAACTAGGGATGGCACCAATCCGATACTCAGTATCGGTATTGGTCCGATACTGGCCAAATTCACAGGATTGGATATCGGAAAAAGTATTTTCCGATCCGATACAGGCCGTAAAGCATGCCATCACGTGAACAGTAGTAGCGTGACAACAACGTTAGCATTAGCTAAACGTAAGTCAACTTGTTAGCAGCGCGCCGCGATCATGTCAGCTGTGTGGAGTTATTTTAAGCTCAAAGAAGAGAAAGGCAAAACAGCCTGTGGTGTTATGCTAATGTGTGTGCATTAATACGACAGAGTACAGGCCACCGTACTGGGGTCACAGACAGGTACACAGGGCAGAGTAGACTAAGAGCGGATAATAACGGACCTGTGTGGTGGAGCTAACAGAATGAAGACACGCACAAACAAATACAGAGGACTCGCATGTATACTTGCAGGGCTGTACGCTAAGCTTTTTCACTAGGGGCACATTTTTTAATAACAATTTTACCATTATTAAAAAAATATGTTCCTCCTGCCTCATTACTGTGGTCCTTTTATTTAACATTTAAGTGTGTTTGTTTTCAGGTTTGTATCTTTTATAATGAACCAACTGAGAAAGTGTGTAAATCACTAATAGAACACACACACACCATTGCATTAATCAGGAGGACAAGAAACTCTGCATACATTTGTTTCACAATGAAAAGTGCTTTAGAAATCAAATTAATTATTATTGTAAATAACCCCATGAAAGGTTTATTATTTGTATGGGTAATTACCTGCTTCATATTTGTGATGTTACTGGTTTCAGTGTGTGCCTAAAGTGATCAATGTGTTGGGCCGTTTATAGAGATCTATGCCAATTAATGTTTATGTATATCCGGGACTTTTTTAATAAGAATTGAGAGGTATTTGTATATGTGACCTTTATTTTGAAAACCGTGTTGCGACGCAACCTTATTTACATTTGCGCTTTTGACAGTGAAATGTTCAGTCCAACTTAGCTCGAAGGAAAGACTAATCAAAAAGGTTTAATTGACCCGTATGAGGCTCTTACGGTAGGACTTTGATTGTTTATAGAAGTGGAATGTAATACTGTTTACTGTCTATGCTAAACGAGAAATAAACAGTGATTTTACCAGCAGTAAAGTTGCAAGCCACTTTCATTTCATATACAGGGAACCGTGACAATTATTAGTATTATCTTATTTGCATATTGTCTCATTATTAGATAGATAGATAGGTTGATATTTTATAAATTTAAGTAGACAGTATTTCACATCCTAATAGTGGGCTACTACTACTCACCTAATGCATGGCTGAGCCTGAACCTGAACGTTAGAAGTGTCCGTGTCCCCGTCAATCAATCATCACATCATCACGTCAATCATCATCATCTTATCATCTCTCCACATCGGACGTGGTTGTCATAAGATGGACTGATATCCACTCCGTTGTTCTTGCAGAGCAAAATTTGCGTCTTAAATGTATTGAAAGGAGGTGCTTCTTTGGCGATGCAATAGCCCATATTGAAAGGAAGAGAGGCCACATTCAGTTTCGTTTTGCTAGGAATTATGGGATTTGGTGTTGGATGTATAGACTACACAGATAGGGACATGGTCTTTAATCGCACGATAGACTACAAGTACCAAGTATATGATGATGATGGCGCCGCTCCGACCGGCTGCCTCTCTGTTCGCTCCGTCGAGACTGTGTTTACTTTTGTTAATATTTATAGTTTAGAGTTTTGTGCGTACCAACTGTTGGTGCATTTAATGTATATGACCGTCAGTCACTCATAGACATTGGATTACGGGAAACTTACCAACTGGATTACTCGCTGGATCAGCTTTCCGAACCACATCAATGGCCTGAAGAAATTCTCCGGAGATTAGGACCAGACCCTTTGTTCCCAGAGCCCAGGAAAAGACGACGAGGAAAGAGGGCTGGGATCCGAAACAGGCTGAGATCCAGACGCCACCGCACACCACTGCCCAGTATATTGCTAGCCAATGTACAATCAATAGACAATAAACTGGATGACATCCGAGCAAGGATTCAATATCAAAGAGACGTTAGGGACTGCAATGTCCTTTGCTTCACCGAAACATGGCTCACACCGGAGGTTCCAGATCACGCAATTCAACCAGCGGATCACTTCTTTATCCATCGCAAAGATAGGTCATCAGAGTCCGGTAAACAACGTGGAGGAGGTATTGCCTTCATGTTTAACAAAAATTGGAGTGATCCAACGAACGTGAAGGAATTATCCAACCACTGCTCCCCAGAACTGGAATATATAACCATCAAGTGTCGTCCTTTCTTCCTCCCGAGGGAGTTAACGGCGATCGTCCTGATCGGAGTGTATATTCCACCGCAAGCCAGCAACAAGGTTGCGCTCTCCAGACTACACGACGAGGTAAATAGAATACAAGTGGCTAACGTTAACGCCGCCATTTTAGTACTGGGAGATTTCAATAGCGCCAATCTGAGAAAGGTATTGCCCGACTTCTATCAGCATGTGACTTGCAACACCAGAGGCGGTAACATCCTAGATCACTGTTACACGCAATTTAAAGGTGGCTACAAGGCTCATTCTGATAGTGGCTTTGGTAAATCAGATCACGCGTCAATTTTCCTTTCACCAAAGTACAAACAGAGAATTAAAAGTACTCCCGTAGTCTCGCGAGAGGTGCAGAAATGGGATCTGACGTCAGAAGAGACGATCCGGTCAGTGTTTCACCACACAGACTGGATTGTGTTCCGCGACACAGATAACATTAATGCCTACACGGAGACAGTGCTGGACTATGTTTGTACTAGGGTGAAAGAAACAATCCCCACTACCAAAATGAAAGTTTACCCAAATCAAAAACCCTGGGTAGACAAATCCGTCCGTGAAGCTCTGAGAGAGCGCACCAAAGCATACAATGACGGCCTAGTGGCAGGCAACATGAATGACCACAAGGTGGCGCGACACAACGTAAGGAGGACAGTGTCAGAGGCCAAACGGCGCTACAGGGATAAAATTGAACTCCAGTTTGAACAAGCTGACTCTAGAGCTATGTGGCAGGGGCTCAAAACGATGACAGACTACAAAGGCGCCTCCCTCAAACTGAACAGTGACATCTCCTTAGCAAACGACCTCAATACCTTCTATGCGAGGTTTGATGCTGGTAATAACAACACCAGCTCACAAGCCTCGGCAATGGGGGGGGGGGGGGGTCGGCTGCTGATGGAGGCGCAGTGTTCAGGGTAACAGAGCATGAGGTGAGGCGGACCTTTAAAAAAGTGAATATCAGGAAGGCAGCAGGTCCGGACGGCATCCCCGGCCGCGTCCTAAAAGTCTGTGCCGACCAACTGGCCCCAGTATTCACTGACATATTTAACCTGTCCTTAGAACAGGCTGTCATCCCCACCTGCCTGAAGAAGTCCACTATTATCCCTGTACCCAAAAAATCCAAGCCTGCTTGCCTCAACGACTACCGCCCTGTAGCTCTCACCTCCATAGCCATGAAGTGCTTTGAGAAGCTAGTAAAGGGCTACATCTGCTCCTCCCTCCCCATCAACATGGACCCCCTGCAATTTGCATACCGCCCCAACAGGTCCACGGAGGACGCCATATCCCATGTGCTGCACACAGCAGCATCACACCTGGACAAGAGGCAGGGGAACTATGTGAGAATGCTATTCATCGACTACAGCTCGGCATTCAATACCATAGTCCCCTCCATACTCATAGCCAAGCTCAGGGACCTGGGCTTGGGCTATGACCTCTGCCAGTGGGTCTTGGACTTCCTGACTGGCAGACCCCAGGTGGTGAGAGCAGGCAACTGCACCTCCTCATCCATCACCCTCAACATAGGGGCCCCCCAGGGCTGTGTTCTGAGTCCCCTCCTCTACTCCCTGTACACACACGACTGTGTGGCTCAGCGGAGTAGCAATACAATCGTCAAATTTGCTGACGACACAGTGGTGGTGGGCCTGATCTCTGCCAACGACGAGAGGGCCTACCTGGAAGAGGTCAAGGTCCTGGCGGGATGGTGCCAGGAAAACAGCCTCTCCCTGAACGTCAGCAAAACAAAGGAGATGATTGTGGACTTCAGGAGGTCGGGGGTCAAGGACTACAGCCCCCTCAGCATCGACGGGGCACCGGTTGAGAGAGTCAACAGCTTCAAGTACCTCGGAGCCTACATATCCGAGGACTTGACATGGACCACACACATTAACAGTGTGGTGAAGAAGGCACGACAACGCCTCTACTTCCTCAGGCGCCTAAGGAAGTTCCAAGTCAGCCAGAAGATCCTTAAGAACTTCTACTCATGTACAATAGAGAGCATCTTGACCGGCAACATCACCTCCTGGTTTGGGAATAGCACTGCAAAAGACCGAAGCAGACTACAAAGAGTGACACGTGCAGCCGAACGCACAATTGGAGGGGGGCTCCCCACCCTCCAGAACATTTACTACAAGCGTTGCAAGGGCAAGGCTAAGAGAATCATTAAAGACTCCAGTCACCCGAACAACTGCCTCTTTGAACTGCTGCGGTCAGGCAAGCGATACCGGAGTCTCAAGGCGAGCACAGAAAGACTCAGAAGTAGCTTCTATCCCCAGGCCATCAGGCTGCTAAACGAACAATGAATGAACACTACACAACAACAACCACCAAACGCACATAGCACACACATCCACACGCACACACTCACTTTAAACAAACACACTGTAGCACCCACTCCACACACTTTATAGCACACACCCACTTTAAACAAACACACTGTAGCACCCACTCCCCACACTTTATATTTATGGATGAAGGATTGCACTACAACTCGTACACCTTACTGTAAATTGTACCTAAAATTGTACCTCATCCCATTTCTGCTTTGCACTAGATAGTACTGTACATTAGTACACTGCATAGTATTGTGTATTGTATATTATATGGTAACTCAGAACATTGTACATATGTCTATACCGAACACTGTGACCTCATTTTCTTCTTCTAAATTCATGCTATATTATGTTATTATGTTATTTGATACTATCTTGTCTAGCACAGTCTCTGGAGCGTAACAGTAAGAAGCATTTTGTATGAAAGTATTCTGTACTTCTGTATGACAACTATTAAAGAACTTGAACTTGAGAACTTGAACTATAGCGTGACCCAGATTCACTCTACACGCAAATCTTTTTTTTCACTCAGGCTATCGGTGATCGCAGTAAGTTCATTCATTGCCGACAGATTCTTTCATAGCACCACGACATTGTGTCGCACTGTACAGCCTTGGTTGTAGGCTAATGTTTTTTTTTTTTAAATGTATCCAATTTGTATGGATTAATTTAGGAGTGAAATGCGAATCAAGGGTTGAAATCACAACTCGCAACGTTGCTCCCAAATAATATTTCCAACTCGCAACGGCCAAATTAAGGGGCAATTTGCGACCCAATTTGATCTCAATTCCTTCTATGCGAGGTTTGAGGCTGTGAATAACAACACCAGCCTACAAACCACGGCAATGGGGGGGGGGGGGGTCTGCTGATGGAGACTCAGTGTTCAGGGTAACAGAGCATGAGGTGAGACGGATCTTTAAAAAAGTGAATATCAGGAAGGCAGCAGGACCGGACGGCATCCCCGGCCGCGTCCTAAAAGTCTGTGCCGACCAACTGGCCCCGGTATTCACTGACATCTTCAACCTGTCCTTGGAACAGGCTGTCATCCCCACCTGTCTGAAGAAGTCCACCATCATCCCTGTACCCAAAAAATCTACGCCCGCTTGCCTCAACGACTACCGCCCTGTAGCCCTCACCTCCATAGCCATGAAGTGCTTTGAGAAGCTAGTGAAGGGCTACATCTGTTCCTCCCTCCCCATCAACCTGGACCCTCTGCAATTTGCATATCGCCCCAACAGGTCCACGGAGGACGCCATAGCCCATGTGCTGCACACAGCAGCATCACACCTGGACAAGAGGCAGGGGAACTATGTGAGAATGCTGTTCATCGACTACAGCTCAGCATTCAATATCATAGTCCCCTCCAAACTCATAGCCAAGCTCAGGGACCTGGGCTTGAACTATGACCTCTGCCAGTGGGTCTTGGACTTCCTGACGGGCAGACCCCAGGTGGTAAGAGCCGGCAACTGCACCTCCTCATCCATCACGCTCAACATAGGGGCCCCCCAGGGCTGTGTTCTGAGCCCCCTCCTCTACTCCCTGTACACACGACTGCGTAGCACAGCGGAACAACAACACCATCATCAAATTTGCTGATGACACAGTAGTGGTGGGCCTGATCTCTGCCAACGACGAAAGGGCCTACCTGGAAGAGGTAGAGAACCTGTCACAGTGGTGTCAGGAGAACTGCCTCTCCCTGAACGTCAGCAAAACAAAAGAGATGATTGTGGACTTCAGGATAGGGCTGGGCGATATGGCCTAAATATGATATCACGATATTTTCTGACCTTTCGGCGATACACGATACACATCACGATGTTTTTCTTTTTTACCCCAAACGATTCATTATGAGGCTTACCAAGACAGTATTTGAGTTTGCAAGCTAACATTAAAGACAAAATAAAATACCCATGCATTTAGCATTTTTATATTATATATTTGATTTAGATTATTGGATTATTAGATTATAATATATTGCATATATTTAGCAATGAGATATTATATGATTTAGATATGAAATATGATGAATTGAAAATGGGGGACCCTGATGTAAACAAGACAAAAGTCTTTCTCTGGTCTGCATCCCCTTAACAATTGTATGTATTGAGCTGTACTGTACCCATTCTGCAATATGTTAATAAAGTTTTAAATCAATCAATAGCATTTTAGCATTTTTATGAAACTACTGTATATTTGTATGTCTCTAAATGTTTTGATGAATTGAAAATGGAGGACCCTTATGTAAAAAAGCCAAAAGTCTTTTTCTGGTCTTCATCCTCCTGTACTGTATTGTACCCATTCTGCAATATGTTAATAAAGTTTTCATTCATTCATTCTGACGGACAACAGAATAATTTTGATTGACAGTCGAGTCTGCCAATTACGTCACACCGCTTGCACCCGCCCTGCTGTTCTTAGCACCAATCGGCAAGCTCTATTAGTTTTTTACTTCCTGAATGTCCGGTGTGCTGACATCAACAAAGCTACTTACATTAGCTCCCCGCGACCGACTAGTAGGAGACCAGTGCACCACAGGATGACTAAATGAGCATTAATGATTTTACCTCAACGAATGTTATAATAAAAGCCTTTCCATACATCTGTCTGATTGAAAACTTTATTAACAGACCGCGGAATGGGCATATCTCAACACGGGCTGAGATATGAACGAGTAACGTGTGGACCAGATTGACGCGACACAATCCTATTGGGCAAAACATCACGATATCCACGATACGTTGAAAAAGTGTATTGTTAATGAACTGTACCCGATATTTATATAATATCGTCATATCGCCCAGCCCTACTTCAGGAGGTCGGGGGTCAAGGACTACAGCCCCCTCAGCATCGACGGGGCACCGGTTGAGAGAGTGAACAGTTTCAAGTACCTCGGAGCCCACATATCCGAGGACTTGACATGGACCACACACATTGACAGTGTTGTGAAGAAGGCACGACAACGCCTCTACTTCCTCAGGCGCCTAAGGAAGTTCCAAGTCAGTCAGAAGATCCTTAGGAACTTCTACTCATGTACAATAGAGAGCATCCTGACCGGCAACATCACCTCCTGGTTTGGGAATAGCACTGCACAAGACCGTAGCAGACTACAAAGAGTGACACGTTCAGCCGAACGCACAATTGGAGGGGGGCTTCCCACCCTCCAGAACATTTACAACAAGCGGTGCAAGGGGAAGGCTAAGAGAATTATTAAGGACTCGAGCCACCCGAACAACTGCCTCTTTGAACTGCTGCGGTCAGGCAAGCGATACCGGAGTCTTAAGGCGAGCACAGAAAGACTCAGAAGAAGCTTCTATCCCCAGGCCATCAGGCTGCTAAACGAACAATAATCACTATGCAACAACCATCAAATGCACACAGCACACACACCCACACGCACACACTCACTCAAACAAACAACACACTGCAGCACCCACTCTCCACACTTTAGATCACACAAACACACTTACACTTTATATTTATTGATAAAGGATTTGCACTACAACTCGTACACCTACTGTGAACTGTACCTAAATTGCACCTCGTCCCATTTCTCCATTTCTGCCTTGCACTATATAGTATTGTATATTAGTACACTGCACAGTATTGTATATTGTATGGTAACTACGTCTATTCTGCATCGAACATTGTACATATGTCTAAACTGAACACTGTGACCTCATTTTTTTTACTTCTAATTTTACTATGTTATTTTATTTCATACTTATCTTGTCTTGCACAGTCTCTGGAGCGCAACAGTAAGAAGCATTTTGTATAAAAGTATTCTGTACTTCTGTATGACAACTATTAAAGAAACTTGAAACTTGAAACGAGATCGTCGCAGTGTACAGCCCTGACTTGTGGAATAACACGACACAGCCAAGTGTAATATCTGCGACGCAAGTATTTCTAGGGGTGGCAGAAACACTGGAAACTTCAACACCACAACACTTGCAGATTAATCATGGAAAGGGAGTATGCCGAGTTCATATGTGCAACGAATGCCAAGAGGAAAAGTTTTGTCGCAGCAGCTAACATAGCTGGAAACCATTCAGAAGCGAGAGAAACTCCCTGCAGACAGTAACAAAGCAAAGCTGAAGAAAACCGGGAAAATAACCACATTTATTGTGCTGGACGACCAGCCCCTTTCCGTTGTTGAAAATGTAGGTTTCCGACGCTTAGCCTCACTTCATGTTGCCAAACCGTCATTATCTCTGATACGGCTATCTCAAATAAGTACAATGTTGTTTCTTTTTCAAATGTAGCCAAGAGTAAAGACCCTAACCCTATCAAAACAGCAGTCAAAGTGTATATTTTCAGCACTAGACGCGAGGACAGGAAGCAGTCATGAAATCGCTGTAGTCTTATTAACGTATTAACTAAATAATTTGAACAAAATAAAAAGCAGCAGCACTATTGCATAACTGAGTCATGTGTGATATGTATTTCTTCCTTTAGGGGAGTTTTTGATGTTTTATAGATGGCTAGGTTAAACACAGGTTTTTGTTTTTTAAGGGAGTATCGGATGGGTATCGGTATTGGCAGATACTCAAGGCTGTGATATCAGTATCGGACATGAATAAGTGGTATAGTGCCATCCCTAAAAGGAACTGATACAACTGTGTTGTAGTTGTTTAGCGTTGATTTCATCCATGCAACTATGTTGGTGGTTGTTTATTGACTCTATAGAACTGTGTTGTGGTTTAATTTTTATTCCATACATACAACTCTGTTTACCTTTTATTATTGACTTAAATTGTTAATCCCTGTCCAATGTGACTACCATCACAAAGGTGATGCTACTTAACCCACCTTCTCGGTCTCATACATTGACAAAACCAATGATGATATGAGGACATGAAAATAGACATTTGTGAAATGTTCAAGTTCCTGAAGCATGTAATGTGTATTGCACTTAAACTTTTTGAATGTTTAATGTTTTTAACATTTGTGATATTTGAATGTTCCTGACGAAGCTTGTAACCTACCGTGCCAAATGATTGACGGAGCTAGAGCCCCGGGAATCGGTGTTGTATTTGTACAACACTGTGTACTTCGGCGCACACCTCACATATCGGCATGTAACTCGAGAACCGCTGAACGGATTGTGTCACCTGAAATGGCTATCGACAGGCAACAAATAGGGCTTTAATTCGATATATATATTGTATTAAAATATATGCACACCCGAGCCGGTAGAGGTTGCCAAAGTGCAGGTGGGAAAATCTTCCTCAAGAGGGCCCACATGTGGGCCCTCGCATGTTAACATGTTTTACTTTTGTGATATTTGAATGAATTGAAGAATATTTTTGTTGACCACTTGAAAAGATTGTAATAAAAACATTGTTCAGTTTTCTTTTGTCTGAACTGCATTGTGTAACATTTTAAATAGACTTTTAACTACTCTCATCATTTGGGGCGACCATTTGTCATGCGGGGTAACCAATGATTGTCAATAACTGTACTAAATTCAAAATAGAATATCCATCAGTTTTGGCTCAAATATTAATCACTGGTATACTATGCTTAAGTGGATACTATCTGTACACATTTTAAATCAGTTTTATGGGTTTTAGAGCATATATGGGTATTGTAACTGCATTACGAGGGAGACACTGCCATTATAGAATAAACTTGTAAAATCATGGTTTACAAAGAATTAAAGGGCACACAAGCCTGTCTTTCTTAAGATGTATATTTAATTACTGATACCTGTTAAAATATTAGTAATGTTAAGGAAATATATTAATTTTGAGATAAATTACGGTCGCCCCAAATGACTTATTAAGGCCATGTCCTATTAATTCAACTTTAAAAAACACTAAAATCTCTTAATTTGGGTTTTTTGCATAAATGCATGTATACACTACATTCCAAATGTTGAAAAATGGCCAAATATATCCTTATTTTTTGTATTTTAAAATTGGCCTATTGAAAAGTCTTATCCGTCAATGACCCAGATATGTCAGGGAGTGAAGGCTATGTGTATGCAATTGTGAGTGTGTGTGTGTGTGTGTGTGTGTGTGTGTGTGTGTGTGTGTGTGTGTGTGTGTGTGTGTGTGTGTGTGTGTGTGTGTGTGTGTGTGTGTGTGTGTGTGTGTGTGTGTGTGTATGTTAGAAAGAGAGTAGTTGAGCCTTGTCTGATCTAATCTCCTCCATACTCATGTGTATAAAGTGATGCCAGCCTCCTCAGTCTCTCTGATAATGTTAGTACAGTAACTAGGCTGCACTAGTCTCTCTGATCATGTTAGTACAGTAAGGCTGCACAGACTCTTTGATCATGTTAGTACAGTAACTAGGCTGCACTAGTCTCTCTGATCATGTTAGTACAGTAACTAGGCTGCACTAGTCTCTCTGATCATGTTAGTACAGTAACTAGGCTGCACTAGTCTCTCTGATCATGTTAGTACAGTCAGTAACTAGGCTGCACAGCCGACAAACATAGTTGCTGCCTAAACAATATCCCGGTAAGATGGCGGACGGTTATCCCATGATTTATGGCATAATGTTGCATCTAATGTTTTATATATGGCAGCACCGCTGGTCTAACAGTTGGGTACATTATTTAAGTTTAGGCAATTGTGAAATACCGTAATCACAAACAGGAACAGACTATGGTTTTGATAGTCTATCAGTGAGCTGGATACAATCCTACCTGGAGGGGAGAGAACAGATGGTGGAGGTAAACGGTACCCTATCCCCCCCCCCCCCCTCCCAGTGAGCTGTGGTGTTCCACAAGGAAGCATACTAGGACCGCTACTGTTCCTAATTTATGCAAATGACACGTCGTCAGCTTGTGACTGCAACTTGTTCCTGTTTGCGGACGACTCAGCCCTGCTGGTCTCTGACAAGAACAAGTTACAGGTTGAAAAAACCCTCAGCTCGGAACTAGGCAAAATCTGCATATGGCTCGCCGACAACAAACTATCATTACACATGGGCAAAACAGAGTCCATTCTCTTCGGTTCAAATAACAAACTCAGCAAGACCGACGGCTTCTCAGTTACAGTGGGTGACAATATTGTCACAAGGAAAGATGAAATTACCTACCTGGGTTCCATCCTAGAGGCTAATCTTTCCTGTGACAAAATGGCATCCAATGTAATAAAAAAAAGTCAACCAATGAACTCGATTCTTGTACCGGATCTCCTCTCTGGTAAAAAAGAATACCCTGAAGACTCTGGCAGGAGCACTCATTCAAGGGTACTACGACTATGCTTGCACCTCATGATACCAAAGCACCTCAAAGGCACTAAAAACCAAATTACAAACATCTCAAAACAAACTAGTCAGACTACTACTTGACCTTACCCCTAGAACCCACCTCACCCCTGCCCACTTTGACAACCTAGGATGGCTTAGAGTAGACGACAGAGTACAGCAACTTGCAATGGGCCTGGTCTACAAGATACACTACACAACCAAGGTACCCATGTACATGTCAAAATACTTCCCAAAGGTCAGTGAATACCACGATCACAACACCAGAGGGAGCTCCACAAATCATGTTAAACCCAGATTCGGCTCAAACAAGGGACTAAACACGTTTAGCAATTATGCCACATCAATGTGGAACGCCCTACCCAAAGCTGTAAAGGAATGTGAATCACTACCCACTTTCAAAAACACTCTCAAAGAACACCTACGGGAGACTGCAATTAGAAACTGGCCACTACAAATGTCCTAACCCAGTTGTACAGTAAATGACCATGTATGGCTCTGTCAGTATTCCAATGTACAGTGTACAGTGTCCCCCACCCCCCACCCACCCAACCCCACCTACTCAACCTCCTCCAATGTACAGTTTCTACGTCAAATGTATAATGTATAAATGTATACTCTTTTTCTGGACACTTTTTGTATCACAAGCAGTACTGTATTTGCAAATCTGGTATGTCATAAATGTATAGATGATGTAGCAGTACTGTCTATCTGTATGTCGTGTGTGTCATATTATGTCCTGATGAATTGAAAATGGGGGACCCTGATGTAAACAAGACGAAAGTCTTTCTCTGGTCTGCATCCCCTTAACAATTGTATGTATTGAGCTGTACTGTACTGTACCCATTCTGCAATCTGTTAATAAACTTTTCAATCAATCAATCAACATACCTATTGATCAAAGAATAATGTCCAAAGGACCTTCTGATTAAACAAACCTGCTTTGTGTTTCTTCATCTCACTTTCACAACACTCTGAAGTTTACGGCCAGTCTCGACTCCTCCTCAGTTCAAATCTGTCTCCAGCAGCTGCAGTTAGTCCGTTCTTTACACGATCACTGCATCTAGATCTGTTCAGAGAGTTAACGTTAGATATTAGCAGCATTAGCTCGTTATAGCCACAGACAACGAGGTGAAGCATCGAGGGTGGCGCCCCTGGTGGCTAGGACGAGATACTGCATGGCATTTCCGTATTTCCTGGTGACGTCAGGGAGGGCCGGACCAATCAGCTACGTACGCGTCACGCGGCACCTCACGCCGTGCATATAATGTTGAGCAGCTTTAGTTGACACAGACAGATCCCTTCTAATAAAAACGAAAAGAGTTTCAATTAGTCTTGACCTTCTTAAATCCATAATGTACCTGTTTATCAAATTTTAGGTTCTTGTCTAATATGATTCCTAGGTACTTGACCTCATTCACTTTGGCAATTATTTCATTTTAAATTTGCACCTCAAACAAATCATGTACATAGGCCTTTTGCGTATGGAGTTACACAGAGAGATGCTCTGTAACACCTGGGTCAGGTGCTCAGCTGCCATGCTAGCTGGTTTAGAAACACATAGATGATGGTATCGTCATTGTGTGTCTCTCTTTTGTAATTAGTGTTGTTTTGTCTGATTGATTGATTGATTGAAAACTTTATTAACAGATTGCAGAATGGGTACAATACAGTACAGCTCAATACACACAATTGTTAAGGGGATGCAGACCAGAGAAAGACTTTCGTCTTGTTTACATCAGGGTCCCCCATTTTCAATTCATCAGGACATATATGACATACATGACATACAGATAGTCAGTACTGCTACATCTATACATTTATGACATACCAGATTTGCAAATACAGTACTGTTTGTGATACAGAAGGAGTCAGGAAAAGGGAGTATATACATTTGACGTAGAAACTGTACATTGGAGGAGGTTGGGTGGGGGGGGGTTGGGTACACTGGGATATTGACAACCATACTGGGTAATCTACATTGGAGGTGGTTGGGGGGGGCACACTGTATAAACAAGCAAAACTGTACATTGAGGGGGGGGGGGGGGGGGGAGACACTGTACAAACAAACAAAATTGTACATTGGACTATTGACAAAACCATACTAGGTAAATGACTGTACATTGGAGGGGGTTGGGTTAGGATATTTACAGGGGCCAGTGTTGAATTGCAGTCTCCCGTAGGTGTCCCTTGAGAGAGGTTTTGAAAGTGGGTAGTGATCCACATTCCTTTACAGCTTTGGGTAGGGCGTTCCACATTGATGTGGCATAATTGCAAAACGTGTTTAGTCCCTTATTTGAGCCGAATCTGGGTTTAACATGATTTGTGGAGCTCCCTCTGGTGTTGTGATCGTGGTATTCACTGACCTTTGGGAAGTATTTTGACATGGGTACCTTGGTCGCGTAGTGTATCTTGTAGACCAGGCCCATTGCAAGTTGCTGTACTCTGTCGTCTACTCTAAGCCATCCTAGGTTGTCAAAGTGGGCAGGGGTGAGGTGGGTTCTAGGAGTAAGGTCAAGCAGTAGTCTGACCAGTTTGTTTTGAGATGTTTGTAATTTTGTTTTTAGCGCCTTTGAGGTGCTTTGGTACCATGAGGTGCAAGCATAGTCGTAGTACCCCTGAATGAGTGCTCCTGCCAGAGTCTTCAGGGTATTCTTGTTTACCAGAGAGGAGATCCGGTACAAGAATCGAGTTCGTTGGTTGACTTTTTTTATTACATTGGATGCCATTTTGTCACAGGAGAGATTAGCCTCTAGGATGGAACCCAGGTAGGTAATTTCATCTTTCCTTGTGACAATATTGTCACCCACTGTAACTGAGAAGCCGTCGGTCTTGCTGAGTTTGTTATTTGAACCGAAGAGAATGGACTCTGTTTTGCCCATGTGTAATGATAGTTTGTTATCAGCGAGCCATATGCAGATTCTGCCTAGTTCCGAGCTGAGGGTTTTTTCAACCTGTAACTTGTTCTTGTCAGAGACCAGCAGGGCTGAGTCGTCCGCAAACAGGAACAAGTTGCAGTCACAAGCTGACAACATGTCATTTGCATAAATTAGGAACAGTAGCGGTCCTAGTATGCTTCCTTGTGGAACACCACAGCTCACTGTGAGGGGGGGGGATAGGGTACCGTTTACCTCCACCATCTGTTCCCTCCCCTCAAGGTAGGATTGCATCCAGCTCACTGATAGACTATCAAAACCAATTGCTTTTAGCTTGTCAATCAGAATGGAGTGATTGACCGTGTCAAAGGCCTTTTGTAGGTCCAGCATGACCATGCCGCAGTATTTGCCTGCGTCCACCTCTTGTTTGATGTGGTCATTCAAATAGATGTAGCAGTCTGGAAAATATGGTATATTATTCAGAACTGCTGACTGTGTTTATATCCCTTTTTATACACAAAGACATTCTAACTAGTGTCATTGATTCACACGAACAATGACACAAACGCCCCGTCCAAAGAACATGTGAATACGGATCATAAATGACAGTATTGATTCATATTTTACAGTGCGTCCCCCTTGTGACTGGCAGGCGGGACCAGCAGGGGGCAGTAGCAGGCAGAGAGTGGCGGAGAGAGCTGAGAGATGATAAAGGGAGGAGCCGAGCGGAAGTCGTTCTCTTCTCGGCAGTGAACTTGACCACGAGAAGTCACGTCTAACGGGGGAGCTCTAGACAGCCCCGTTGCTGACGTTTATGCCGGAGTGCCCCGTGGAACAGTGACGGGTGATAGGAAGTACTGGCTAGTGGATACGATATCCTAGCAGTACCAGTGTTATGATATTATGAACATTAAGTGCAGAGTCAGGCACTAAGAGTCGAGTTATACCTAGTTACAGTGAGCGGTATAGGTAGCGTGCGGCTAAGGATCACAGTAGCATTGCTCGTGTTATACCTAGTTACAGTGACGGTATAGTCTGCGTGCCAGAGACGTACGGGACATCCAAGCAGTCTGCCCGGGCGTCAACAGCTGTCTGCACCGGAGAGCAGCAGCACACCTGCTCCAGGCTGCCTGCAGGACACGGGGAGTTCTTTACCACCAGCAGAGTTCGCCCAGCACCAGCTCAGCCAGCACTGCCTCTCTGCTATAGCTCCGCCTGCTAGCACCTGCGGCGCGAGTGTTCGACGCCATCTTGCCACCAGGACGGTGGTGGAGCGGCGCGGCCGCCATTTTGGTAGAGTAAACATTAGGGCTTCGGCGCCCAGGATCCTATCGTACATTACACAGTGTGTCGCAGCCTACGGGCGAAGCTGGTGTTTGCTAACCACAGTGCATAGGGGTACCCCATAAACATTACATGCCGGCATTAGCATAGGGCTTTTGTTTTGGTAATTGTGGGCCCACACTTTTGGTTTTATTTCCTTTTCTTTGAGCGTGATACAATGTGTGTGTAATATTACTTTCCCATCTATTTAACCCTTCCCCTCTTGGGGGTAAACGTAACGCTGCCATATAAGTAAAGCCTAGGAAGAGGTATTATTATTGGTACTAGCCCAGACGTGGGTAAGGAGTTAAGTATATTGAAGTCTACAATATCTGGGTCTATTAACTTTGGGTCTGCAATACCTGAGTCTATACTGTGTGGGTGTACAATATAAGTGTGTGCAAGGTATTGAATTACAACTTGAGTAATAGTAGAACTACCTTCCGTGGACCCATTGCTATTAAATATTTGTAGTCTTTAAATAACAGTAAAGGATGTAGATGGGAGTCTTGTGTGTGTGTCTTTCATTATTTCTAACCCTAACCCTAACCCTTTGCTACGGGTAATATATGTAATCGTAACCCCTTGCTATTCTACCTTTTCCATTTCCATTGTAAGGGTTCTGGTCGTCTCACATAAGGGAGGGTACTGCTTGCGGGGGGAACCCAGTTATTTCTCTACCATCCGGTCAGTAGGTGTGGGAGGGAAAAAGGGGCAACTGTGGAGGGTGAGGGTGTGTTGGGGAGTACTGCGGACTACTCCAGAGAGAGGGAGGAAGACCAGAGTACCGGACCAGGTTTGTAAACCCTGGGCCTCATTCACCCCCACTATCAGCCTCCAGTTGACGCTCCGGACCCCAAAGACGGAGGTGCAGCTGGCCAGGGTGCTACTGTGTCTCGCTACCTATTGACCGCACCCCACAGTTCCCACGAAGCAGGGATAATCCACCCTGCTACATTTGGAGTCACGAACAGGATCAACATCCTACTCCACTCCCTTGTAAGTGACGACCCAGAGACCTGAAATGTCGGACGACGACCCCCTGAAGCTGGGGGCCAAAGCCGGGCCGTCCCAGGTGAAGCAAGGAGGGGACTCGCCGCCCCCGCTCAAAGTGGAAGGGAGGGAAGCCGAGACGGTGCTGACCTTGACCGCCGAAGTGGAGTTCCTAAAGGGTCAACTCCAAGGCCAGGCGGAAGCCCTAGACCACCAACACGAACAACTGGAGCAGGCCAGGCACCGAGAGTCGCTTGCCTTGGCCCAAGCCATGATCCAACAGCTTCCTCCAGCGCCCCTCCCGGTGGTGTACGTCCAACGAGAGCGGAAGTGCAGCGAATTTGGAGGGGGGAAAGAGAGAGGAGAGCCGCTGGTGGACGACTGGATCCGAGACATGAAGGTGCATTTTCGGAGCAGCAGAGTGCCCGGTGACGAACAGGCAGAGTTCGTACAGCAGCATCTAAAGGGCGCGGCTAAACGGACAGTGCGCTTCGTGCTAGAAGGGACCGCCCCGGAGCCGGACGCCGTGTTCCGGGTGCTGCAGGAGACGTACGGAGACAAGACCTCGGTCAGTGAACGCCTGAGAGAGTTCCTCGACCGCCGACAAGGAGATGGCGAGACCGTGAGGGAGTTTGCGTATGATCTACAGGAACAGATGCGTCGCATACAGGGCCGGGAACCCCAACGAGTCGCGGATCCTGCCGCCCGGCTGCAGGAGCAGTTTGTGGTAGGCCTGAAGGATGGGATGCTGCGACGGGAGATGAAGAAGTCCATAAAAGAGAACGGAGAGCAGACGTTTCTCGGATTGATGATGGCGGCGATAGACTGGTCGGAGGAGGAGATGGTCCTGCCCCCCAATAGGGGTGGCGCCCAGGCCCTGGTCCACGCCGCAGCCGCAGAAGGACGAGAGGCCCCGATGAGCGGAGACGCAATACAGGGAGCTTTTAAGCGGCTCTTCGCAGGGCAAGAGCGGCTGGACGCACGTCAGGAGCAACTCTTCCAGGCCGTCCAACAGACGCGGGACGCGACCCAGAGAGGCGGCCCCGGACGGCGACGCAGAGACGACGCGCCCGCCGCTAAGCGGGAACTGCCCCGCCGGGACGAAGAGGGCAGGTTGATTTGCTATGCCTGCAATCAGCCGGGCCACATCAGCAGGGAGTGCCCCCGCCACGCCAGCGAGCCCCACCCAGCCCCTGCCCCCACCCCCGAAGTTCCGGGCTCGTCAGGGGACCGACCCGGATCCCGAAGGACAGTCAACGGCGTCGTAACCGGAGTCGCCGACTCGGCCGCAGGGGGCACTAAGACGCAAGACATGGGGGAATGTCTCACCTTAGACGTCCAGATTGACGGGGTCGAGACCTGCTGCCTCTTCGACACCGGCGCCGAAGTCACCACCATGACCGAAAGCCACTTCCGCAGACACTTCCCGCGGTCGCGGTTGACCCCCTCCAACTGGATCACTCTCTTCGCCGCCAACGGGTTGGAGATCCCAGTGGTGGGGTGTCTCTACGCCGAAGTGAAGTGCCTGGATATGACATTTCCGGGGAAATGCATATTCATACTAAAAGACGATCCAGGCCGAGTGGCCACAGGAGACGCTATCCCGGGACTTCTGGGCATGAACGTGCTCGGCGGGGTAGATGGCCTGTTCAAGGGGATCAAGGGGATGCGGCCGGCGAGCCGAAGACGTGTCGACGCGGGGAGCGTCGCCATCCGCCGTGTGGTCGCCGCCATGGCCCAGGAAGCCCGAGAGTGTATCGCCCCGGGAAGGATGGGGTACGTCAAAGTGGCCGGCAGGGAACCAGTGGTCATTCCCCCGCACAGCGAAGTGGTCGTCCCAGGCCGTTGTGAGACGACAGCGGGGATGCGGCGTCCCGTGATGATAGAGCACACGCCGAGGGCCAACCTGCCTCCCGGACTATTGGTGGCGAACGTGGTGGCATACGCCCGACAGGGGAGAGTGCCTGTGCGGGTGTTGAACCCGACCAACGTCGAGATGGTGCTCCGACCCCGGGCCAGGTTGGCAGAGATCCACTGCCCCCGTCAGGTACGGCCTAAGGAGAGAGTGACCGTGGAGGAAGTGGAAGGAGGCGTCCGAGTGACGGCGATTCAGACTCGGGACCGCCCGCCAGAGGCGGAGCCGGACGGGAAGACCCGCGGGCTCGCCGTGGACGTACAGGCGAACCTGCAGGATCTCACACCGGCCCAAGTGAGCCGGCTGAATCAAGTATTGGAGAAACACAAGGCGGTGTTCTCCGTGGACGACGGGGACTATGGCTACACAACCACGGTCACACACTACGTTCCCACTGGTGACGCACACCCGGTCAAGCAACGGCACCGCCGAATACCGCCCCACGTGTTCCAAGAAGTAAAGAGACACGTGCAAGATCTGGTGGACCTGGGTGTCCTGGTAGAGAGCTGCAGTCCGTGGGCGTCACCAGCCGTGATCGTCATAAAGAAAGACGGCTCCGTGCGGTTCTGCTGCGATTACCGCCGCCTAAATAACGTGACACACCGGGATGCCTACCCCCTACCTCGTATCGAGGAGTCCCTAGACGCCTTGGGGCAGGCCAAGATCTTCTCCTCGCTCGATCTCACCGCCGGCTACTTCCAGGTGGCGGTGAAAGAGGAAGACCAAGAGAAGACGGCTGTCACGACGCCCTTCGGCCTCTACCAGTGGACTCGTATGCCCTTCGGACTGTGTAACGCACCCGCGACGTTCCAGCGGTTGATGACCGCCGTGCTGGGGGACCTGGCCTTCGACGTCCTACTCGTCTACCTAGACGACGTCTTGGTGTTCGCCAGCGACTTCGAGAGCCACTGTCAGAAGCTGGACCTGGTGTTTGGACGGCTTCGGGAGCATGGACTCAAACTCAAGCCCCGGAAGTGCTTCCTTCTGAAGACCGAAGTCAAGTTCCTGGGACACGTCGTCTCCGTGGCCGGCATACAGGTCGACACCGACAAAGTGAAGGCGTTGGAGGACTGGCCGGCGCCACGCTCAGCGAAGGAAGTGAGGCAGGTGATCGGGTTCCTGTCCTATTATCGGCGGTTCGTGCCCCACTTCGCCCAAGTGGCCCAGCCACTGCACGCCCTGATGGGGAAAGAAAAAAAGGGGTTCGCCAAGGGCCGGCCCGAGGCCTTCAAGTGGACGCCGCAGTGTCAGACGGCCTTCGATCATCTGCGGCAGTGCCTCTTGACACCCCCGGTGCTGGCCTACCCCGACCTCCAGCTCCCCTTCATAGTGACCACCGACGGGAGTTACTTGGGACTGGGAGCGGTACTCAGTCAGGAACAGGAGGGCGTGGAGCGAGTCATCGCCTTTGCGAGCCGAGGCCTGCGTGGGTCCGAAAGGAATGACCAAAATTATAGTGCGTTCAAGCTGGAACTCCTCGCCCTGAAGTGGGCGGTCACCGAGAAGTTCAGAGACCTCCTGATGTACGCCCAGTTCACCGTGATCACCGACCACAACCCGTTGAGACACCTCGGCACGGCCAACCTGGGAGCAGTGGAGCAGCGGTGGAACGCTCAGCTCGCGGAGTATGACTTCGTGGTGCACTACAAACCTGGTCGACTCAACCAGAACGCAGACGCTCTGTCTCGCATGCCGATGCGATCAGAACCTGAAGTGGAAGACACTGAGAAAGACTTCCTAATGATAGCCGCGGCTGGCACCCACACCCGTCAGGGTCTCCAGGAACGGGCCGTTCCATTGTCCGTCCCCGCCCCAGTCGCCCGCGAGGGCTACGTCATGGTCCCAGCGGAGGAAGTGCGGGCCCTGCTGTGCCCTGGGAGACCGACAGAGGCGCGGGAGGTCTCGAGTGTCGGCGCACGACGGATAGCGGCACAGAAGGGGAACAGCGGATATGACTGGGCGGAAATGCGACAGCTCCAGGCGGACGATCCCGAGTTGGGTCCGGTGTGGCGGGCGGTGGCACAGGGGGTCCCCCCCACTAAAGTACAGCTGAAGGAAGGAGACCCGAAACTCCGCAAGTTATACGGGCAGTGGGAACGATTCCGTCTGCATCAGCAAGTGCTGTTTCGGCGCGTAAGCGATCCCCGGGATGGAGAGGAGGTTCTCCAGCTGGTGGTGCCCACAGCCCTGCGAAGGAGGATCTACGAGACCCAGCACGAAGACGCGGGACACTACGGGGGACAAGGGACGGTGGTCCTGATGAGGCGAGGTTACTACTGGATCGGAATGGCAGAAGAGGTGAAGCAATGGGTGAAGCAATGCAAGCGATGTGCATTAGCCCGCGACGTGTTCCCTAAAGCCCAGGCACAGATGACCTGCACTAACGTGACGGCACCCATGGAGGTCCTGGCCATGGACTTCACCGTGTTGGAGAGGTCGGTGGGTGGCTATGAGAACGTACTGGTGCTGACCGATATGTTCACCAGATTCACTATTGCCGTACCGACCAAAGACCAGACTGCGAAGACCACCGCCGCTGCCATCATCAAGTACTGGTTCGTGTACTACGGTTGCCCTGCCCGACTCCATGCCGATCAAGGGCGAAATTTCGAGTCGAGCGTCATCAAGGAGCTCTGCCGACTGTATGGGATTTCAAAGAGCCGCACCACGCCCTACCATCCCCAGGGGAATGGGCAGTGCGAGAGATTCAATCGGACAATGCACGACATGCTGCGTAGTCTGCCCGCAGAGAAGAAGCGGGACTGGAAGGAGCACCTACCCGAGTTGGTACTTACATACAATTGCCACGAACACTCCTCCACTGGATACTCTCCCTTCTACCTGCTCTTCGGGAGGGACGCTAGGATGCCCCGAGATGTCCTAGGGGGCAGAGACGTCATTGAGGAGGGGGCGGCAGACCTAGATGAGTGGGTGCAGAGTCACCACGAGCGACTAAAGGCCGCCGCGGAGGCCGCTGAGGCCACGGCGAAGCAGGCATCCCATCGACGCAAGAGAATTTACGACAGGAAGAGCAGAGGTGCACTCCTGCGGGCCGGAGACCGGGTCCTGATACGCGACCACCGAATCCGGGGCCGTAATAAGATACAAGACAAGTGGGAGCCCACGTCATATGTGGTGGTTAAGCAGAGCCACGAAGGGACGCCCGTGTTCACGGTCAGGCCCGAAGCAGGGGGTCCAGAAAGGACCGTGCATCGAGACCAGCTCAAGACCTGTCCCTTCCCGGCTTCTGACCCGGAAGTGCGGGGGAGGGCCCCTCGACAGATCCCGGTGGCACCGCGGAGCTCGTCCGAATCAGACATCGGAGGTGCTTTCGGGCACCGGCGGGAACCGCATCCTAGGGCGTGTAACCACCCCGGTCCCCTGCGGGACGCCCCTGAGGAGGCCGTAAGCGCCGAGTCAGAGGTGGAGTCGACCCCTTCAGGAGAGGAGGGGGAAGGCGGCGGAGACGGAGTCGAAGAGGAGGCCGCGGGCGGTCCATTGATGGCCCCGGAGGGTGAGGCCGTGGTCCAGGACCCGCCGACAGACACTGAGGAATCCGACACGGAATCGGAGGCGGGGGAGGTGGAACCCCCCAGAGTGGAGGCCGCTCGGCCCCAGAGGAGCACCAGAGGTCGGCTACCCGCTCGGTATCGCCAGGACTACGTGCTCAAGAGCGTGTTCGCGGAACAGTGTGTCCAACTCCTGAGGGAGTGTGTAAAACTGTTGGCATAATGTGTAATTGTCAACCGATGTGTGAAACTGTTGGTCTCAGGACCGTTTTCATGCATGCGTTTGTTTTTGTTGTTTTGTTGTTAACTTGCAGAGGACTTAGCAAGTTCAAAGTGGGGGGAAATGTAGCAGTCTGGAAAATATGGTATATTATTCAGAACTGCTGACTGTGTTTATATCCCTTTTTATACACAAAGACATTCTAACTAGTGTCATTGATTCACACGAACAATGACACAAACGCCCCGTCCAAAGAACATGTGAATACGGATCATAAATGACAGTATTGATTCATATTTTACAGTGCGTCCCCCTTGTGACTGGCAGGCGGGACCAGCAGGGGGCAGTAGCAGGCAGAGAGTGGCGGAGAGAGCTGAGAGATGATAAAGGGAGGAGCCGAGCGGAAGTCGTTCTCTTCTCGGCAGTGAACTTGACCACGAGAAGTCACGTCTAACGGGGGAGCTCTAGACAGCCCCGTTGCTGACGTTTATGCCGGAGTGCCCCGTGGAACAGTGACGGGTGATAGGAAGTACTGGCTAGTGGATACGATATCCTAGCAGTACCAGTGTTATGATATTATGAACATTAAGTGCAGAGTCAGGCACTAAGAGTCGAGTTATACCTAGTTACAGTGAGCGGTATAGGTAGCGTGCGGCTAAGGATCACAGTAGCATTGCTCGTGTTATACCTAGTTACAGTGACGGTATAGTCTGCGTGCCAGAGACGTACGGGACATCCAAGCAGTCTGCCCGGGCGTCAACAGCTGTCTGCACCGGAGAGCAGCAGCACACCTGCTCCAGGCTGCCTGCAGGACACGGGGAGTTCTTTACCACCAGCAGAGTTCGCCCAGCACCAGCTCAGCCAGCACTGCCTCTCTGCTATAGCTCCGCCTGCTAGCACCTGCGGCGCGAGTGTTCGACGCCATCTTGCCACCAGGACGGTGGTGGAGCGGCGCGGCCGCCATTTTGGTAGAGTAAACATTAGGGCTTCGGCGCCCAGGATCCTATCGTACATTACACAGTGTGTCGCAGCCTACGGGCGAAGCTGGTGTTTGCTAACCACAGTGCATAGGGGTACCCCATAAACATTACATGCCGGCATTAGCATAGGGCTTTTGTTTTGGTAATTGTGGGCCCACACTTTTGGTTTTATTTCCTTTTCTTTGAGCGTGATACAATGTGTGTGTAATATTACTTTCCCATCTATTTAACCCTTCCCCTCTTGGGGGTAAACGTAACGCTGCCATATAAGTAAAGCCTAGGAAGAGGTATTATTATTGGTACTAGCCCAGACGTGGGTAAGGAGTTAAGTATATTGAAGTCTACAATATCTGGGTCTATTAACTTTGGGTCTGCAATACCTGAGTCTATACTGTGTGGGTGTACAATATAAGTGTGTGCAAGGTATTGAATTACAACTTGAGTAATAGTAGAACTACCTTCCGTGGACCCATTGCTATTAAATATTTGTAGATGATCAGTCTTTAAATAACAGTAAAGGATGTAGATGGGAGTCTTGTGTGTGTGTCTTTCATTATTTCTAACCCTAACCCTAACCCTTTGCTACGGGTAATATATGTAATCGTAACCCCTTGCTATTCTACCTTTTCCATTTCCATTGTAAGGGTTCTGGTCGTCTCACATAAGGGAGGGTACTGCTTGCGGGGGGAACCCAGTTATTTCTCTACCATCCGGTCAGTAGGTGTGGGAGGGAAAAAGGGGCAACTGTGGAGGGTGAGGGTGTGTTGGGGAGTACTGCGGACTACTCCAGAGAGAGGGAGGAAGACCAGAGTACCGGACCAGGTTTGTAAACCCTGGGCCTCATTCACCCCCACTATCAGCCTCCAGTTGACGCTCCGGACCCCAAAGACGGAGGTGCAGCTGGCCAGGGTGCTACTGTGTCTCGCTACCTATTGACCGCACCCCACAGTTCCCACGAAGCAGGGATAATCCACCCTGCTACATAGAGAAGGCATGTGTCAGTGGAGTGGGATGTTCTGAAGCCAGATTGGAATTCGTAGATTAGATTTTTTTCCGCTAGGTACTTTTCGACCTGTTCGTAGACTATTTTTTCCACGTCTGTCACTTTTTATGCTGCCCAGGTTTATGTTGGCCAGATCTCCTTCACAAAAGACATCCTTAATGTCAAGGGATATTTACCTGCTAAATAATGGTTATAAGTCCATTGCCAATAAGCCATAGTCAATACTCATTCTTACCTTAATACAACAATCAAGGTGCCCTTCTTTTTCCATAATCCTTTACCGTTACTGGTAAATCAAGGTAAATAGAGTGCAACATAGCATCTAAACAACACACTGTAAGTGGGGAGATAAGAGTGGAGAGATTGAAATCTATCAGAATAGTAGTAGTAGTAGATTTCTTTATTCAGCCATCATCACACACAATACAATAATAGTGAATAGTTTATCGCCGGCCACTAGAGGGCAGCGTCTTACCATCATCCAACCGGACATGCCTTGATCTGCGCTGTTATTGCTGAGCGGCCATCTTAGTTCTCGTTCCCTCACTCGCCACATGCAGAGACGTTCGTTCATTCATTCTGTGAGATGCTTAATGCACCATTGCTGTTCATACATATTATATATATTATATTATATATGCATTATATAGATATATATATTTTATGTGTTACCATAGTGTTATTATGTATTCATGTTACACATTGTCAGCTGAGTTTGCTGTCTTGTCTGTTTCAGGGTGTCTTCATCTTTGTCTGATATTAAATACTGAAACTGACATTGAGGAGTGTGTTTCTTCATGAAGACACCATGGTCGTTATTGGATGCCCTGCCCCCGGCTGCGAGTTTGAATCCCAAGACTTGTCTGAATCACTCGTCAGTGCTATATTGACTATTCATGGCCTGAGCCACCAGCACGCAGCGCCTGTCATGGCCGTGCCAGCCCAGGCCCCAGCCCCTCACGACCCGAGACTCGATCGGCCTAAAGTTGTGGGCGTGTTGTTAGAGGAATGGAACGTGTTCATCCGCCGTTGGAACGTATTCCGCGCCGGCTCAGGCATAAGGGATGCTGAGGCCCCCGTCCAATTGTTTCAGTGCGCCGGGCCTGTGCTTGGAGACAGCCTGCTGAAAGCCGCCCCCGGCGCCGCTACCGGACCTTTGCAGGACCTGATCGCCGTCATGCGCTCTCTGGCTGTCATCCCGGTCGCTACACGAGACATTCCGCGCACTCGCTGCCAGAGTGCGGGGCAAAGCAGAGACATGTGCATATAGTGCGGCATGCGTGTGTGGTGCGGACGTCGACTACACCGACCACATTATCCGCGATGTCCTGCTCAATGGCATTTATGACTCGGACATACGCCGCGAGACGCTGGGGACGACTGACATCCTGGTCAAGCCAGTTAACGAGGTAATCGTGCTCGTCGAGAACAAAGAGATGGCCCGTAATGCTCTCCCGTCGTCCTCCCTGTCAGCCATGTCGTCATTCCGGCGGCTTAAGACGACTCCACAGACGAGCCCCGCCCCGAGCCCTGCGGACGGGGCTAAACGAGCGTCATGCCCGGAATGCAAGAGCGTCTTTAACATTTTCATGGAGGGGCCTCGTGGGTGGAATCCTAAGCCTCACCAGGTGTGCATCGGCTGCTACAGGGCCCGCCGACAACAGAGGCGTCAACAACCACCATCCGACGGTCAACAGGCCGCCGTGGGGTCGGAGCTGATCTCCCAGGTCTCATCGGTGCAAGCTGGAGCTCGCCCTGGCCGACGTTGCAGGAGCCATCGCCGACGCCACGCCCCTACGTCGCATGGCTGTGTCAACAGGCCTGCACCTATCAGACTCGAGCACCACATCTTCTCCAAGGGCGAATGGAAACAAGCCAGGCTGAGAGACCACCCCCGAGCACCCCGAGCACTGATCACTGATCACCACTGGACATGCCAGTCGGACTGAGCGATGGCACCAGCAACCGGGGCCCAGCCAACGGGGCTCGGATATCGGCCGTCGCAGACACTGGCGCGCAGTCGGACCTTTGATCTCTGGAGGAGTTCCTGGCCTGCGGCTTTGTGCAGGACGACCTGCGACCCGTCAGCCTCAGCCTGTCAGCCGCCAATCGATCCCCCATAGCCATCGAGGGAGCGTTCTTCTCTAGGCTCTCGACGACCTGCAGCGGGGGGCGCGTTACGTCCTGCCGTTCCATGGTATACGTGAGCAGCTCAGTCTGGGCCATGTTCCTCTCCTACGAGTCGTTGCTCAACCTCGGCCTCTTGCCTATGAGCTTCCCGTCGGACGACGTTACAAGGGGGCCCAGGGACAGGCGCAGCCCTGACACGGGCTGGGTAGAGGTCCTGAGCTCTACGGCTGGTACTGCCCTGGCAGGCTCAGCGGGCCTGGTCCAACACCTCCGTTCGTTCTTCGCCACCTTCGGCGTACCGGAGGAGCTCTCAAGCGACGGCGGTACGGAATTCAAGGCGAGCCACACTGAGGACTTCCTCCGCCTATGGCACGTCAGGCACCGTGTATCCTCCGTCAGCTTTCCACAGTCGAACGGGAGGGCAGAAGTGGCGGTGAAGACTGCTAAGCGCCTCCTGATGTCCAACACCGGCCCGTCGGGCAGCCTTGATCAGGACGGCTTCCTGCGCGCGATGCTGCAGTTGAGAAACACACCTGACCCCGACTGCAACCTCTCGCCAGCGCAGATCATCTTCTCTAACCCGCATATCCGCCTGCTGTGGCGTGAGGCATGGGCGGCAAAGGAGGACGCCCTTCGGACCCGTATGTCCCGTACCACCGAGTCTCTGGGGACTCACTCAAGACCGCTCCGGCCGTTGGCACTCGGCGAGAGAGTATTCCTCTAGAACCAGCAGGGCCCGAGCCCTCACAAATGGGACAGGTCAGGGGTGGTGGTGGAGTCACTGGGCCACGACCAGTATCGGGTCAGGGTCGACGGTTCGGGACGTCTTACATTGCGCAACCGGCGTTTCCTCCGCGCCTACACACCGGCCACACCCTGCGCCCATCAGCGGTCGGCTGCGCCGTCGCCACCACCTACTACCGTGGGACGTCTGCCCCCACCCGTTGTCCCCACCCCGGCCCACACCCGTCAGCCCCCGCCCGTGATGCCCCAGGGGTTTACTCAGCATTATATTATATATCCATTATATATATATTTATGTGTTACCATAGTGTTATTATGTATTCATGTTACACATTGTCAGCTGAGTTTGCTGTCTTGTCTGTTTCAGGGTGTCTTCATCTTTGTCTGATATTAAATACTGAAACTGACATTGAGGAGTGTGTTTCTTCAAATAGTATGCACAATCATTCCAGACGGTCAACAGTCTGATTTGGGCAGTGACTAAAAAGGTACAGGCTGAAGCATAATGCTTAGATATGCCTGTCCTTTATTCTTATGAAATTAACTAAATACAAAAAAATAAGGATTATTCACATTTGTAACCCTCAGAAATAGCTATACAAACCATTTTCTTGAAAACCGAAAGCGAATGACTTATTCTTAACCTGTTCCACCCCAGGTGAAAATCTGCATAAAATGTATACCTAGGTAAATGGAATATTGCTCCACTTCTACAAGGGCTATTTGCAAATTCTTGGTATCTAGGTACATCTATGGACCTCAGTGAATGTATCCACAGTGTCAGAAATATTGTGTCTATTACTAGGCTTGCTTAAATTGTGATGAAACAAAGGAAAATATGAATTATGATTTTTCTTTGCATCTTTGACAGTGAATAACACCATGATAATAATGACCAAACCTAAAAAACTGCCACTGACCTCGTTCAGTACCCTCTTGAGATCATATGTACAAAAAATCTAAGGAAATTAATAAAGGGAAGATGATAAAACCGAAGGTTCTGTAGATACAGTACTGAATTCTCCCATCCGGACCAATGCAATTTGAAATATTATTATAGAATATAGAATATAATGCTGTCGGGACAAAACCTCATAACTTCAAAAACCCAACTTTCCAGCAGATAAAAAAAAACTAACACAGATTTGAGGGTGAATAGAGTTAGGAGGTTTAGACAGATGATCGGTTTAATGCTTTCCCATTGTTTAAACTTGTAAAACCCACACATACATATGGAGGATGATCTACGGAGTTGATTTATATAAAAAATATATATAAAAAAATGGAGTTATGAGGTTTTGTCCCGCCAGCAGCGAATGCTTATACATTACCTTATTATAGCCAATTCGCACATTTATATATATATATACATATAGTATCTTTCAAATGCCCGAGTTCAATTTGGATTTAGTATCACCAGGCGTGCATAATAACAGATAATGATATCTACTGTAATTTACTGTAGTTTTTTATTTTCCTCAGTGCAACCATTTTTTGAAACTAATTTCAGATCTAATTGTTGTATGCTAACAATAGGGAGGATAAACTAACTGCGTTTCAATATTTGTCAAAAACGTTACATTTTGTGGCTTATTATCGCGAATAATACCAGTTATTGACATATTCATAATTGAACTCTGAACTTTGAACCCCCATAGCACTTGATGGGAAATGTAGTTCGGAAAAACTTCAACGTTGATCCACAGCTATGCATGCCCTCGACAAAATGGCCGCACTACTACAACTAAAACTACAATTCCCATGGTTCAACATTTTCAAAATGGTCGCCGTCTCAGATTATACTTCAGCAAATCGAGAAGGTAAAACGATATAATGACACTTTTAACCTATTGCTAAACTAACGTATTGATGATAATATACATTCTACATGCTTTTGTGACATGTTAGTGATGTTAATACTTGAAAACGTTTGATTTTAAAATCGAAAATGTATTACATCACTCATAAAAATATGAATATATGATCATAATGTCAAAAGGGGTCGGTACCGACCCTAGGGGGTGGAACAGGTTGTTCCACAAGTTAACCCCAACCATAGGAATACATCTCCTTTTAATCCCTTTCTTAGCTTTAGTCATTCTTATACAGTATATTCTCTCATTAGACTAACTTCTAGTGAATGAAATAGTGAAGTTAAAATATTCCCCATTTCTTGTGATCCCCCTGGTACCTCCTCAAGCATCCCTGGGGCCTCTGGAACCTCCTCAAGCATCCCTGGGGCCTCTGGTACCTCCTCAAGCATCCCTGGGGCCTCTGGAACCTCCTCAAGCATCCCTGGGGCCTCTGGTACCTCCTCAAGCATCCCTTGGGCCCCTGGAACCTCCTCAAGCATCCCTGGGGCCTCTGGTACCTCCTCAAGCATCCCTTGGGCCCCTGGAACCTCCTCAAGCATCCCTGGGGCCTCTGGTACCTCCTCAAGCATCCCTGGGGCCTCTGGAACCTCCTCAAGCATCCCTGGGGCCTCTGGTACCTCCTCAAGCATCCCTTGGGCCCCTGGAACCTCCTCAAGTATCCCTTGGGCCCCTGGAACCTCCTCAAGCATCCCTAGGCCCCTGGTACCTCCTCAAGCATCCCTGGTGCCTCTGGAACCTCCTCAAGCATCCCTGGTGCCTCTGGAACCTCCTCAAGCATCCATTGAATGAATGAATGAATGAATGAATGAATGACTTTTATTTATATAGCACCCTTCACAGCACGAATGCACAGGGTGCTTTACACTACAGCAAGTATATAATTAATAACAAAAACAAAAATCAGAAATAAATGACAACAACAAGAGACAGCAGTTAAAAACTGTGAAACCAAATAAAATAATAGAATAAAAGAATTTAAATAAAATCATCAGTCACTCAGGGGTAGAGCGGGTCGTCCAATGATCGAAGGGTTGGTGGTTCGAATCCCGCTCAAGCCCATGTCCATCCCACTCAAGACTGCACGAGTCTTGAGAAGCGAGGCCGCCCCTGTGGATGGGGCTACCATGGCTAAGCTAATGGAGGAGCTCAAACAGGCCTTCACCACGGAGTTCAGAACGTTTGCTGCCTCGCTCAAGTCTAGACTCGACGGCTTCCAGCAGGAGATCGCAGACCATACCCAACGCTTGACCTCCGTGGAGGGCGGCATGGATAGGTGGTCGGATAGGATGGCGGAGCTGGAAGTAAGATGCACAGCTCAGGATATAGTCATCGACAAGCTAAGAAACAAGCTAATTGATGTTGAGTCACGTAGTCGGCATTCTAACATACGCATCCTGGGCCTGGACGAATCCCTGTACAGCAACCGTCCCAGTGTCTTTTTCGCGGAGGTCCTGGTGGAAATCATGGGGAAAGATGTCCTCAAGCTTGACCGATGCCACAGGACGCTAACACCCAGACCAGCACCAGGCTCCAGGCCTAGGGCCGTAATTGCCCGCTTACATCACTACAAGATCAAAGAGACTATTATCCTGGAAGCTCGCAAGAGGAGAGGGAATCTGACATACAGAGGGAAACCAGTCTCTATCTTCGAAGATTATCCCCCCGAGGTGGTCGAGCAACGATCACAATACCGAGATGTCATGGGGCCCCTGTACAAGCGCGGATTTAAACCATCGCTCCAGTTCCCTGCGAGGCTAATCATCCGAACCAAGGAGGGCAGGCTGCATCTACCATCACCCAAGGACGCCGTGGACTTCCTGAGGACCCGGCCCAGGGGGACCTCGACACCGGTTTCGCCAGGGCGAGACGCAGACCCGACACCGGCTTCACCAGGGCGAGACGTGGGCATGACGCTGGCTCCACCGGGGCGAGACGCGGACCCGACACCGGCTTCACCAGGGCGAGACGTGGGCCTGATGCTGGCTCCACCGGGGCGAGACGCGGACCCGACACCAGCTTCACCGGGGCGAGACGCGGACCCGACGCTGGCTCCACCGGAGCTGAACGCGGACCCGACACCGGCCTCATCAGATCCTGACGTGGTAGTAGCGATGGACCGTTAGCATACTGCTACGGCTATCACACAGAAAGGGGTCGCATTTGATATCTTATTACATATGTGAGTATGGATGAATACTTGACATTAGGCCTCGCCTGGAAAGTTATCTTTTTATTTTTCTCTCGCTATCTGACATAAGGGGAGGAGGGGGACAAGTATGTTGTATATGACTGTTGTACTGTTGCACGACTATAGCCACGGGCTAGGTTGCTAACTGTTAACGTTTCGGAAGGAGCGGGACCTATTCTATTCTGTTTCGGATATTTCTGCCACGCTTATAACTTCTGCGCGATATACCAGCTCCCGGCCATGTTTTTGATCATTGCCACCAGGATGCATTTACTGTTGATTACACGTCGAGCGAGATGGGGTCTCGTGGCTGCGCCACCTGTTTGACTCTCAACCGGTTCATGCAACCCGCATGGCTCCCATTAATGTTTGCTGCTGACAATGTGCTCGCGGGAGCGGCGGGCGGCCCCCGGCACAGCGCCCTCCTCTGGTGGGGAGGCATAACTGTGTAGGGTCGAACCAGCGTCAGGGGAGATAACAGTCTCGCGGACAGGGTATCGCCCCCTCCCGGCCTGGTGGAGGTACTGCGCGCCTGTTTTGTCGCAGCATGCCTGGCAGATACACCCCCCCCCCCCCCCCCCCCTTTTACCGACAGTTCTGGGTTCCAGCCGTTGACCTTACTATTGGCTTATGGTTCAATTTGATTTTTTCTTGTTTGCTTTACACTCTGAGGCACTTTTGTATACAGGGAAATGTGGCAGTTGGCCACGGAGATGGTTCTACGAGTGGTAGGTTTGAAGTCTCTGGAAATGTTGGCGAGTCCCTGTGATGTTCAAGTTCTTTAATAGTTGTCATACAGAAGTACAGAATACTTTCATACAAAATGCTTCTTACTGTTACGCTCCAGAGACTGTGCTAGACAAGATAGTATCAAATAACATAATAACATAATATAGCATGAATTTAGAAGAAGAAAATGAGGTCACAGTGTTCGGTATAGACATATGTACAATGTTCTGAGTTACCATATAATATACAATACACAATACTATGCAGTGTACTAATGTACAGTACTATCTAGTGCAAAGCAGAAATGGGATGAGGTACAATTTTAGGTACAATTTACAGTAAGGTGTACGAGTTGTAGTGCAATCCTTCATCCATAAATATAAAGTGTGGGGAGTGGGTGCTACAGTGTGTTTGTTTAAAGTGGGTGTGTGCTATAAAGTGTGTGGAGTGGGTGCTACAGTGTGTTTGTTTAAAGTGGGTGTGTGCGTGTGGATGTGTGTGCTATGTGCGTTTGGTGGTTGTTGTTGTGTAGTGTTCATTCATTGTTCGTTTAGCAGCCTGATGGCCTGGGGATAGAAGCTACTTCTGAGTCTTTCTGTGCTCGCCTTGAGACTCCTGTATCGCTTGCCTGACCGCAGCAGTTCGAAGAGGCAGTTGTTCGGGTGACTGGAGTCTTTAATGATTCTCTTAGCCTTGCCCTTGCAACGCTTGTAGTAAACATTAATGGGAGCCATGCGGGTTGCATGAACCGGTAAATGTTGGGGAAAGACCCATCGGTCCCACACATTTATATGTTTTTTATGTCATTATTATATGTTTTATGTATGGCTCGAAATACGTGTGCATAGTGTTTAAGTTAAGTGAATTCTACATGCCCACAGGCTTGCCCAGGTCTGCCCCACCTACACGCCCTTCAATGTTCTATGGCTACGGCTAACTCTGAGAGCGTCAAGCTCTGCTCCTGGAATGTTCAAGGCCTGCAGAGGTTGGCTAAGAGGAAGGCGATTCTGACCTTTTTAAGGAGGGAGAATGTGTCGATTGCTTTTTTACAAGAAACTCATATGGGGCCCAACGACACTGCTAAACTCCAAAAGAGCTGGGTAGGACAGGTCTTTGCTACAAACTATTCTACGTTTAGTAGGGGCGTGGCCATATTGATCAATAAAAATCTCCCCTTTAGACTTATAACTTCCTCTGTGGATAGCCAAGGTCGCTATGTGATTATCAAAGGGGTTCTTAAGGGTAAAGAAATGACATTTATGAATGTATACTGTCCCCCAGGCTATTCCCCTGACTTTCTATCCAAGATATTTGCTGAATTTAATGGCCTGGCCTCTGAGAACGCCTTTGTGGGCGGAGACTTTAATTGTCACCGCATACCGTCTCTTGACAAACTCCCACCCAGTCTGGCTCCCCCCTCTAGGCAAGCAAAGATGCTCACCTCCCTATGCGAAGACACTGGATACTCAGATGTCTGGAGAACCCTTTGCCCATCCGAACTGAAGTTCACCTTTTTTAGAGCAACAGTAGAATAGACTATTTCTTCATCCCTTCCTCTAAGCTCTTTCTAGTATCGTCCTGCACAATCGGAAGCATCGTTCTATCGGATCACGCCCCTATATACCTGGTCTACTCCCTGTCAGAAGAGAGAGCGCTGTCGAGGCGTTGGCGCCTCAACCCATACCTCCTCAAAGATGATATATTTGTCTCCTATTTCGAATCGGAATTTAAAATGTTCTACTCAATTAACTTTCGCTCTACGGATAACCCGTCTCTACTCTGGGAAACATCTAAGGTCTTTTCTCGTGGACTGATTATATCTTATGTATCATCCAAGAAGCACAAGAAAAATGAACAATGTAAACTTCTTGAATCCAAACTAGCCGACCTTGAAAATCAGCATGTTTCAAACCCAGCCCCGGCTGTGCTTATGGAGCTTACGGCCACCAGAGCGGCGCTAAACACTCTTCTGATCCAGGACGCCGAATATTCTCTTAAATTTGCCAAACAGAGGATGTACGAACACGGTGACAAGCCGGGTAGGTGCCTGGCTAACTTGGCAAAAAAAAGGGCTGACACCCAAGTAATAGCCTCAATCTCTGACTCCAACGGGGTCAGGTCCTTTGACACCAAAACTATTAACAAAGAGTTTGCCTCTTTCTATGCCCAACTCTATAGGACCGAGCGACCCGATGGTGCTCTCTCTGACATGCAGGCCTTCTTCGCTGAATTACACCTCCCTAAGGTATCAAAAGATCAGAACTTGCTCCTTAACGCCCCAATTACGAAGGAAGAAGCTCTGGGCGCCCTTAAGGCTATGCCATCTGGTAAGGCTCCGGGCCCGGACGGTTTCGGATGCGAGTTTTATAAAGAGTTCGGTCATATTCTATTAGATCCCCTGCTGGCAATGCTTAATCACTCCGCTGAGGTGGGGATACTGCCCCAGTCTCTACGGGAAGCCAATATCTGCCTTCTCCTTAAGAAGGGTAAATGCCCTGAGGAGTGCGCCTCCTATAGGCCTATAGCCCTACTCAATTCGACCAAAAGTTGCTTTCCAAGATCCTGGCGCCTGGAAAAAGTACTCCCTTTTATTATTAACGAGGATCAGACCGGTTTTATTAAGGGTAGGAACTCTACTGACAACATGAGACGGCTCCTCAATATCATCCAAATGACTCGTGAGACAGACCACCCCGCGGTGGTTCTGTCTCTCGACGCGGAGAAGGCATTTGACCGTGTAGAATGGCCGTATCTATTTTTAACCCTCGCTGAATTTGGCTTAGGTGACACCTTTATTGACTGGGTCAAGGTTCTTTACAACTCGTGGATGTCGGCGGTCCTGACTAATGGACTTAGGTCTAGCAACTTTCCTCTGCAGCGGGGGAACCCCCAGGGGGATCCTCTTAGCCCTTTACTATTCGACATGGCCATAGAACCACTCGCACAGGCCGTAAGGCAGTCAGCCGAGATCTCAGCTATTAGAGTGGGCGGGAGGGAGCACAAAATCACTCTTTACGCGGACGACGTGCTGATCTTTGTGTCTAAGCCTGACTCTTCAATTCCATGTCTAACCCGCATGATTTCCACATTTGGAACCTTCTCGGGGTACAAAATAAACTTTTCCAAATCCGAAGCAATGCCACTTGGGACACTCAAATCTATCCCGATACTGCCCGAGCCCTTCCCATTTCGCTGGTCGCCCTCCGGCTTCGTTTACCTAGGAGTATTTGTGACACCCACCTATGATACGTTGGCTAAGGCCAATTTTCCCCCTCTTTTGGACACCATAAGGGCAGACTTAGTTAGATGGGCCCCTTTACCGATCTCCTGGCTGGGTAGGATTGCCCTCGTCAAGATGAACGTACTCCCCAGACTGTTGTACCCTCTCCAAATGATCCCAGTGCTGCTGAAAAACAAGGTTATCAAGGTGCTGGAAGGCTGGCTAAGCTCATTCATTTGGAATGGGAAGAAACCGCGTCTGAAAATGGCCAAATTACGTAAGGGATAATGTATGGCTACGAGGTCATTGTCGCAAAATAATTGACCGACACGGAGTTTAAAATACCGAGGCGCCGCGCCGAGGTGTTTTAAACGTAGTGAAGGTCAATTATTTTGCGACAATGACCGAGTAGGCTATACATTATCCCGCTTATTACATGGCTAACTTACTAACAATATACCTAATTCATTTGACAAATCGCAGTTGTTCTGTGGCTCTGTCAGCCCAAATAAAGTGATTATTATTATCGCAGGCAGCCTTCTGGCTCCGCTGTGTTCTGGCTCCGCTCGTCGCTCCGCCCCCTGTCATCGCCGGCAATCACAAGCAAGCATTTCGGCGAATGTGAAAACGCCATGTAATAAAGATGGATAGTGAAGATGGGGGTCTAGACCTACCTAATATTAGACACTACCAGCTGGCGGCACACCTTAGGGTGCTGGTCGGCTGGTTCAGATCAGACCCACTGTCAATATGGCTGGACGTTGAATCCTCGCAATCTAAGTCCCCCCTGTGGAACCTACTATTTATCAAAGACTTTAGGTCTGTGAGGAAGATGTGCTCCAACCGCATCACATTATGTTCCGTCAAGGCCTGGAAGACTGTCCGTAAGGTGGAGGGCCGAGCCAAGCTGACCTCTCCTCTTACCCCGATTGTAGGCAATCCTGACTTTAAGCCAGACCAAATCGGCGGCGGCTTCAAGACCTGGTATAAGCAGGGCATAACCGATCTTGGCCACCTGTTTGATGGCCGGACCCTAATGTCCTTTACACAGCTGCAGCAGCGATATGGCCTATTGAAAGCGGAATTTTTTAGGTACCTACAAATTAGGCAGTTTATCACCAAGGACACCTCACTTTTAACTGACATCTCCACCTCGCAGGTGGAGCAAGCCCTCTCCTTGCAGATCCCCAAAAAACAAATATCTATCTTCTATAGTACTCTGAACCTTAATTCATCTTTATCTTCCTATGTTACTAAACAGTCCTGGGAAGAGGATTTGGACATAGAAATCACAGATGCAGACTGGCAGGATACGTGGACCTACGCAAAAAAAATCTCGGTTTGTAACCGCACCAAGGCCATCCAAATTAGAATATTGCATCGCATTCATATTACCCCCGCCCGTAAAAGTAAAATGGATCCCAATACGTCCCCACTTTGCTTTAAATGCAAGATAGAGATTGGAAATCACGTCCACTGTTTTTGGACCTGTGTAAAACTACAGAGCTACTGGTACGACGTTGTAGAAGAACTGTCTGACATATTTCACACCCCCATCGAGCTGGATCCCCTCTGCCTTTTGCTGGGCCTCCCAGATATTCATGTTACCAATTCCAAGCATAAGAGACTGTTCAATTTGTTGACATTTGCTGCTAGAAAGAACATCCTATTGTTTTGGATCAAGGACGAGGTCCCGTCAATGAGGTCATGGCACAATATCATAATGGAATGTATCCCCTGTGAATATATTACGTGTATGCTGCATTCCAAGTTGGACACTTTTTATGAGATCTGGGACCCTTATCTGTCACATATTGGGCCTGCACTATCCACCACTGTACTCGCCGGATTTCCCCATTACCAGTAACCTCCCACTGCTGCCTTGTTTTGTCTGACGGTACTGGCGTTGTAAATACTGTACATGTCCTATTGACTACAGTGGTACTATACATGTTCTCTTGACTGCGGTAATACTGTACATGTTCTCTTGACTACAGTAGTGCTGTACATGTACCCTTGACTACAGTAATACTGTACATATCCACTTGACTACAGTAGTACTGTACATGCCCACTTGACTACAATGATACTGTACATGTCCTCTTGGCTACAGTAGTGCGGTACATGTTCTCTTGACTACAGTAATGCTGTACATATACCTTTGACTACAGTAATGCGGTACATGCCCACTTGACTAGTTTATTTTCTATTGTCATTTCCTTATTTAATTTTTATTGTCTTTTTTCTTTTTTGTTTGCCTGTCTTGTGATGTTATTACTGTTGTTAGTGTCATTATTTTTATTATTGTTAACGGTATTGTATTGTGATGTCTTGTTCTATGTTGAAAATTGAAAATAAAAACATTTATAAAAAAAATAAAACCTACTTGGCGTGTATGCATGTGAATGAATGTTGGTGGTGGTCGGAGGGGCCGTAGGCGATGATTATTCGCCACGCTTCCGTGAGTCTGCTTCAGGGCAGCTCTGGCTGCAATTGTAGCTTACCACCACCGGTATGACTGTGTATGAACGAATAATGGACTCTGTAAGCGCTCTGGGGTCACTGGGGTGTCATGAAGAGCGCTATATAAATCCAATCCATTATTATTATTATTATGAGGACAAGAAAGAGTGCCTATGTATGACCAAAAGCCTGTCTAAACATGTGTTTTTAGTTGTTTTTTAAAAGAGTTTTCTGAGGGGGCAGTTCGCAGGTCCAGGGGGAGAGCATTCCAGAGCCTCGATCACCCCTTTTTTTGAGCCTGGACCTGGGGACCACCAGGAGGTGCTGATCGGCAGATCTGAGTGAGCAAGTGTTGTTGTAGGGATGGATGAGTTCAGTGATGTAGATAGGTGCCTGACGGTGGAGTGCTCTGAAAGTAAAAGTGAGGACTTTGAAGTTCTGTATCGTATCGCTCTCGCTCGGCATCGCTCTCTGCACTATCTCGCATATGTGCACGCGCACTGAATAAAGACCACAATGTACCTTTAATCCCAATATTCGTCTGACCACACCCCTATCAGCTTACCCATATAAGCAGGGGTGGGGCCACCCACTCGCCTCCTTCTCGCTTTCACCACAAGGAAGAAGTGCCTCGGTAGATCCCCACACTTGACACCATGATGGAAAGGATTAGGAGCAGCTTTGGGAAACAAGGATACGTTGACATCATATCTTTATTTTCTCTCTCACTATTTTCGAGAAAATACGGCGATATTGTCTTCGTACTGGAGTGTCTGGAAGATGTTGATCATTCTAAAAATCCTCCACCGGTTTTCGTATTGGGAGCACGCCGCTGCATGCTTCTCAACTGCAGTTCCTTGCTGTGTTTGTTGGGGTGAAACCTGTCAGGCCACAGCTGAACTGTCGGACATGCCGCTGTTGTGAGAAGCGGTGCGTTCCAGGTTGGGTGAGTAGTGTTTTTGCTGGCAGGCTCCACTTGTCTGTTAGTGCTATGGGGGCTACTTGACAATGTTTATGGAAACCGGCCCCAGGCTAGGGTCCTTTGTTCAGCCACCTAGGCGACAGAAGGCCTTGGTCTGAAGACCATTATAGTTTTAACTAGTGGGCCGCGACCATTAACACTGGTGATCCCTGTGTGTTCTGGACGAGTGGATTCTCTCTGTCACCGTGTTAAGGCCCCATCTTTCATATCCAAATGAGAGTATTCCTTCACGAGGGGATATGTGCATGGATGTGCGATAGCGGCAGATCCATGTTCAAATCAGCTACACAGGCCAGTTTGGTATTGTGCTGATTCCGTCGGGTGTTGGTAAAATCACTGTTGTAAAGCAGTGTTGACATCTTGTTTCTCTGTTCTCTTAAAAAGTGAGGAGAGGTTCAGAACGGCGGCCTGTCTGGGTGAGTGTTATGTCATTGTTTACATGTTCATAGCTTGCGGTTAGCCAGTCAGCTGTTAACTGCTGCGTTAGCCTGCTGGATCGCTGCATGGCCTGCTTAGGTTGGGCCTACTGTTAGCCAGTCAGCTGTTAGCTGCGGTGCTAACATGGCGTGATCACTAGGTAACGTTAGCTTGCTGCTATAGGCCATGGCCTGGCGCGGGGTAGCTTTGGCTTCTTGCGCGCCGCCGTGAGCTTGCTTCTGGTCGCGTGCGCCGTTAGCTCGGCGTCTCGCGAGCAGGAGCAGTAGCGCCCGAACGGTTGGAGCGGCCGTTAGCTTGATGCTATTCTGTTGAACGTGCTTTGATTTTAACATGTTTTACACTCTTGACTACGACGTCATCCTTGACAGGGGATGTTTCGTCGACCCTGCCCTGAGCCAGGACGGCAAGGTTGCATCAACAGAGAGGACTGTAGTGCGGGTTGGAGCGGCGACGCTGCCCAGTTCGAACAACACAGGAGCGGCTGTGTTCCTACGGTGTCTGTGACTGCACTTCGCTGATCTACGTTCCGGGTAGGAACAGGTTTGACCAGACCTTATAACACGTCTTCTGGTTTTACTTTTCTAAATGTATTGTGAATAACGATGTTTTTCCCAAAACGTGTGTTGCTGCAGTGCATTTAGGGTACGACGCGGGTTATGTGTGAGCTGTTTTTGTCACTGGCAGTTAGCTTCTCCGTGCAAATCGGGATGTAATGATTTGGTTGTTGTGTGAGAAACATCATGGTGTTTATATGTACCGTGTACTCACAACTAAGGTAACTAACCTATGAAGCTATGCTTGGTGACAAGTGAGTAAAAGAATGTTCTTTTCTCAGCCTGTGATGACAATGAACAGTGTGTTCACATATTAACAGGTTTTCCTGTTTTAACTGGCCGTATTGAGGGTAAAATAAGAGGATTGTGTTTCCCCCCGGTTTCCTGGGGACTTTTTCATCCTCCTATCAGACATGTTTGTGCGCTAATTGTGTCTTTTGTGTGGTAGGGATGCGATGTAACCCTTAGCTTGATTGCTGAGGTTGTGCTAAAACTGCTGGAGAAACTTTATTTTCCTAAAAGAAAATGGTTTGGTCGCTGTCGTGTGTGCTTAGCAAGGCCTGTGGCCGATACTAATCGAGAATGATGTATTCTCTCATTGTGAAAAACGGCGTTCCTCTCTTGAGTGTTTTTGCCATTTTTTGTAGGTGATGATGGGTTGTGTGTGTCATGTGACCTACAACTGGGTTGGACTGGCCACAGAAGCACATGTGTATGTTGGACCGGGGCTCTTAGAGCCCTCTCTATTCTGTGTTTTTCCTTAGTAAAAATCAGATAGCAGGTTAGCTCATGCGCTGTGTGGAGCTGTCAAACGCTTCATAGAGCTGACTATGACTGTGTCATATTCTCTTTTTGTCATTACATCGTATCATGGGTGTGGGGTCGTAAAGGGGTGAACTGGTAACCTTTCCTCTCCCCCTTGTTTCTGTCGGTCAGGGGTACACCCCCTGTCCTTCAAGGTTCCCGTCACGTGGGGGTTAGGCACGTTACGGGGGGGGGGGGGGGGGGGGGGGGGAGTTTCCTGGTCCCACGGCCTGGTATATTGGGCGTGTGCACCGCAGGCATTCCCCCGCCATAGAGTACGTCACCGTGCGCGTCTCTGTTGGTAGGACTTCCGTGTGCTGTTCAGGTCCATGTGATGGATCTGTTTCAGGGAGGTGGTCAGGGCTCCTCCTCGCCAAGCGCCTATTCGGGCCTTCTGTGAGTTCGGACTCCTTCTTCCATGTGAGGGAGCCTCCATCAGAGTACAGAGCCTTCCTCCTCAGATTGTCAAAGTGAGTGGACCCTCTAGAAGGGTCCTATTCTATTGTATATGTATTCGATTCAATTCGATTATTGAGTGTGTATGGGTTCAGTGCCTCTTCCCCGGAGAGCCCTAAAACCAATTTTTTACATGGCTCAAGGTGCAATATATTCTTTTCAATCTGTACAGCTCGCGTGGGAAGTCTCTCTGGGGATCCCCGTCTCCTTCCTATGGGAGGGTGGTGGGATGTAAAAATGTGAACATTTTTTACCCCGGCTGTGTAGACTGGGATACATACTGTTGATGCTTCCTTCTTTTCTATTCCAGAAGTGTTGGAGTTAGGGAGTGTCACACCCCTTTTGTCGTTCCCCTGGGCGCCTTGGGGATTCAATGACAGGTCTAAATAGCCTGTTCATTGATGGGGGTGTGTCCCGACGCACGTATAGTGCTAGCTCGCTGTAAACAGGCGATTGACTGGCACGCCTTGGTTGCTTGTGGTTGAAACAGCGTTTTTATAAAGTAACTGAGATGGGGGTTTTTCCTCTTCCGACGACCAAATCCCACGACCTGGGTTGGTTTTTCGACGGATTCTCGTTCATGTCTGGGGGATGATGACGGAATGGATCTGAACATATGTAGAGGGGTCTCACGCCCTTGGGGTGGGCCACCAGGCGCGGTTCGCCCGAACGTCTGGGTGGCGCCTTCTTTTCATGTTAAGATCGACACGCATATCTGCCTTTCTCCTGGAGTAGGCATGTCGGCGTGGTTAGGGCACGGGACTGGTTCTGGTCACGCTGGTCCAGATCAGTTGAACCCGTTGTCCGCCGGGGATGCAGATCTGCTGTTCTGGTACCCTGAGGGACTTGGGCTTTTTTCAGGGGGAAAAATGCCAGGTCGGTCTGGGTGTCACAGGGTTAAGCGCTATGGAGACCCTGGTTGGGTACGTTTTTACTCAGCACTGTCGTAATGGCTTACAGCCATGCCATTCTGTACACGCTCGATCTCGTCGGATCTCGGCCGCTACACAGGTTGGTCCTGGTTAGTACTTGGTTGGGAGACCGCCTGGGAATACCAAGTACGGTGTGCTTAGGGGCTGGTTCTCCATTATTTTTCGCTCCTCTCTCACGCATGGCGAAGAGGGGCCTGTGGGGGTGGTTTTTGACCTCCTCTGGTGACCCTGTGCTTCCCGTACCGCCAGGCCCGGTCCGAAGTAATGTTTCGTCGACCCGTAGGCCTGGGTTAACCCTTTTTTGAAAACTGAAACACTTGTACTGCGGTATAGCCGGTGTGTACCCGCAGGTGTGTTTTGGAGTTTTTTCTTGAGGGGTTATAGGAACAACCACCGCATTGGGTAACACCGAGGTGGTTGATTCCCTGGTGTGTTGGAGCAGTGTCAACTCCCGGGTTCACCGTTTGAGGGTGCCCCTGCACGTTCATGACATCTGCCAATCGTGTCAGCCTTCTCTGCCTCGACCCCTCTGGGTGGGGGTTTTTAAATGGAGGCTTGGTCATGCAACACCGCCAGCTTACGCTCCTTCCGCCGGGGCGGCTGTGTTCAGCTGTCCCCTCTGGCGCCTGTCTTGTCCGCAGTCTCCAGGCTAGGGTTAACAGCCTGTTGCCTGGTTTTTCCCCGGTGCGCTGCCTGCTTCCGTTGGTTAACCTTTTTTGTGTGCTTACGGCCATGCTGACTGCCTGTTCTGCAGGGTCAGTGTGCCAGGCGGTGTACTATTGGGGGGACAGGGCCCGCTCGGCTTACGGCCATGCCAACCTGAACACGCCCGATCTCGTCCGATCTCGGAAGCTAGGCAGGTTCTGGCCTGGTTAGTACTTGGATGGGATTCCGCCTGGGAATACCAGGTGCAGTAACTGAGGGGCCTTTGTCCGAATACGCTGGCGATGTGGGGGGCGGGGCACTATGTGCCCACCTGGTGGGGTCTTGATGCTGGCATCATGGACTTCTCCGGGCCCCCATTCTAGGGAGTCCAGTCCTTTTGGTGGGTCTGGGTCTTCCTTCGTGCTCCGCTGCTACGGCCTTGCCACGGGGTTGGGTTTGCCCTTGACCCCGTGATTCTGGGGGCAGTAACGAGGTTGTTCCTCCGTTCATTCCCGGGTGGCATGCGGGTTGTGCGTGTGTGTAGTCGTGGGGTCAAGCCACGGTCTGCTCACCCTGTGCGTTGAGTTGCTTGAGTGCCTCTTCGCACGGTCGGGTCCGTCGCCCTCCCGTGAAGCCCCTAATAGGGGGGGTGCCCGCCATTAGGGTGGGTCGGGGGGGCTCGGCCCTCCCTGTTCTGATGGTTTGTGGGGGGCTGTCAGCGGGGTGTATTTGTCGGCCGTTGGCTCTCGCTCGGCCTCCCTTGTGCAGAGAGCGATGCCGAGCGAGAGCGATACGATACAGAACGTTAGGTTATGACTATAACCAAGTTCTGTTAGTATAGCGACGCTCGGCATCCGACGCCGCTGCAGCCTTTGACCTCGCCTTGTGGCGAAAGCTTGGGAAGGAGGCGAGTGGGTGGCCCCACCCCTGCTTATATGGGTAAGCTGATAGGGGTGTGGTCAGACGAATATTGGGATTAAAGGTACATTGTGGTCTTTATTCAGTGAGCGTGCACATATGCGAGATAGTGCAGAGAGCGATGCCGAGCGTCGCTATACTAACAGAACTTGGTTATAGTCATAACCTAACGTTAATTCTATAGTGTACCGGGAGCCAGTGCAGGGATGCCAGAATGGGAGTGATTTTTTTGACCTTGTGAGTAGCCTGGCTGCAGCATTTTGGACCATTTGTTGTTTGTCTACAAATTGAGCCCCTGAAACCGCCTCCAGCATCCCTGGGGCCCGACATTGATCCAACGAGTAGAACTGACTGGATGCTGCTGCAGTTATACAAAGATAATTAACTCATTCACGGCCAGCAGCTATCGCCATCTGCACTGTTTGGGGCCAGCGTTAATGACCATGTTAGCTATGTTTGCAGACCCAATGTGTGTTCTGTATTATAGCTATGGAGACAATAGTATGGTTCATTTTACAGGCATTGTTCAGTTACAGACTAATCAGCTAATTTCTACACACTGCAGTTTGTTACACGCTGCACGCTAAACAGTGCCCCATTTCCGGAATAATCCAGTATTTTTAATCGTCATCACGATTACCAGTGTACGTTTCAATGGGAAATATGCTTCGGCAACAGCATTTTGAGGCGATCGCTGTGAATCTCTGTTCAAGCAGGAGGAGCCCTTACCAAAAAAAGAAAAGAAAGGAAAACGTGTATCGACACCAAGCCATTCCAGTTCAAAGGTAGGCGAAACTGACACCTGGTGATATTCGATCGTCATTGCAATTCCAACGTAGGTAGATGAATCATAGACATCTAGATGGCTCCGGCTGACCGTATAGAACGGGATCGAATATACAATAGTTCAAAGCACTTAAAAATGCCATTTCTCTATTTTGACCGATTTCTGAAATATTTCAATTAAATAATGTAAATGAGAATAAATTAATATTACTTCATGAACACAAAATCACTATTCTGGCTCCTACATTTCCAATCCCTAATAGTTACCGTGGAACAATTATCAATAAATGATAATATTGCTGCCACATTCTACAACATTGATACATACAACATACAATATAGACGGTAATAACATTATGGAAGTCCATTTCTTTTTTTAAATTAAAGTCCAGGTCCAATGTGATGTGTTCGTCTTTCAACATCGACCACTGAAGTCTTCAGTTAACTGGATAACCTGCATGGCCAAGCCCTCGCAAAGAAATGCCAGCTCTCCTCAGTCTAGATCCCATTATACCATTATGAATTATGTTTTTGTGCTTCGTTTTTCTAGAGGGGGTGTGCTGAAGGGTCTGCAGTTAAGTAGAAATCGACCTAAGATTTCCCCCTCTAAGTTCATTAGACCTGTTTACTATGTGGGAGTTCAGTTATTATTTTCCACATACTTACACTGTCTGCCTGCTGATGGCATCTCATGTTGTGTGACAGTGCTGCCATCTACTGGGCCGAGGTGGACGTGTTTAGTTATCGTGCGTCACGAACTTGTACAGACTTGTTCAGAGAAAGAGAAATGCATCCAACGTGAAGGTCACGGACATTTTGACCACGGATGTAAAGTTGCCTATTTCGCGGACATTATTCCACCAGAGAGTGTGAGTTTGAGTAGTTAGCTAATTAGATGTTTAGTAAACGTCAGTGATTAGCGGACTACAGCTAACTATCGTATTTCCAGTTATTATTAGCCGTTAGCAGATGCTAGCTAGCTCAGCGCTAATAGCCAGTGTTGTGCTAGTTACTGAAAAATAGTAACTCAGTTACTTTACTAGTTACTTGTACTTGTACATGTCAAATGTATGTCAGTATTCCAATGTACAGTGTCCCCCCCCCCACCTCCAATGTACAGCCCCACCCCACCTACCCAACCTCCCCCAATGCACAGTTTATATGTCAAATGTATATACTCTTCTTCTGGATTTTTTTAGTATCACAAACAGTACTGTATTTGAAAATCTGGTATGTCATAAATGTATAGATGTAGCAGTACTGTCTATCTGTATGTCATGTGTGTCATATGATGAATTGAAAATGGGGGACCCTGATGGAAACAAGACGAAAGTCTTTCTCAGGTCTGCATCCTCTTAACAATTGTATGTATCGAGCTGTACTGTACTGTACCCATTCTGCAATCTGTTAATAAACTTTTCAATCAATCAATCAATCAAACTTCATTTCAAAAGTAACTCCGTTACTTTACTAGTTACTTACACCCCAAAGTAATGCGTTACTGTGAAAAGTAACTATTTAGTTACTTAAAACAAAAGATTGCTCCCATGCCCTTACAGATACTCAAAATCGGTTGATCAACTTGACAGTTTCCATTCACATCACTGAACTCTGCTAAGCAATGTGGTCTAGATACAAACACAAATCTGACACAAACACAAATGTTGTCTAGAGTCCCGACATAATAAGAAATGCGCCGTGCCTAATTATATCGCCGCTTAGGTTGAAGGAACAGCCTTGATGTCGCTGGAGCGTTTCATTATAACGTCTTGCAACGTTGTTTAAGATATCAATCGTGCATTGCAACGTTAGAATAATTAGGATATCAATTGTGCATGAAAGGACTATATTTATATTGTTTGATTAGTATTGATGAGATTCCCTGGCAGATTCGTACAGTCAAAATCCGTTGATCAACTTGAGTTTCCATTCATTTGCATTCACATCAGTGAACACATTGCACTCACCAAAGTCTGCGGTGCACTGTAAGAAAAAAAATCGGTAAAAAAACAGTAAATGTCTGGCAGCTTGGCGGCCAGAGATTTACTGTAAAATTACATTGAAATACCCCAATTAAAATAAAGTGGAAAAGCAATACATTTACAGATAATTCTGTTTATTATTTTTGCAGAGAACTACTGATAATTGACAGGTTAGGTTCAGCAGTGAAACACTGTTATTTTACAGGTTTTTTCCTACATTATTATGATCAAACACCTTCAATAAAGTGACAGAAGTTAAAGTTCAGCAGTGAAACACTGTTATTTCACAAGTTTTCCCTACATTTACGCTGAAACTCCTTCAATTAAGTGACATAACTCAAAGTTCAGCAGTGAAACACTGTTATTTCACAGATCTTTCCTAAATTATTACGATCAAACTCCTTCAATAAAGTGACAGAACTTAAAGTTCAGCAGTGAAACACTGTTATTTCACAGGTTTTTCCTAAATTATTATGATCAAACTCATTCAATAAAGTGACAGAACTTAAAGTTCAGCAGTGAAACACTGTTATTTTACATGTTTTCCCAGAATTATTACAATCAAACTCCTTCAATTAAGTGACAGAACTCAAAGTTCAGCAGTGAAACACTGTTATTTCACAGGTTTTTCCTAAATTATTGCGATCAAACTCCTTCAATAAAGTGACAGAACTTAAAGTTCAGCAGTGAAACACTGTTATTTTACATGTTTTCCCAGAATTATTACAATCAAACTCCTTCAATTAAGTGACAGAACTCAAAGTTCAGCAGTGAAACACTGTTATTTCACAGGTTTTTCCTAAATTATTACGATCAAACTCCTTCAATAAAGTGACAGAACTTAAAGTTCAGCAGTGAAACACTGTTATTTTACATGTTTTCCCATAATTATTACAATCAAACTCCTTCAATTAAGTGACAGAACTCAAAGTTCAGCAGTGAAACACTGTTATTTCACAGGTTTTTCCTAAATTATTACGATCAAACTCCTTCAATAAAGTGACAGAACTTAAAGTTCAGCAGTGAAACACTGTTATTTCACAGGTTTTTCCTAAATTATTACGATCAAACTCCTTCAATAAAGTGACAGAACATAAAGTTCAGCAGTGAAACACTGTTATTTTACATGTTTTCCCATAATTATTACAATCAAACTCCTTCAATTAAGTGACAGAACTCAAAGTTCAGCAATGAAACACTGTTATTTCACAGGTTTTTCCTAAATTATTACGATCAAACTCCTTCAATAAAGTGACAGAACTTAAAGTTCAGCAGTGAAACACTGTTATTTCACAGGTTTTTCCTCAATTGTTACAATCAAACTCCTTCAATAAAGTGAGCAGTGAAACACTGTTATTCCACACGTTTTTCCAAAATTATTACGATGAAACACAGTGAAACACTGTTATTTGGCCGGTTTTTCCTAACTTATTACAATCAAACCCCTTCAATAAAGTTATGTCACTAAAAACTCAGCAGAGAAACATTGTTATTTTACAGATTTTTCCTAAATTGTTACAATCAAACTCCTTCAATAAAGTGGCACCACTAAAAGTTAAGCAGACAGACACTTTTATTGTACAGATTGTTAGAAACAAAAAGCTTCAAGTGTTAACAAACGCTCAGGATTGTAAAACTGCTTTATTTTGGAAGCAAGTGTGCTGTATAAAACAGATTCAAATGATTTAAAACTTTAGCTTGCAGTTTGTTCAAATGTAATGTTTAAATACAGTATGTAAAGTTAAAAACATATAGAAGTACAATCTAAACACTATTTATGGATCAATATGCATGGCAGCTGCCACCATTGGTGTGTGAATGTGTGTGAAGAATAGGTGAATGAGAGGCCATACACGCTTTGGATAAAAGCGCTATTTCTATATAAGTGCAGTCCATTGAACATAACATAATGGCCAAGTAGTCAATTAAACTTTATGTCCACAATTCTGAACTATACCTTCAATGTCATCAGATGATTTCAATTTTTAAAAGCGGAGAAAGCAACATATTGTGCTGTTGAACCGAGGGGGTTGTGGTCAGGTCTACAGTTTTTTAGCTTTACCATTTCAGTTTTATATTGTTTTCCACAATATTCTCCCGACCCCTGGGGGCTCCATAATATATGTGAACATTATACTGTTTAATTCAGAATCCCAACTATACAGTGTATTACTAAGTAAAAATCAAAACATACCACACCACAAAAGGTCAATGAATCAGTGGCACAAGTGAAGAGCAGATAAGGAACAATCCTCCAGATTGGCAGTAATCAGCTGGATCCTTGGTGCATGGTGCATCTGGGAAAATGAAAAAAAGGACACTATGATTCACTGGAAAGTCCTTGAAAAGTAGGATTTAATGGGTTACCATTCCTCAAACTTTATTCAATAGTCTGTACCGACATTTGCCACTATTACACATTTTGGAAATGTGAACAGAGTAGCCTACCGTCAGCTTTGAGAGTGCTAGTTGCATGTTATACCTGTAAGTCATGTATGTCCCTATGTCATAAATGTCATGATGTCATGTATGTTGTGTATGTCATAAATGTCACTATGAATTGAAAATGGGGGACCCTGATGATGTAAACAAGACAAACATCTTTCTCTGGTCTGCATCCCCTTAACAATTGTGTGTATTGCTACTGGATTTACCAGATCCAGAGTGAATGAATGAATAAAAACTTGATTTAATACACAAGACCCTCTTCTTGGGACCTAGTAAGGTTTCGTTGATAATCCAATGTACAGTTACCCCCCCTCCCCGCCTACCCAACCACCTCCAATGTACAGTCCCCCCACCCCACCTCCTCCAATTTCTTGACTATTTTTGTATCACAAACAATACTGTATTTGTAAATCTGGTATGTCATAAATGTATAGATGTAGCAGTATTGTCTATCTGTATGTCATGTGTGTCATATATGTTATGATTAATTGAAAATGGGGGACCCTGATGTAAACAAGACGAAAGTATTTCTTTGGTCTGCATCCCCTTAACAATTGTGTGTATTGAGCTGTACTGTATTGTACCATTCTGCAATCTGTTAATAAAATGTTCAATCGATCAATATTGAACAGATTGCAGAATGGGTACAATACAGTATGGCTCAATACACACAATTGTTAAAAGAAAAAAAACTATTAAAACCATTTGGTAGATTGTGATCATGAATGCATTTGTACACAAATATACATATCTGTAAAAAATTAACCTCAGACACAGTCAGAATGTTTAGTTTCTTGAAAAGAGGAGCAGATGGTTCAAATCGATCTGAGAGGGTTGCCAGTCTAACAAATCTTTTTTGAAGTAAAATAATTTTTTGAAGATGAGATGAATGAGTGCTAGCCCATATTATGTTACAATAAGATATGCAAGGAAAGATAAGACTATAATACAGGATTAAAAAACAACTTCTATTTATCAATGAACACACCTTCCTAATTATACCTACTGACTTCATTGCTTTTTTACAAACATGATCAATGTGTTTTTTCCAATTGAGTTTATCATCAACTAGGATCCCTAAAAACGTTGTTGAAGTTACTTGTTTGATTTTGGTGTTACTGATTAATAACTTTGCCTCCTTTTTCGAATAACTTTTACCTTTATTACAAAATACAATAAAATTAGATTTTTCTACATTTAACGATAGCTTATTAGTCTGGAACCAATCTGAGACACAAGATAAACCATCATTTGCTTCCCTAATTAATACTGCAAAATGCTCATGTGACATTATAATGTTGGTGTCATCAGCTAACAAGATCGAGAATACTCTAGGAGATACCCAAGCAAAATCATTTATATAAATCAAAAATAAAAGGGGGCCAAGTATAGAGCCCTGAGGAACCCCACAGACTAGCTTTGCCCTGTCAGAGTCATCGCCATTTATGGAAACAAACTGTTCCCTATTATAAAGATAGTCACTGATAGCTATTTAATCATGTCGCCAGCCAAACCATACCTCTGAAGCTTTGATATAAGTATTTTATGGTCCACAGTATCAAATGCTTTGGATAGATCCAGAAATATACCAATTGAAAATTGCTTATTGTCTAGTGCATCTGTGATTCTATCTATAAACTGTAAGAGAGCCATGTACGTAGAGTGTTTTTGTCTGAAACCGTATTGATGTTCATATAATATATTATTGTCATTAAGATGTTTAAAAATTCTGGTATAAACCAGCTTCTCCAATATTTTAGACATGGACGGTAATAACGAAATTGGACGGTAATTGGAAAATAAGGATGAGTCACCAGATTTAAACAGAGGTATAACTTTTGCCACTTTCAAGTCTTCTGGAACAACGCCTGTTTCCAGGGAGAGTGAAAAAACGTGGTTCAATGGCTCAATTATTGAAGGTAATACCTCTTTAAGCAGACTACTTTTAATATTATCATAATCTGCTGCTGAGTTTTTTTTTTATTTAAAATAATATTTTGTATTTCTTCCGAGGTAGGTGGTTCAAATATAGACATAGATGGGTACTGACCTTGAATCTTGTCAAGTGGACAGTTATTTGTGCTCTTAATATTTCTAGCCAAAGAAATTCCAATGTTTACAAAATAATTATTGAAACCATTTGCAATCTCTGATGAGTTTGTGTATGTTCCATCTCCATCCACAAAAGTAGATGGAAATGAAACAGCATTGTAACTGAGGGGTACAATTCCCTGACTGTATTACTAGATATGATACTTACTACCACTACCTTTGTACTTAATATTCGGCCACCCAGTACACGGCATAAATATATTATGATGAACACTGTCACGTAGATGAAACGGATCCAACACAAATGTACGAATTAGAAATAGGTCTTTATTTCTACACAGCGATGGTGTGTAGAGCAAGCACTTAATCAAATCAATCACATTTATGAATGGAAATTAGTATGCACTTTTATGGCAAGAGTATTCGTCGGTATATCAATAGAGAATGTCCAATCTCTGAAGGCGCAGGTGGTACATATACGACCTGGAATAGTTTAAGGAATAACAGCAATGATACTTTAATGATTATATACTGGACACACTAGGGGGGGTTAATCCGGTCGCTTGTAAGCCGACAGGAGTAGGAGGGGGGGGGGGGGTAGAATCCGGCTGCCTCATCCGGCCAAGGGTATCCCAGGTGAACCCACTGTAGTGCCGTTCAATGCACCGGCGATCCTTGGACCACAGATGAAAGCAGGTGGACTCTTTGTGGGCCGGCGTCATCCGGTCCACGGAGGAGAGACGTGAAGCGACCTCGTCTTGCAGAGCGTCTCCTCACCTTGCGTCCTCTCCAGGGGGGGGGTTTCCAACACACGGCAGTGTCGGGGGTCTTTATCCATGGAATAATCAAAGTATACAAAGCATAATCCGTGCCTGGGAAGGCGGGCTGTCGTCGGTAGAATAATCCGGTATACAGGTCCACTCGCTCGTCGGCTCTGGGGCTCCTCGGGTGCAGCTTCACGTGGGGTCAACCACCCTGGATAAGCAGCCAGTTCTCTGCCCGAAACGATGGGGTACTGACTACGGTAGTATTCTCACCGCACGAAGCACTATATATTAACAGACTATTATTAGCTTAATAGACTACGTCCAACTCGACGATATAGTGCCAAATATGACTATTCAAATATTAATATACACGATGTCTCAATACCGATGGTAGGCGAACTTGGCCTTACTCCCACACGTGGCGTCGCGGGGAGGCTTTACGTCTGTGACTCTATTGGAGGGTAAGAAACTGGACTGAAAAGAAAGTCCTACTTTAGTAGCGCAGTATATATACGCACTATGAACAAATAGTCCCATTAGTGGTGCGGTAGCCAGATTCCTACGCGGAACTAGGACTTGTTCGTACATGTGGAGCGGTACGTTTGAACTGGGTCTGAGGGGTATGGCAGCCTGGCACCAAGGTCTCGACCAATAGTAGAATGGAGACTATTATGGGATGTTCAGTAGGCTAGAATGGATATTCAATGCATATTGTACAAGGAATATACAAGGGATATCAGGGAATATTAGAGAATATACAAATACAATTAAATATATATATATAAATAAATATATATATTCGGTTTAATCTGGCCCTTCACAACAGCCACCCCCTGATTGGTCCCAGACCTAATCAGTTAAACAGAGACAGATTAATCGCGTTGTCTATTTACACATAAGGGTTTGCTGTAGGGGTCAGTCAACTTCACAAAGTCATAGGGTTATAGGGTCATGGTCATCATCGATTGTGTCTGGGAGTCGGGGCAGTTCTATGAGCCTCGCCACGGGACGGGTGTAAGTGCAACCCTGGACGAGCACTTCAGCTGCTCGGACCTTGCCGTCGGCACCGGTGATCACTTTGCTTACGCGGCCGGCCGGCCACACAGCTCTGGGCAGTGACTGATCAATAATCATGACGACTGTTCCTTCTGTCAAATTGTCTCTCTCCTTTACCCACTTCTGGCGGGTCTGTAGAGACGGTAGGTAGTGCAGTAGGAAACTGCTCCAAAACTTGTCGGCTAATACTTGGCTGTACCTCCACATTCGTCGGCCGTTCGCTTCTTCAGGCCGGTACATTGTCTGGGGTAATGCAGGATCTAGCCGCCCCATCAGGAGTGTGTTGGGGGTAACTGGGTCGATATCCGCCACATCACTGGAGACATATCCGAGGGGCTTCGAGTTAAGTACTCCCTCAATCTCCGTGAGGACTGTCATTAGGACTTCTTCCGCCACAGTCTGGGCCCCAAGTACTGCGTACAGGGCTGTCTTTATGGAGCGCACTTCTCGTTCCCAAGTGCCACCGAAGTGGGGTGCGTTTGGGGGGTTGAATTGGAAATCAACCTGTGCTGGAGCGAGGTGGGTCTTAAGTTCTGGGCCCATAGCTTGGAAGCTCTCTCTCAGCTCTCTTTCGCCGCCTTTGAAGTTTGTCCCATGATCGGACAATAGGGTAGACGGTCTTCCTTTCCGTGATGTGAATCTACGGAAGGCCATAAGGAATGAGTCTGTGCTCATGGTCGGGAGAAGCTCGATGTGTATCGCTCTGGTGGTCATGCATTTGAATACAATACCCCACCGCTTCTCGGTTCCTCTTCCTTTCTTTATGTGCAGCGGGCCAAAGCAGTCCATACCCGTTGAGTGGAATGGCTTGTCACCGATTCGGAGGCGACATGGAGGAAGGTCAGCCATCCTTGGTATGCTGGGCTGCGCGCGCCACTTGCGGCAGTCTAGACATGTTCGCTGGAAGCGTCGTACCGCCTCTCTTCCTTGTAGGATCCAGTAACGACGTCTGATTTCCGCGAAGACTCTTTCTGCTCCTGCGTGATGTACATCCTCATCGTATTTCTTTATAATCAGCTCTGTGACCTTGTGTCGGCTGTTCAATACGATCGGGTATTTAATGTCATCCGGTAGATTGGGGGCTCTGCGTAGGCGACCACCCACTCTGATGAGGGTATGAGCGTCGCTCTCGGGGGCCAGATGAATTAATCTGCTGTCGGATGGGACGGGCTTTCCTCCCTGTAGACAGGCCAATTCATCGGGGAACGAGTCTCTCTGGGCTCGCTGCAGTAGAAGCAATTCTGCTTCCTCGTAGTTAGCTGCTGACATATCAGCGGGGGACTTGCACTCCGGGTGGTACCGCAGGAATGTTCTTTGTTGTGCACTCTCTATGGACGTGCAATCGTCTATGCTAGGGTCGGTGGAGGCTACGGTGCTCAATCCACAGAACACAGACTTCTTATTTTCCACCTCCTCTGGACTTGCTTCCCTCGGGATAGGCATGGGCCACTGTCCTTCCGGGAGTCTTAGGAATGCGGGGCCGTCACTGTAGACATCGCGACGGGTGAGGTCATCCAGGGGCATCCCCCGGGTGATGACGTCAGCTGGGTTCTGTTTTGTATCAACGTAGCGCCACTCTGTTTCTCCGGTTAACTCTTCGGTTAAGTCTTGAATCTCGGTGACTCTGACTCCCACGAAGACTTTGTACTTGCATGAGTCCGATTTGATCCAGGCGAGTACCGTCGTGGAATCTGACCACAGGATTGTTCTAGACACCGGTATGGTGAGCTCACGTTGGATGAGCGTGGCTAGGTGCGCTCCGGCTAGGGCTGCGCAGAGCTCTAGACGTGGGATAGATTGTTGCTTGCGTTGGGCTATTCTCGAGCGGGCGAGGACAAATGCTGTGTAGATCTCTCCCCCCTTCTCTTGGGCCCGCAAGTAGGCTACTGATCCGTATGCGACCTCTGAGGCGTCACTGAAGACGTGTAAGTCCATTTTACATGTCTCTGGCCTCACCGTGGGTGGGAAGTAGCTTCGGCGCATATTAACGCCTGGGAGTGAGTGGAGCTCCATCTCCCACTCTCTCCAGGTGGATGCAAGGTGTGCGGGAATGGGGTCGTCCCAGCCCTGGTCCTTGTCCCACAATGCTCGTACAATCATTTTTGCCCTGGTGGTGTACGGTAGAATACATCCTAGCGGGTCATATTGTCGGGCGAGTGTTGTGTACACACTCCGTCTGGTGGTCGGCGCCGCCGCCGGCCTTCCCTGCTCCGTAGTCAGGGGCTTGTGTCTGTAGTGAAGCGAATCTGTTTTGAATCGCCACACCAATCCCAGGGTCATCTCCTGGGCTTCTCCCGGGATTGTAGCCATCCAGGTCTCGCTGCTGGCTGCCTTGTCCTCGGAGGAGAGGCTGCGCAGTACTTGCGGATCGCTGCTGGCCCACTGCCTGAGATCAAAGCCGCCTTTGATCAATGAGGCGCAGAGTTTAATCAGGAGAGCCTCGGCTTCTTCTTGGGTTGAAAGGCTTTGTAGACAGTTGTCTACGTAGAAGCTGTTCTTTACGCTGTGTCGGACCTCTTCGTCCGCTGCTGGGTCCTCTGCTACATGTTTCTGTAGCTGCACGTCGTTCCGAAGGGGAGGACTTCCCATTGGTAGATGGCTGGGTGCTCATCTCCTGGCTTCTCTCTCCATAGGAACCGTAACAGGGGCTTGTCCGCCTCTACTAATCTCACCTGCAGGAACATTCCTTTAATGTCCCCGCTGATGGCCACCTTTTCCTGGCGGAAGCGGAGTAGAACGCCGAGTAGGGAGGGGCCGAGTGTGGGACCCGGCAGTAACTCTTTATTCAGATTTTGGGATCCGATCTGGTAGCTGCAGTTAAATACTATGCGGTCTTTACCGTTGTGATGGACCTTGTGGTGAGGCACGTACCACGATTCAGTGGTCTGGTCAGCCTCTTTAATGTCCATCTTTGTGACGTGTCCCGCTGTGATGAGCTTCTCAATCTCAGCGCGGTATACACTCTCTTGGGCGGGGTTCTTGGCTAAGCGCCGCTCCGTGTTCAGCAGGTACCGTTCTGTGGCGTCTGTCTTGGCGTGGAAAGTAGGCATTCCTTCTCGCCGCAGGAGTGGCGTGGCGTATCTCAACACGCCGTTGACCGGGACTCTCTTGGTCCCTGTCTCGAGGAGGTGAATGGTGTAAATGTCATCTTTAGAGCGAATGTCTTTCTTTCCGTTCTTAAAGGGCATTTGTTCCAAGGTCCATAGCCGCTCTACGTGTTGCAGGAGTGCGGTTTCTCCCTCTGTGACTCGGGAGTGGAGACATCTAGTGGCTGTACTTCGGTTGAGAGATTTGGCGAGCGGGCCTTGGAGAGTCCATCCCAAACGGGTCTCGACTGCTGCAGGACAGCCTCGGGGTCCGGTATGAACCCGGTCTATCGGGACAATGAGGTCTGCATGGTCTGAGCCTATCAACAGGGTCGGCATAGCATTGTCTATGAGCGGGATCGGTAACTTGCGCAGATGTGCATATTTCTCCATCAGCTTGGCGACGGGGTATGTGTACCGCGACAGTCCTATTTCTTGGCTGGTGAAAGCGTCTGTAATCTGGTACCGTCACTCAGGCTGGCCGCTTGCTGCGATAGAGAATGAGACATTCTCGCCCTTTATCGTCTTCAAATCTCGTCTTATTGTCCGAATTGTCATTTGGGTTTCGCTTCCCCGCAGCCCTAGCTGGGCCGCAGCGGAGGCGAGCAGCAGGGTCTTCTCTGACCCGTCATCGAGGACGGCGTAAGTGTCCAGGACTTTATTCTGGTAGCTTAGTGTCACACTCACTACTTTTAGGAGTACTCGGGCTCCACTGCTGCTGGCGGGATCGATGTACATGACGCTCGCTTTGCTGCTGGATGGTGCGGGTGAAGGGCGCCGTCTGTTACTGTCGTGAAGTATGTCCAGATGGGCTCCATCGCACTTGGTGCACCTTTTCTTTAAGCGGCATTCGGCTGCCATGTGTGAGCGCGCACAGCGAAAACAGCGCTTGTTGGACTTTATCCATTGACTTGCTTCCTCCGCGTTCAGCTTGGGGAAGGAGTCACATTGCGCTAGCCAGTGTTCTTTCTCACAGTAGGGGCACACTATCTTCCACTTCTCCGTTCTGGAGGGGGTACTGTGGCTCCTGCTGCTCGGTACTGACTCCGATTGGTGCATCACAGTCACCGATCTTCTTCCATCATTTAGTCGTCTGGTTCCTTCTCTGGAGCCAGGGGTGCTCCGTCCGAATGTATCTAGCCGTAGGCTGCTGACTTCTCTCGCCAGGAAGTCTGCTAGATCGAGGAGGTTCGGTTCGGGGCCATTCGGGTCTCGGTGGTCCCTCTGTCGCCTAAAACGCTCCTGTCGAGCGGGCGGCAGCTTCTCCAAGATCCTTTCCACATTTGAGTTGGCGTAAAGTTCATGCCTCCCCTTCTCTCTCTGCGCTCCCAACATCCCTACCAGGGACTGCACTCTGATGGACAGGTCGTCCAGTGCTCGATTGTCTATTGCTGGGGGTAAGCGGTCGATGTGTCGGATCTCCTGGATCACGTAATCCCATATGCGCCCATACCTCTGGTCCAATGCTACCAGCGCTGCTGTGTATGGGGTGGTGGAAGTCGCGTAGGCGAGCGCTATATTATGTGCGCGGGGCACCTTTAAGTGCTTCAGTAGGATGGCGTATTTATGGCGTTCATCCAATACGTCCACCAACATGGTCTCCAGACACATGCGGAGTTCTGTATACTGGGCCCGGTTCTCTTGGGTGAAGTCGGGTACCATAGGCGTGCCAATGTATGACGCTGACTGTGGATACATCGGCGAGCGTTGGGGGAGAGGCCTCCTAGGCGAGTCTCCTCCCGCTCCTTGGTATGGGCTGGTACCGGCAGTGTACCATGGCCCGCTTGTCCAGGTGCTGTTCCTCGGTGCGGGTCGTGCGTCGTGCTCACCCGTGTATAGAGTCGGGGGTCTGTAGCGCAGCTCCGCGGGAGTATAGCCTGGGCTGTACCGGACCTCCTGGTCCGGTAGAGTACTGTGCTGTCGTCGGGCGTGGTTCTCCTCCTCTTCCTCTTCGTCTTCAGTTAGGTCATCCAGTGCTTGTAGTCTCTGGTTTAGCCTCTCCACAGGATATGCTGCTCCTTCCCGGTTGCTAGGTCTCGCTTGGACCGGTGGGGGGAGGTGGTCTGTGGGGGGTATAGACCTCGTCTGTTGGTCAAGTTCAGGGTTGTTTACTCGGCTAGGGGATGCCGCCCTGGAGGTGTGTCTAGACGAGTTCCTGGAGCCTCTGGCGGAGGGAGAGGGTGTTGTCCGTCTGATCAGCTGTTCTATTAGTTGCGCTTGCTGTCTGTCGCGCTCTGCGTCCCGTAGAGCACCAGCAGCTGCTCGCTGGCTGTCTGCTCGGTCTCGGGCCACATTCTCTTCTCTCTGAATGCGTCTTATTTCTAGACGTATATGCTCTTCTTCGCTCCGCTGCTGGATCTGCAGTCGGTCGCGTTCAGCAGCGGCGTTCAGGCTGATGAGGAAGGCCTGCTGTAGGGTCCTCTCTGCCTCGCTGGGAGAAGGCGGTTGTATAGGGGAGCCTTCCCTCGGGGTACTCCTTGCGGAGCCTTGGAGCTCTATCTCCACGGTGCTCTCCCCGTCTTCTTCCGTGCCGAGTTCTCTCTCGGTAGCGTTGTATTCCTCCCGGGACTCATCGGGGACTACTTCTTCAGTACTGGCGGGGTGTGAAGTCATGTCTGGTTCCCACTGGTCCCCACCGTGAACTTGGTCAGTTACATTAGAGCCCGTAGGGGCCTCTATGGTCGGGGTAGTCTGGGCGTTGGGGTTAGACATACTTTTATTTTCTAGTTTTACCGCGTTTACTGTTAGTAGAAGACTAGGTTGTTGACTGACAGCGTAAGCCTCTAAGTACTGAGGGAGCCGTCGTTCGCGCTGCGGCCGTTGGTTAGGAGGATCGTTTCGTGGAGTGTTCATCATAGGCCATTTCAATATTAATAACACTATATTAATATTACACTAATTACCATCCGGCTCGAAGGACCAATTGTAACTGAGGGGTACAATTCCCTGACTGTATTACTAGATATGATACTTACTACCACTACCTTTGTACTTAATATTCGGCCACCCAGTACACGGCATAAATATATTATGATGAACACTGTCACGTAGATGAAACGGATCCAACACAAATGTACGAATTAGAAATAGGTCTTTATTTCTACACAGCGATGGTGTGTAGAGCAAGCACTTAATCAAATCAATCACATTTATGAATGGAAATTAGTATGCACTTTTATGGCAAGAGTATTCGTCGGTATATCAATAGAGAATGTCCAATCTCTGAAGGCGCAGGTGGTACATATACGACCTGGAATAGTTTAAGGAATAACAGCAATGATACTTTAATGATTATATACTGGACACACTAGGGGGGGTTAATCCGGTCGCTTGTAAGCCGACAGGAGTAGGAGGGGGGGGGGGTAGAATCCGGCTGCCTCATCCGGCCAAGGGTATCCCAGGTGAACCCACTGTAGTGCCGTTCAATGCGCCGGCGATCCTTGGACCACAGATGAAAGCAGGTGGACTCTTTGTGGGCCGGCGTCATCCGGTCCACGGAGGAGAGACGTGAAGCGACCTCGTCTTGCAGAGCGTCTCCTCACCTTGCGTCCTCTCCAGGGGGGGGGTTTCCAACACACGGCAGTGTCGGGGGTCTTTATCCATGGAATAATCAAAGTATACAAAGCATAATCCGTGCCTGGGAAGGCGGGCTGTCGTCGGTAGAATAATCCGGTATACAGGTCCACTCGCTCGTCGGCTCTGGGGCTCCTCGGGTGCAGCTTCACGTGGGGTCAACCACCCTGGATAAGCAGCCAGTTCTCTGCCCGAAACGATGGGGTACTGACTACGGTAGTATTCTCACCGCACGAAGCACTATATATTAACAGACTATTATTAGCTTAATAGACTACGTCCAACTCGACGATATAGTGCCAAATATGACTATTCAAATATTAATATACACGATGTCTCAATACCGATGGTAGGTGAACTTGGCCTTACTCCCACACGTGGCGTCGCGGGGAGGCTTTACGTCTGTGACTCTATTGGAGGGTAAGAAACTGGACTGAAAAGAAAGTCCTACTTTAGTAGCGCAGTATATATACGCACTATGAACAAATAGTCCCATTAGTGGTGCGGTAGCCAGATTCCTACGCGGAACTAGGACTTGTTCATACATGTGGAGCGGTACGTTTGAACTGGGTCTGAGGGGTATGGCAGCCTGGCACCAAGGTCTCGACCAATAGTAGAATGGAGACTATTATGGGATGTTCAGTAGGCTAGAATGGATATTCAATGCATATTGTACAAGGAATATACAAGGGATATCAGGGAATATTAGAGAATATACAAATACAATTAAATATATATATATAAATAAATATATATATTCGGTTTAATCTAGCCCTTCACAACAAGCATGCCTTTTTTTATTAAGTAATTGATTTATGACGTTCCATGTGGATTTTATGTTGCTGGCAGCTTCTTTCAATTTATCGGAATAATATGTCTTTTTTGCTGCACGAAGCAAGTATGTAAATTTTTTTTGAATTTTTTGTAAACATCTGAATTTAAAGGGGTCGGGCTAGTCACAAACTTTTTGTATAATTTGTTTTTCTTCTTTGCAGATTTCAGCAATCCAGAAGTAAACCATGGTTTGCATTCCTTTTTGGCTGATGTCCCTTTATTATATGTAATGTAAGGAAAGCATTTTTCAAATGAGGAATTAAATATTTGTGAAAATGTTTGATATGCCAATTCTGCATCATTTTGAGTATACACACCATCCCATGGAACATCATTAATACAACTCCCAAAAACTAGCCATGTTACCTCTGCTGAAACTACGGTGACTTCCTCTTACCTCAGACCCCACTCGTTCACTTCTATTAGAAAAGATCAATTGGAAAATTGCAAAGTGATCAGAAATATCAGTTAACAGCAGTCCTGATTTGCTTGTATATTCAAAATTATTAGTAAAAATATTGTCAATAAGAGTGGCAGATTGCTTAGTTACTCTTTGTTATGGTTTGACACCGACCCCAAACACAACGACACAAGAGAGTAGGATTCAGAGTTGCCAAATACGAGGGCTTGTTTATTTGGTACTAGGAATAAGAGAAACAGGGAAAGCAAGTCAAACAAGACAGGTACAATGATCAAGGGGCAAAGTTCTGCTGCTCTGCAGCTTCTCCCGTGAGGGTTGTCTTGGGAAGCAGGTGTTGACTTCTGAACCGCTCTGCAGAATCCTCTCGGCGGGTTCTCAGATGTTGTGGCGAGACCGAGAGAGGGAGAGAGGGAACGAGTCAGTGACAGAGCAGTCTTAAACGAGCAGGAGAACAGGGTGTACAATTCTTCGTGTTAACAACACAGTGAGCACAGTTCCAAACACAGCCCAAGTGAATCTCTTCGTGTTAACAACACAGAGAGCACAATTCCAAAAACAGCCCAAGTGAAACTCTTCGTGTTAACAACACAGTGAGCAAACTCCAAACACAGTCCCAGTGAATATCTTCATGTAAACACACAGTGAATATCTTCATGTAAACACACAGTGAATATCTTCATGTAAACACACAGTCCAATTGTGAAATAATATCTTCGGTGTGAGCAAACACACAGTGGATATCTTCATGTAAACACACAGTCCAATTGTGGAATAATATCTTCGGTGTGAGCTAGCACACAGAGGGAGATGGTAGATCCCAAAATATCATTCCATAAAGGAACAAGCAAAAATAGATAAATGGCTGGGTGAGTGACTGTCTGACAAAAAGGTGGTAGTCTTCAGTGTAAGTTTACACACGAAAAACGGAATAGGTCAAGAACAGTCAAATAGATAACTCACCCAGACGAGATGCGTAATTGGAACTGGAACAACAGTGGAGGTGAGCGCGCGCCACGGGAGCAGGTATCCAAGCGAAGGCTTCTAGGAATTCCTGGAGAACAGCACAGAGAAAAAAGCAGCAGCAACAGCAACGGGGAAAAATATCCAGAGACAAATCAAGGCGACAAAACAAGACGATCCAACAACTTAGGGTGGGGAGAAACGGGGTATAAATACTAAGGGATCGATTGATTGAAAAGCGTGGGGAAGTGAGAGAACCAATCAGCGACGTCTCTGATGACGTCAACGGGGAGAAAGCAGTGACAGCTGGGGAATGTGATTGAAAAGCGTGGGGAAGTGAGAGAACCAATCAGCGACGTCTCTGATGACGTCAACGGGGAGAAACGTGTGAACGAGGGGATAGAACCAATTGACAGAAAATGAATGAAAACAAAGCGAGGGTGGTTAAAGGAACAGAACGAGTGAGAGAGCAAGGACAGAAACCTCACAGTACCCCCCCCTCCACGGGAGCCACCCGGCGACCAGGCCGACCCGGCTCGCCAGGATGGGCTCGATGGAAGTCGGTGATCAAGCCGGGATCCACGATGAGCTGCCGGGAGACCCAGCTACGCTCCTCAGGGCCGTAACCCTCCCAGTCCACCAGGTATTGGAACCCCCGGCCCCGCCGACGAACGCCCATCAACCGGCGGACCTGCCACTGGGGGTGACCATCCACTAGCACAGGAGGCGGCGGATCAGGAGCCGGAGGCATAAGGGGACAGAGGGAGACGGGCTTAACCCGGGAGACATGGAACACGGGGTGGATGTGCATGGATGCAGGAAGCTTCAGGCGCAGTGCCGCCGGACTGAGTACCTTCAGGACCTCGAAAGGACCGACGAAGCGGGGGTTGAGCTTCTTGGCCGAGGACCGTAGCGGGAGGTCCTTCGCGGAGAGCCACACCCTCTGCCCAGGGCGGTAAGTCGGCGCGGGAACCCGGCGCCGGTCGGCACCACGACAGGCGCGCTCAGATGTTCGGAGCAGCGCGGTCCTGGTGATCTCCCAAACTCGACGGCAGCGGTCGAGGTGGACCTGCACGGAGGGAACTGCCACTTCCGTCTCCTGTGCGGGAAAAAGAGGGGGCTGGTAGCCCAGGGAGGCCTCAAAAGGGGAGAGGCCGGTGGCGGAACTGACCATTGAGTTGATGGAGTACTCAACCCAGGGAAGGAAACGGCTCCAGGATGCCGGCCTCTCGGCTGCCACACACCGAAGAGCAGACTCCACGCTCTGGTTCATCCTCTCCGTCTGCCCGTTTGTCTGGGGATGATAGCCAGAGGAGAGACTGACCGTTGCCCCCAATCCTTTGCAGAAAGCCTGCCATACCTGGGAGGTGAACTGGGGCCCCCGGTCAGAGACGATGTCCTGGGGAAAGCCGTGAAGGCGGAACACGTGGTGCGTCAGGAGGTCCGCCGTCTCGGCTGCTGAGGGAAGCTTGGAGAGGGCCACGAGGTGGACCCCCTTGCTGAATCGATCCACCACGGTCAGAAGGCAGGTGTTCCCCTGGGAGGAGGGTAGACCAGTGACGAAGTCGAGCGCCACATGTGACCACGGACGGCTTGGAACGGGAAGGGGCTGCAAGAGCCCGGAGGGTGCCTGGTGAGAGGCCTTGCTGCGGGCACAGACCGCGCAGGCCAATACGAACTCCTTGACGTCGTTCCGCATGGTGGGCCACCAGAAACGACGAGCCAGGAAGGAGAACGTGCGATGGACGCCTGGGTGGCAGGCGAACCGGCTGGTATGGCCCCACAGCAGTACCTGGGACCGGACAGAGTCGGGGACGAAGAGACGGCTCCTAGGGACGTTGCTTGGAGCACGTTGGAAGCGAAGGGCACGCCTCACCACACCCTCGATGCCCAAGGTGATGGCTCCAACCACTCGGGCCTCCGGGATGATGGGAGATGGGACCTCAGAGGGTGGAGCCCCCTTGGAGTGCATCCGGGACAGAGAGTCGGCCTTCGTGTTGCGGGAACCGGGGCGGAAGGTCAGCGAGAAGTCGAACCGACTGAGGAAACTGGCCCACCTCGCCTGCCGACCGTTGAGGCGCCTGGAAGCGCGGATGAACGTTAGGTTCTTGTGGTCCGTCCAGATGGTAAAAGGCTCCTCGGCACCCTCTAGCCAATGACGCCACTCCTCCAGCGCAGCCACGACCGCCAGTAGCTCCCGATTGCCGGTGTCGTAGTTCCTCTCGGCGGGGAGGAAGCGACGCGAGTAGAAGGCGCAAGGATGTACCTTCTGGTCGGAAGGAGAACGTTGGGATAGGACAGCGCCCAGACCAGAATCCGAGGCGTCCACCTCCACGATGAACTGTCTCTTGGGGTCAGGGTGGAGCAGGATAGGGGCGGAAGTGAACCTTCTCTTGAGGGAGCGGAACGCAGCGCATGCCGCTGGGGACCAGTCGAACGGCAGAGCGGGGGAGGTCAGCTTGGTAAGAGGCTCCGCCACTTGACTGTAGTTCCGGATGAACCTTCAGTAGAAGTTGGCGAACCCGAGGAAACTCTGTAACTCCTTCCGAGTGGTGGGTTCCGGCCAATCCTCCACAGCCTGGATCTTGCGAGGATCCGCTCGGGTCAAGCCCTTCTCAACGATGAAGCCCAGGTACTCGACGGAGTTGGAGTGGAAACGGCACTTCTCCGCCTTGACGAAGAGCCGATTGTGGAGGAGGCGCTCCAGCACCCGACGGACATGCAGGATGTGTTCCTCGAGGGTCCTGGAAAAGATAAGAATGTCGTCCAGGTACACCACCACGAACACCTCCAGCATGTCACGGAGGACATCGTTCATGAGTGCCTGGAATACCGCCGGGGCGTTGGTGAGGCCGAACGGCATCACAAGGTACTCATAGTGGCCCCTGGGGGTCTTGAAGGCGGTCTTCCATTCATCGCCCTCACGAATACGGACAAGACGGTAGGCACTTCGGAGATCCAGCTTGGTGAAGAACGAGGTCTGGGTCAGTGGCTCGAAGGTGGAGCTCATGAGAGGTAGGGGGTATTTGTTCTTGATGGTGATCTCGTTGAGCTGACGATAGTCGATGCAGGGTCGCAGGTCCCCATCCTTCTTACCAACAAAGAAGAACCCGGCTGCCACCGGGGAGGAGGAAGGCCGAATGAGTCCTGCTTCCAATGACTCAGAGATGTAGAGATCCATCGCCTTCTTCTCCGGGACAGTCAGACTGTAGAGGCGGCTGCCGGGAAGGGGAGCCCCTTGGCGGAGGTCGATGGCGCAGTCATAGGGGCGGTGAGGTGGAAGGGCCTGAGCCCTGGTCTTACTGAATACCTCCATGAGGTCGTGGTACTCGGGAGGAATGGACGAGGGGTCCGGGGGCAACTCACCAGCCGGTCTCCGGGGCGGGGGACAGGACGCCGCCTGCAGACAGCGGGCGTGACAGGAGGAGCTCCAGCCCCTGATGGTACCGGAGGACCAGGCGATGTGGGGCTCGTGCAGCGCGAGCCAGGGCCTACCCAGGACCACCGGGACAAGGGGGGATTGGGTAATGAGGAACTGGATTCTCTCGACGTGGTTCCCAGCGATGGTCAGCACGACTGGGCCGGTGCGTTGAGAGATGTCGGCCAGGCGGTGTTGGTCCAACGAAAAGATCTCCAAGGGCCTCATAAGGGCCTCAAGAGGTATGTTGGCTTGGGTGGCAAACTCGAAGTCGAGGAAGTTCTCGTCTGCCCCAGAGTCGATGAGGGCCTCCACCGTGGCACGTTGGTCGGCCCCAGGCCAGGGTGACGCTCATCAGATGGTCAGGTGGTGCGCGGCGCTGGGACTGGGAAAAACGGCTCACCAGGATCTCCCGGGGTCTTGGTGAGCCCGATCTTTTGGCCGGGTAGGGCAGTCGGCGATACGGTGTCCCGCACCTCCGCAGTAGAGGCAGAGACCGGACCTGAGCCTTGCCTGACGCTCCGCCTGGCTCAGATGAGAGCGTCCCAGCTGCATGGGTTCCTCTTCGCGCACCGGACGGGGAAGCCTGTTACCATCAGTAGTGTTGGGGACGGGGCGTCCAGGAGTCCGGGGTGCTTCAGGAGGTGACAGTCGGGTCCTCTCGCGCCTTCTCTCCAGGAGGCGTCCGTCAATACGGATGACAAGGCTAAACAGCTCCTCGAGGGAGTCGGGCACCTCCCTGGTAGCGAGCTGGTCCCGGACTGCGTCACTGAGCCCCCTTATGAAGGTTAGGCGAAGAGCAGGTTCGTTCCATCCACTCTCCACCGCCGCCAGTCGAAACTCTATGACATAGTCCGTCACCCTGCCGCTCCCTTGTCGGAAGGTCCCCAACCGGGCTCCAGGGTCCAGACCTCGGGCTGGATGGTGGAACACTCTGCGGAGCTCCGCCACGAAGTCTGGGTAGGAGAACAAAAAATCTGCTTCCATTGCCCAGGAGGAAGTGACCCACTGGGCAGCATGGCCTGAAAGTAGGTTGGTTATAAAAGCCACTCGGGACCCATGAGCAGAAAAACGGCTTGGTTGATGACGGAAAACCAACTCACATTGCATGATGAATGTGGCACACTCCTCGGGATTACCGTCGAACAGCCGTGGGACGGAGAGATGGGGTTCCCGAGGTGCGAGATCTGCTGGGGCTGCGGGGAATGTTCCTGAAGGGTATGAGAGATGAAAAGTGTTAACGGCGTCGCCCAGCGAGTTAAGCTGAGCGAGAATCTCGGACTGTTGTCCCGCCATAGCGGCCATAGAACCCTGCATAGGCAAGACCTGGTCCCTGAGGTCTTGCACCGCAGCCGCAGCCCGCTCTAATTGGAGACCGTGATCCCTGGTCAACTCGACTTGAATAGCAAGTGCGGTTTTGACCCTCTCTGTGTCGGCTGGGGTCGTCATATTGTTGGTTGGATCGTAATGTTATGGTTTGACACCGACCCCAAACGCAACGACACAAGAGAGTAGGATTCAGAGTTGCCAAATACGAGGGCTTGTTTATTTGGTACTAGGAATAAGAGAAACAGGGAAAGCAAGTCAAACAAGACAGGTACAATGATCAAGGGGCAAAGTTCTGCTGCTCTGCAGCTTCTCCCGTGAGGGTTGTCTTGGGAAGCAGGTGTTGACTTCTGAACCGCTCTGCAGAATCCTCTCGGCGGGTTCTCAGATGTTGTGGCGAGACCGAGAGAGGGAGAGAGGGAACGAGTCAGTGACAGAGCAGTCTTAAACGAGCAGGAGAACAGGGTGTACAATTCTTCGTGTTAACAACACAGTGAGCACAGTTCCAAACACAGCCCAAGTGAATCTCTTCGTGTTAACAACACAGAGCACAATTCCAAAAACAGCCCAAGTGAAACTCTTCGTGTTAACAACACAGTGAGCAAACTCCAAACACAGTCCCAGTGAATATCTTCATGTAAACACACAGTGAATATCTTCATGTAAACACACAGTGAATATCTTCATGTAAACACACAGTCCAATTGTGAAATAATATCTTCGGTGTGAGCAAACACACAGTGGATATCTTCATGTAAACACACAGTCCAATTGTGGAATAATATCTTCGGTGTGAGCTAGCACACAGAGGGAGATGGTAGATCCCAAAATATCATTCCATAAAGGAACAAGCAAAAATAGATAAATGGCTGGGTGAGTGACTGTCTGACAAAAAGGTGGTAGTCTTCAGTGTAAGTTTACACACGAAAAACGGAATAGGTCAAGAACAGTCAAATAGATAACTCACCCAGACGAGATGCGTAATTGGAACTGGAACAACAGTGGAGGCGAGCGCGCGCCACGGGAGCAGGTATCCAAGCGAAGGCTTCTAGGAATTCCTGGAGAACAGCACAGAGAAAAAAGCAGCAGCAACAGCAACGGGGAAAAATATCCAGAGACAAATCAAGGCGACAAAACAAGACGATCCAACAACTTAGGGTGGGGAGAAACGGGGTATAAATACTAAGGGATCGATTGATTGAAAAGCGTGGGGAAGTGAGAGAACCAATCAGCGACGTCTCTGATGACGTCAACGGGGAGAAAGCAGTGACAGCTGGGGAATGTGATTGAAAAGCGTGGGGAAGTGAGAGAACCAATCAGCGACGTCTCTGATGACGTCAACGGGGAGAAACGTGTGAACGAGGGGATAGAACCAATTGACAGAAAATGAATGAAAACAAAGCGAGGGTGGTTAAAGGAACAGAACGAGTGAGAGAGCAAGGACAGAAACCTCACACTCTTGTTGGTTTATGAATGAGAGGCAGAAAATAAGTAGAATACAAGATGTTTAGGAAGTCAGCGGTCAAAGAATGACTTCCTAGAATTGTTTTCTAACAAGTTGATATTGAAGTCCCCTAACAGAGTACACATTTTACCTTCCAAGTTAATTCCATCTAAAGTAGAAGCAAAAGCATCATTAAAAACTTTGATGTCAGTATTTGGGGGCCTATATGCATCCAACAATAATATTCTTTCCTCCAAACATGGTACATGAAAGTATTTCTATAAACACTGACTCTGCATCAACTGTCGCCAAAGTTAATGCAAGATCTTTTCTTTCAATACATTGAAAGTTTTGATGTATATAAATCGACACTCCCGCTCCTGATTTATTCTGTCTGCAGGAATTAATTGAGTTATATTGTGACATATCATAGGAATGCAGCGATATCCTCACAGAGCCAGGTTTCAGAGAGGGCAATTACAGAAAACTGATGCTCTAGTGATGATAAGTATTGGTTTAAATGATCGCGGTGGCCTAAAGGTTAGAGAAGCGGGTTTGTGACCGGAAGGTCGCCGGTTCTATCCCCTGGACCGGCAGGAAAAATCTGGGCTGGGGAAGTGAATCAATAACTCTCTCCCATACCCTTAACACCAACCGCTGAAGTGCCCTTGAGCAAGGCACTAAACCCCCAACTGCTCCAGTGGAGTTGCTCAGTGGCCAACGGTGTCAGACTGTGGTTGTACTGGGCAGCTCCCAGGTGTGAATGGAACTGTGTGAATGTGAAGCAGGGCGTAGCTGAAAAAGAGCATCCGTGCTCAGCGAACCTACCCTGGGTAAATAAAGGTAAAAAAAATAAAATAATTCTTAGTGTTGTTAAAAAACATAGAGTCAGGATCAAACTCATTATCATATTCCATATGTTTGTTATTTTCATTAAGTTCAAATGGATTAAGAATCAAGTTATTGAAGTAAGACAAAGGAGTCTATTACAACATGTACAAACAGTACCACATTTAACTTTAGCATTGCACTTTAAACAAAGTGTGGTAACTGTCATTGAAAGAAAGTTTGTGCATAAAGGCCTAAAACGTTAAAAACTGGAATATTATCCATTATGAATGATCACTGCTTGTGTTGGTGTTGGTACCAGGTCGGTGGACTATGAGTCGGTCAAACTTCAGGTGGGCTATGTTCCCTTTATCTCTCTCTTCTCTCATTTTTGGCAGCAATTCTTTTCGTTTTGCACGGACACTCTCAGTGTAGTCCTCATTGATAAAGATTTTGGTGCCTTAAGTGATTTTGCACGTCTCATAATCTCATCCTTGTCCCTAGAACGAAGACGTTTAACAAGAACAGGCCGATCCCGACCCGATGCGTCATACCTCCCCATTCTATGGGCTCGTTCAGATTCAACCTGAGGAGCATTTATCTTGAGATAGTCAGTAAGTACTTTCCTGACCTTTTTTTCTGAGTCATTCCAAGTTTCAGATTTCTCATCTGGTAAGCCATCAAAAACAAGATTGTTGCGTCTAGACTGATTGTCAAGGTTGTCTGTTTTTGAGGAAAGACTGACCATTTCAGATTGCATTGTGGCGATGTTTTTTTATATCTGTTGCAATTGATTCAAATCATCCTGTTTAGCAGACTTCAAATCATCCACATCTGCCTGGGAGAACTGCAGACTAGATTTTAGGTCTTGAACATCTTTGGAAACATTGAGTAGATCTTTCATCAAGTTGTCAACTCGTACGTTTGTGGAGTCAACAATCAATTGTAGTTGTAATTATTTTCTTGCTGCTGAATGAGATCTTTGTAAAACAGTTTTTGTTGTTCAAGCAGTTCATGAACCATTGAAATAGTTTATGTTTGAAAAATGTATGTACATGTAGACACCTGAATATGTCTAACAGTAATTCAATGTGTCTAACTCTAATTCCTTGTACTCTACTGTGTTCACGATAACGTTGTGTAACTCGCTGACCCGTCTTGATTCTCCATATCCTAATATTGACATTTAGTAGTGGGACATGGCGCTGGACTGTCGCCAGGGGGAGCTGGTGTGACGTTGGGCTGGCAAAGGACAGGTGAGGAAGAGACTGGCATGAAGGAGGAGCTAGATCAGGGGTCGGGAACCTATGGCTCGCGAGCCATATATGGCTCTTCTGGTGACAGCATATGGCTCCCAGAAATTTGTGAGTAAAAAAAAAAAAAAAAAATTTTTTTTTTTTTTTAATACTTGTGCTATTTCTTAATAATACTGTGTCATTTTAAAGTAAACAGAAATTAGTTTTGAAGATACAGCTAATAGTATCTGTAGCTGAAGATATAGCGAGCAGAGCTGGCGAGGGAACACAAGTGGACAGAAATTAAAAATCTTCAACCTGAAGACCAGCTGATTCTTAAAACTTGGAACGAGCTTCCTGTGACATACCACACAATGCAGCGTGAGTATTGCCGTATTGACCATGTTTGGCTCTACATATGCATATGGGCAGTCATTCTCGCATATGAGGAACATTAAGACCAACCTACGCTCACGTTTAACTGATGGAAGCCTCAACGCCTGCATGAAGCTCAACCTCAGCACGTATGAACCAGATTACAAGGCCATCAGCAAAACCATGCAGCACCAGAAGTCGCATTAAAAGTAAGACATATTTAATTTATTATACGTTAAAAATACTATATGGCTCTCAATGAAATATATTTAGAAATATTTGGCTTTTATGGCTCTCCCAGTCAAAAAGGTTCCTGACCCCTGAGCTAGATACACGGGACGCTCTCTTCGTCAATTTCCAGAGAAGCAAGCGGACGTGTGGACGAAAAGCTCATCCTCACAAGGACACGCGAAATACGACTCCGGCCACGTTGTGGGAAAGTAACGTCGTATGCGAAAGTTTAGCTTACCAGTATAGTGATTAGGGTACGTTTGAACCAAGAAGAAGACGTACGACAGCCGGACTGCACTGTTGATCCTCCACGTGCTGCGTTTAGAACGTATAGTCGGGAGAATAGTTTGGTCACACTGACTAAAGCTTAGCTTCAAGTATAGGCCTGTTAGCCCAGTTAGCTCACGCGTCGCTCCACCGTCTTCCAGCCCCCGCAGCAGACGTCGCCGGACCGCACCCGCCTCCAGCATTCTCCTAGCCGACCGCCAGTCCAGCGATTCACCTGCCTAACGTCAGCCCAGCCAGCCCCCTTGCTATCACAGGTGACAACCACGGTACCGTTCGACGGCCACCTCGCGTCACAGACATTCGTTGCGGGAGCAGGCCAGCACGCGGTTGGTACACTCACACCAGGTACTGTTAGCGCTCCAAGCGCCCTGGAACATTATCGGCGAACATCCTCTTTTTCGAGAGCATGCTCTCTAAGGGCGAAGAGGATAAAGTACTTTGAGCTGGCACGTGTACCAGTGACTAGGGGCGCCCCAACTTTATTATTTTGGTAATGCCGGCACTTATAAGGTATTTTGTTTCAGTGTGGGCCCACTCTATTGCATTTATTGTGTTGTGTTATCGTGCGGTGCATATGGCACCATTGTAGAAATAAGCGTTTCCCATTGTGTGGCTCCCGGAGCGTGCTGCCCCCTCCTCGTTATTTGTACATGAAAAGCCTATTAACCCTTACAGGGACTTGTTCATGCAGATACATGTAACCTTCAGTAAAAGGAGAGGCATATAAATGGGACCACTGTGTGCGTGTGAATTAATGTGCATTCTTGCTTAACCCTTTTTTTTATTTTTTTATTAATGTACATTATTGTTTAACCCCTTCTTATCCACGGCCTATGTGTAATTGGGGCAGGTGCTCTGTACAGGTCTCCACCAGTCAACAAGGAAAGGTACTGCTTTGGGGAGAAATTATATCATTTACCATTACTGCCACCGGGGGTGAGATGTATTAGGGGAAGTGTGCGTGTTTGGGGAATTACTACAGTCGCCCTGGAGGCCTGTAGCCTTTCTCCAACACGTTCGTGTTTCCGCGTCTCTGATTGGCCAGGTCATGTGACATGTACGCCCAATCGTGGGACCGCAAGTTTCTACACTGCTTAAGCTTAGGCGCTCTTTCGAAGTTGGTTAAGGTTAGAGTTTGTCTTAGAGCATGGCGATAGAACGCCTGCCTTGATTCCAAACTCTAACCAACTTCGAAAGAGTCGCCTAAGCTTAACCAGTGTTATTACATGGTGTTTTAACATTCGCCGAAATGCTTGATTGTGATTGGTCAATAGCCCCCGACAGCGGTGAATTATTTTTCGATAACCACCGGTGATTATTGTTTTTCGCAGCTGGAGTAATCAAGCCCACTGACACACACTGTTTCAGCTGCTCAGCATATGCACAGCTGCATTCAGTCATCAGTGCAAGCTGCCGGCGATGACAACGGGAGCGACAGAACAGAACTGCGTCTGCATTTGATCTCGTAAAATGAATTAGGTATATTGTTAGTAAGTTAGCCATGTAATAAGCGGGATAATGTATAGCCTATACTCGGTCATTGTAGCAAAATAATTGACCTTCACTGACGCTTAAAACACCTCGGCACGGCGCCTCGGTATTGTCGGTCAATTATTTTGCGACAATGACCTTGTAGCTATACATTATCCCTTACATAAACTAGGCGTTAGGTAGTTTGCAGGCTGTTCGACCCGGAAATAGGCGCAGAACTTGCCGTCCCACGATTGGCGCACATGTCACATGACCTGGCCAATCAGAGCGCAAAACGGGAACCCGGAAACACGGACGCATTGGAGAAAAGCTACACGCGCCCTGGAGGGCAAGAAGGACCAGTGTATAACCCCTAGGTTAGTAAATCCTAGGCCCCATCCGCTCCCTCTGCTAAATCCCAACTCTAATACCCCTACACTACAGTCGGGGACTCAGCCGGACCCAGATCTGCTGTGCTCCCACTACCTGGTGACAGTTCATATCCACTCTCATAAAGTAGGGATAATCCACCCTTCTACATACATATACCTGTTATGTCTTATTACTTGTATTATTGCACAAATGTCTTATTCTCATCCTATTCTTATTACTGTATTATTGCACAATCGCTGCGGGCATGACCCCCCCGCATTTCACTGTATGCTTGTATGCCGTGACAAATAAAACTCTTAACTTGACTTACCAGTGTCTATGCGGTGGTAGGCAGGCGCTTAGTCCGCTGCGCTATGGGGAATAGGGCCCAGTTCTGTGGTGAAACAGGCTCTGAGGTTTTGTCAGATGCTCTCTGGCGCCACCAGTTATTGAAGGAATACACTGTTGCTGTCACACCTCAGTCTTCTGACTGCTACCTTAAACTACTTATGAGCTAAGCCCACTAGGGCAGGACATATCTGCAGTAGAGATGTCCGCTGTCACTCCAACACAATGGAGCTAAATGGCACCGGGTGTGTGCCAAAAAAATACGTAAGTATTTCCACTTTTAACTAAAGTAAAATATCATGTCCTAATGGCTACACAGCATTTTAAATTATAACACTCACAATAAAGAGTCAAAACAAGCATAAAATATATTTTATTGACTAAAACAAAAAAGGAGGTACAGAATCTTTGTCTTTGATATGAATGAAGATAAACAGAAATCAGTCACAAAACAAAAAGAAGTCCCAAGGGTTCCTATTGGGTATACTGCTTAGTATAAGTACATGGGGTTCCTATTGGGTATAAAGTACATTGGGTTTCTATTGGGTGTACTGCTTAGTATAAGTACATGGGGTTCCTATTGGGTATAAAGTACATTGGGTTTCTATTGAGTATACTGCTTAGTATAAGTACATGGGGTTCCTATTGAGTATACTACTTAGTATAAGTACATAGGGTTCCTATTGGGTATACTACTTAGTATAAGTACATTGGGTTCCTATTGGGTATACTACTTAGTATAAGTACATGGGGTTTCTATTGTGTATACTACTTAGTATAAGTACATTGGGTTCCTATTGGGTATACTACTTAGTATAAGTACATGGGGTTCCTATTGTGTATACTGCTTAGTATAAGTACATGGGGTTCCTATTGTGTATACTGCTTAGTATGGGAACAGAATTTTTGGGCGGCACAGTGATGTAGGGGTTAACACTGTCGCCTCACAAATAGAAGGTCCTGGGTTCGATTCTCGCTTGGGGACCAGGTTGCTGTGTTGCCAGGTACCCAGGTGGGGTATCTCCCTGGCCTTTCTGTGTGGAGTTTGCATGTTCTCCCTGTGCTCGCAAGGGATCCACCTCCAGATAAAATAAACCCAAAGGAAAAACATGTAGATCGCTGTCGCGTCCCTGACAAAGAGGGACAGGAGCACTTGGATTGCTCCCGGCTGCCCTTGGGGGGGGAAGGACGATGGAATGGGAAAAGTGCAGAGATTTAGATTCAGATTCCTTTATTAAGCCATTTGTGTAAAACACATTGGTAATTGTTGCGGCATTACAGTGTATGCATTTTTCTCTCGTGTGTGTTCTTCTTCTAAAAAAGTACATGGGGTTTCTATTTAATATACTGCAAACTGTGTTTGGGGAACTGTTCTCTTTATTCTTTTCAAGTCTACTCTCAGCTTAAACGGAAGAACTAAATGGTTTCTCTCCTGTATGAGTTCTAGTGTGTCTTCATATCTTCACATTTCCTTTATCACTTAAATAGTTTCTCTCCTGTGTGAATTCTCATGTGTCTCTTCAGATGTGATTGGTCATTGACTCCTTTCCCACAAACTGAACAATAAATGGCTTCTCTCCTGTGTGAAATCTCATGTGTCCCGTCAGATTTGATTGGATATTGAACAATTTCCCACAAACTATACAACTAAATGGTTTCTCTCCAGTATGAATTCTCATGTGTGTCTTCAGATGTGATTGGTCATTGAACCCTTTCCCACAAACTGAACAAATAAATAGTTTCTCTCCTGTATGAATTAGCATGTGTGTCTTCAGATGTGATTGGTACGTGAACCCTTTCCCACAAACTGAACAACTAAATGGTTTCTCTCTTGTATGAATTATCATCATGTGTGTCTTCAGATTTGGCTTTGTACTAAACGCTTTCCCACAAACTGAACAGCTAAATGGTTTCTCTCCAGTATGAGTTCTCATGTGTGTCTTCAGAACTCCCTTCCTACTTAATCCTTTTCCACAAACTGAACAAACAAATGGTTTAGTATGAGTTCCCATGTGTGTCTTCAGATTTGGCTTTGTACTAAACCCTTTCCCACAAACTGAACAGCTAAATGGTTTCTCTCCAGTGTGAGTTCTCATGTGTGTCTTCAGATCTCCCTTCGTACTGAACCCTTTCCCACAAACTGAACAAACAAATGGTTTAGTATGAGTTATAGTGTGTGTCTTCAGAACTCCCTTCCTACTGAATCCTTTTCCACAAAATGAACAAACAAATGGTTTCTCTCCAGTATGAATTTGCATGTGTTTCTTCAGATTTCCCTTCATACTGAACCCTTTCCCACAAACGCAACAACCAAATAGTTTCACTCTGGTATGATTTTTTATGTGTATCTTCAGATCTCTCTTCTTGCTGAACCCAGGCCTGTTAGACAACGTTTGTATTTTCTGTGTCTTCTTTTGTTTGACTGCCATCAAACCTGGACCTCCACTCTCCTTCCATTCATCGCTATCATCAGTCTCAGCTCCAGAACTGGCATCATCACCGTCATCAGTCTCAGCTCCAGAACTGTCATCATCACCGTCATCAGTCTCAGTTCCAGAACTGTCATCATCACTGTCATCAGTCTCAGTTAGAGAACAGTCTGAAGAGAGAGGCTGGCTATCTCTAGTTGGTTCTAAATCACCCGCTGGATCTAAGTTACTGGTTAGTTCCGCTACTCCACAGTCCTCTCCTTCAGGTTCTGTTTTCATGTGTTCAGTTGAGGTGCTGGGTAAAGAGTATGCTTCTCTGTTTTTCTCCCTTTGGGTTTGAAGAGGCTGGAAGGGCAGAGCGTTCTCTTGACCATCTTCACATTTCACTGGGTCTACTGTGATCTTGGAGAGATCAGCTTCTTCCAGCCCTTGATCTAGTTCATCTTTAATCTGCTCTGGGTCCCGGTTTTGGCTGAGTTGTGAGGACAGAGTGTTCTCACCTTCATTTTCACATTTAATAGGTTGTAAGGTCATCTTGGAGCCATCAGCCTCCTCTAGATCTTGACACAGTTCCTCCTGTTCCTCTTTAATCTGGAGGGGCTCTGTGTCCTGGGTCTGGCTGAGCTGTGAGGACTGAGGTTTCTCTTCATCATGTTCACTCTTCACAGGGACAGGTTTCTCTCCTGTATGAATTATCATGTGTGTCTTCAGATTTGGCTTTGTACTTAATCCTTTTCCCCAAACTGAACAAACAAATGGTTTCTCTCCAGTATGAATTATCATGTGTGTCTTCAGACTTGTTTGGTACTTGAACGCTGTCCCACAAACTGAACAGCTAAATGGTTTCTCTCCTGTGTGAATTCTCATGTGTGTCTTCAGATTTTTCTGGTACTTTAACGCTGTCCCACAAACTGAACAGCTAAATGGTTTCTCTCCAGTGTGAGTTCTCATGTGTGTCTTCAGATATCCCTTCATACTGAACCCTTTCCCACAAACTGAACAAACAAATGGTTTCTCTCCAGTATGAGTTATAGTGTGTGTCGTCAGAACTGCCTTCCTACTGAATCCTTTTCCACAAACTGAACAAACAAATGGTTTCACTGGGTGAACTGTGATCTTGGAGAGATCAGCTTCTTCCAGCCCTTGATCGAGTTCATCTTTAATCTGCTCGGGGTCCCGGTTTTGGCTGAGTTGTGAGGACAGAGTGTTCTCACCTTCATTTTCACATTTCATAGGTTGTAAGGTAATCTTGGAGCCATCAGCCTCCTCTAGATCTTGACACAGTTCCTCCTGTTCCTCTTTAATCTGGAGGGGCTCTGTGTCCTGGGTTTGACTGAGCTGTGAGGACTGAGGTTTCTCTTCATCATGTTCACTCTTCACAGAGACAGGAAGCTCCTCTCCCTCCTGACTGATCCAGAGTTCCTCCTGTTCCTCTTTAATCTGTAGGCGCTCTGGCTCCTCCTGGACCAGACTGGGGCTCCTCTCCTGCTGCTCAGGGGGAACCTCCTCTTCACAGATAAACAGCTGTAAGGCCATGGAGTCTAGAAAGAAGGGCATACAATCATTTAAATGTAATTTGGTGTAACCATTGCTTTTGAAAGTAACAAAGGGACAGGTCACTATTTCACACTACTCTCTTAATAGGAAAGTAACAACACGCTGAACCAATATATAGGGATGCACAGATCCTATACCCAATACCGCTATCAAGCTGATACTAGCTACATGTGATCAGTATCGACTACAGGTGGTCTGATCCATTACCACGTTGTCATAAAGCATCCTCCTCCACTAATATCCCAGCAGCAGTGCATGGTGGAGAAGAAGAAGGACAATGTTCCTGCTGATTCTGCTTGATGAGATGTTGGACAAAGATTTAGAGTTTTTATTATATAAGGCAATACTTATATAATATAATACTGTACATGTACACACAACTACATGTACACCTCCAATACTGTACATGTACACACAACTACATGTACACCTCCAATACTGTACATGTACACACAACTACATGTACACCTCCATTATGGTACATGTACACACAACTACATGTACACCTCCATTATTGTACATGTACACACAACTACATGTACACCTCCAATACTGTACATGTAGCTAAGAAAAGGCAAGGGAGGATTTTGAGGTAAGGAGACTACTCCTAATCCACCTCTTAGTACTCATGTGGATTCTGCTTTGTTGGTCAAATCAAGAGAATTGAGGACCCAAGTCTCTGAACATAAGAGCAACATTGGAAATCAGGATGAAAAGTCTCCTGTAGCCAAGCATCTCACTGCTGCAGGCCATGAGGTTTGTAGGCTGAGGTTCCAGAGCATTGAGGTAGTGAATCCCTTGAAAAGAGGGAACAGGGACTGCTTACTCTCACAGAGAGAGACATAAAGGAGGGGACAGGGACTGCTTACTCTCACAGAGAGAGATGTAAAGGAGGGGACAGGGACTGCTTACTCTTACAGAGAGAGAGACGTAAAGGAGGGGACAGGGACTGCTTACTCTTACAGAGAGATGTAAAGGAGGGGACAGGGACTGCTTACTCTTACAGGGAGATGTAAAGGAGGGGACAGGGACTGCTTACTCTTACAGAGATATGTAAAGGAGGGGACAGGGACTGCTTACTCTTACAGAGAGAGACGTAAAGGAGGGGACAGGGACTGCTTACTCTTACAGAGAGAGAGACATAAAGGAGGGGACAGGGACTGCTTACTCTTACAGAGAGAGAGACATAAAGGAGGGGACAGGGACTGCTTACTCTTACAGAGAGAGAGACATAAAGGAGGGGACAGGGACTGCTTACTCTTACAGAGAGAGAGACGTAAAGGAGGGGACAGGGACTGCTTACTCCTACAGAGAGAGAGACGTAAAGGAGGGGACAGGGACTGCTTACTCCTACAGAGAGAGAGACGTAAAGGAGGGGACAGGGACTGCTTACTCTTACAGAGAGACGTAGAGGAGGGGACAGGGACTGCTTACTCTTACAGAGAGAGAGACGTAAAGGAGGGGACAGGGACTGCTTACTCTTACAGAGAGAGATGTAAAGGAGGGGACAGGGACTGCTTACTCTTACAGAGAGAGACGTAAAGGAGGGGACAGGTACTGCTTACTCTTACAGAGAGAGACGTAGAGGAGGGGACAGGTACTGCTTACTCTTACAGAGAGAGACGTAGAGGAGGGGACAGGGACTGCTTACTCTTACAGACATGCTGACGTAAGCAATAAACATATTTTATTTCACAGGTGGGAAAAGTGATTGGAATTTGAGACAAGATATAAAAGATATACAAGATATATAACGTTAGCCGGTAGACGTTCCTCTTTATGGTCAGTTCATTGTCTTGCAATGTATTGATTGATTGAAAACTTTATTAACAGATTGCAGAATGGGTACAGTACAGTACAGTACAGCTCAATACATACAATTGTTAAGGGGATGCAGACCAGAGAAAGACTTTCGTCTTGTTTACATCAGGGTCCCCCATTTTCAATTCATCATAACATATATGACACACGACATACAGATAGACAGTACTGCTACATCTATACATTAGGGATGCACGAAAATTTCGGCCACCGGAAGTTTTCGGCCGAAAGAGTTTTTTCACCGAAAATATATCACTGAAACAGAAACAACGTGTAACCTAACGTGTGTTGTTGTGATGATGTCATCAAAACGCGGCTTCAGTCATTACATGCGCAACGTGAGCTATTCAGTCCTGCATTCTGCAGCCTGTGATAACTCCTCTTGGGACTCAGGAGTCGCGCTGTTTCTATGTAAACTCTGCGTGCAACGCGTCCAATAAATGCGTCTTTAACATGCTTTATATCCTTATTTACTATATGCCCGTCGCGGTTAATCACTGAGTGATCTAATATGCATATTCTTCAGAGCGAGAGGGGGAGGGATTGTGTTTCTCACATTGACGCTGTCTGTCGTTGATAATATAATCTGAAGAGCATTATTATAATTATCATTCTCGAGAATACACGTTGCGCGTCTACTGTGCCAAAGTCAAGAGAGCACATTCATCTGGGGACTAGAAAGGTGCGCTCAGTAGAGCACAGATGTCCGCCATGGCGGCAGCCACACATGTCTTCTCTCTCTCTATCTATCTACCTCTCTCTCTCTGATTGATCGATTGATTGATTGAAAACTTTATTAACAGATTGCAGAATGGGTACAATACAGTACAGCTCAATACACACAATTGTTAAGGGGATGGAGACCAGAGAAAGACTTTCGTCTTGTTTACATCAGGGTCCCCCATTTTCAATTCATCAGGACATATATGACATACATGACATACAGATAGACAGTACTGCTACATCTATACATTCATGACATACCAGATTTGCAAATACAGTACTGTTTGTGATACAAAAAGAGTCCAGAAAAGGGAGTATATACATTTGACGTAGAAACTGTACATTGGAGGAGGTGGGGGGGGGGGGGGGGTTGGTAGGAGGGGTTGGGGGGGGGGGGGGGGACACTGTACAACTGTACAAGCAAAGCTGTACATTGGAATATTGACAACCATACTAGGTAATTTACTGTACATTGGAGGGAGTACTTTTATATAAAATGCTTACTGTAGCCACTACAGTAACATCATTAAGTCTGCTATAAACTATTCTCCCTCTCATGTGTGCAGATCTTTATGCAGTTTTAAAGCACATTGGCTTTGTTCTGAATGCACTTTGTAGTTATCCTACAGAGAAAAGAAAATGCACTTGACTTGGAATTAATGTACTGTATGCATTCAGAAGTGCTGAATAAATGTTTTATGGACCCATAATAGTGATTATTTATTATTTAAGTTAAGTTTTGCCATAATCATATATTTTCCATAATCAGGTAGCTGAACAACATTGGTAAAAAAAAATCTATTCTATGAATCATTTTCGGTCTTTCGGCATTCGGTTTTCGGCCAACTGTTTCCTATTTTCGGTATCGGTTTCGGCCAAGAATTTCCCATTCGGTGCATCCCTAATTTATGACATACCAGATTTGCAAATACAGTACTGTTTGTGATACAAAAAGACTCCAGAAAAGAGAGTATATTTGATGTAGAAACTGTACATTGGAGGAGGTTGGGTAGGTGGGGTGGGGAACTGTACATTGGAGGTGGTTGGGTGGGTGGGGTGGGGGGGGGGGGGGTTGGGTAGGGGGTGGGTGGGGGACACTGCACACTATACATTGGAATATTGACAAAGCCATACTTGGTCATTTACTGTACATTGGAGGGGGTTGGGTTAGGACATTTGCAGGGGCCAGTTTCGAATTGCAGTCTCCCGTAGGTGTTCTTTGAGAGTGTTTTTGAAAGTGGGTAGTGATTCACATTCCTTTACAGCTTTGGGTAGGGCGTTCCACATTGATGTGGCATAATTGCAAAACGTGTTTAGTCCCTTGTTTGAACCAAATCTGGGTTTAACATGATTTGTGGAGCTCCCTCTGGTGTTGTGATCGTGGTATTCACTGACCTTTGGGAAGTATTTTGACATGTACATGGGTACCTACCTTGGTCGTGTAGTGTATCTTGTAGACCAGGCCCATTGCAAGTTGCTGTACTCTGTCGTCTACTCTAAGCCATCCTAGGTTGTCAAAGTGGGCAGGGGTGAGGTGGGTTTTTTTTTTTTTTTTACTTTGACCAGTCAGCTGGTTCTTTTAGCGTTTATCGCTTTTTCTGGTCAAGCATGACAGACAGAAACAGGTTGAATGGGGTATAGATCGGGGGAAAGACACTCTGATAAAATACGGCGAGTCCGGGAGTCGAACTCGTGTACCCCAGATCCGTGACGCGCACGGTTGTCCCCGATGCCGAAATAGCGTCCGAGGTACGCGGTGAGCTACTGGAGCTCCCCTGGTGAGGTGGGTTCTAGGAGTCAGGTCAAGCAGTAGTCTGACCAGTTTGTTTTGAGATGTTTGTAATTTTGTTTTTAGTGCCTTTGAGGTGCTTTGGTACCATGAGGTGCAAGCATAGTCGTTAGGGGTGCACCGATATATCGGTCGGGTATCGGTATCGGCCGATAAGTGCCTTGTTGACTGCTATCGGCCGATAAGCTCAAATGTGCCGATAGCAGTCGCCGATAAATAACCATCAATTTGTGTAGCGTCAAAAGGCAAAACATTTTTTTTTACTCGCGACCTACCTGCACAACGCCCGCCGTCCCCCACACACACACACACAAGCTACTGCATCAAAGTTACTACTTATGATTAACAAGGCATTCGTTTTGTGGCATTAACGTTATATAGTTAGTGTTACACGGACAATAACATCAGCATATTATTATTACCCATAGCAGCAAGGCATTACTCCGAGTCCGTTCATAGCTCAGTTCCATTCCGTTGCAGCATGAGCTACCGGGAGGCAGAAGACTAACGTTACTGGTGAAAATGTGATTTACGTTGGAATACTCCTTTGCCAACTTGCTGTACTTTGCTTGCAGGTCTGCAGCCATTATTGCTGGGTTATGAATAGCCCCAACTTTAGCCAACGTAACGTTATGGCTAAACCTTTAACATTAGTTAATGCTAGCTTTCGGTTAGCTGTTCAATGCTAATAACACAACCAAGCGAACCCATCAGAGCTCCCCATCAACACCGCTCTGTCGGGAGGATGGCATTTAAGAAAGTATCTGCTGTTAAAATGACACAAACATTCGTTTTGTGGCATTAACGTTATATAGTTAGTTACACGTTCAATTACATCAGCATAGTATTTACCCGAAAATAGCAAGCAAGTCGTTCATAGCTCGGTTCCATTCCGTACCCAACTACCCATTCTGCAATCTGTTAATAAAGTTTTCAACCAGACAAATGTATAGAAAGGCTTTGTTTTATTATAACATTTGTTGCAGTAAAATCATTGTGTCTCGTTTGGCCATCCTGTGGAGCGCGCTGGTCGGCGGGCACTGCCGGGCAGCTAACGTATTAGCTTGTTGTGGTTCTGAGTTTGACTCGCATTCTCGCAAGCAGATCAATGGCGGCATGCCCCGAAGTAGAAAATGAATAAACGCTTGCCGATTGGTGGTAAGAACAGCAGGAGGTGGGTGCTAGCGGTGTGGCGTAATTGGCCGAATCGACTGTCAATCAAAATGGTTCCATTGCATTGGTTGAAAGCTCTGGTTGAGAGAATAGTATCCCGCTGCAGGCCGCCAGAATGGTTCCATTGCATTGGTTGAAAGCTCTGGTTGAGAAAATAGTATCCCTCTGCAGGCCGCCAGACGATACTGGGAGAGGGATAAGGATACCATAAACATATTTCTTGATGTTTCCTTTTTTTAAGTAAGTAAAGAGGCCTACAAATACAAACATACACATACAAATATACAGTAGTTTCATTAAAAAAATTAAACAAAATAATATTAAAAAAAATTACAAATACTTATTTTTTGCCACAAGTATCGGTATTGGTATCGGTATCGGCCGATTGTGTTAGTTGAACAATCGGTATCGGTATCGGTGGCCAATTTTCATATCGGTGCACCCCTAATAGTCGTAGTACCCTTGAATGAGTGCTCCTGCCAGAGTCTTCAGGGTATTCTTGTTTACCAGTGAGGAGATCCGGTACAAGAATCGAGTTTGTTGGTTGACTTTTTTTATTACATTTGTAACTGAGGGGTACAATTCCCTGACTGTATTGATAAGTATGGTATTATTAAACCACTACAGCTTGTACTTTAACTTCTGGCCATCCAGTACATGATATAGATATGATGAACACTTTCCCACCTGATGAAACGAAGTCCACACAAATGTATAAATCGAATATTTTATATAGCAAAGGGTATATACAACGTTCACTTAATGACATTTATGATTTGAAATGCACTTGTAAGGCAAATGAGTATTCGTAGGTAAATCAACATTGAATGTCCAGTCTCTGGTTACGCAGGGAGCAAATATACAACCTGGTTCTTTAGGGAACTATAGCGATGGTACTTAAATGATTATAGCTGGATACACTAAGGGGGGGGTCCCGCTGGTTGTAAGACAGTAGGGGGGGGGGTTAGAAGAGCCGCTGGCGGTATCCCATCTGGCCGACGATTTCTTGGGAGAATTCAGAGTCCTGAACACGATGCCCACAGAACCTCGGTCCGCAGATGAATACAGCTGGACCCTCTGGTGGACGGTAGCTGCCGGTCCACAACGAAGAGACGTGAGGCGACCTCACTGGGGTAGAGCGCCGTCTCACCTGGACTCCTCTCCGGGGGGTAGTTCCAACACTCAGCAGTGTTGGCCGTTATCCATGGAATAATCAAAGCACCCAAAGCATGTAGATAATCCAAGCCATGGAAGGCTCGCCGTCGTCCGGGTAAAGTAATCCAATGTACAGGTCCACTCGTCCTGGCCCGGAGCTCCTCGGATGCAAGCACCACACGTGGTCTGCCCAGCCTGGTTAAGACTCCAGATAACGTCAGGAACGATGGGGGTACTGCTCACTTTATAACTCTAACCGAACGATGCACCATACATAATAGACTATTATTAACTTAATAGAAATACGTCCAACTCGACGGTATAGTGCCAAACTATGACAATTCAACTATTAATCCACACGATGTCTCAATGCCTATTCTGAGGCCAAGTAGGCCTTACTACACCACACGTGCGTCGTGGGTGAGGCTTCGCGTCTGTTACTAGGTTGGAGGGTAAAGGACTAATGGACTAAAAGAAGGTTCTACTTTACTTGCGCCATATATATATGCGCTGTGAACAAATAGTACCATTCGTATTTCGCCAGACGTATTCCTACGCGGAACCGGGCTTGCCACGACATGTTGGTCGGCACGATTGAACTTGAACCAAGGGGCATGGCTGCTGGCGCCAGGTTCTCGTCCAATGGTAGAATGAAACTATTATGGGCTGTTAGTAGACTAAAGGGATATTCAGTGCATATTGTACAAGGAATATACAGGGGATATCAAACGATATACAAATACTATTAAATATATATCCATAAATAAATATATATATTCGGTTTAATCTGATCCTTCACAACAGCCGCCCCCTAATTAGTCCCACCTAATTAGCTAAGCAGAGACAGATTAACCGCACTGTCTACCACTCAAGGTCCGCTGTAAGGGTCAGTCAACTCACAAAGTCATGGGGTCATGGTCATCATCGATAGTGTCTGGGAGTCGGGGCAGTTCTATTAGCCTCGCCACGGGTCGTGTGTAAGTTCGCCCTTGGACGAGCACTTCAGCTGCTCGGACCTTGCCATCGGCACCGGTGATCACTTTGCTTACGCGGCCAGCCGGCCACATAGCTCTGGGTAGTGACTGGTCGATAATCATGACGACTGTTCCTTCTGTCAAATTGTCTCTCTCTTTTACCCACTTCTGGCGGGTCTGTAGAGACGGTAGGTAGTGGAGTAGGAAGCTGCTCCAAAACTTGTCAGCTAGCACTTGACTGTACCTCCACATTCTTCGGCCGTTCGCTTCTTCAGGCCTGTACATTGTCTGGGGTAGCGCGGGGTCCAGCCGCCCCATTAAGAGTGTGTTGGGGGTGACTGGGTCGACATCTGCTACATCACTGGAGACGTAGCCAAGGGGCTTGGAGTTCAATACTCCCTCGATCTCCGTGAGGACTGTCATTAGGACTTCCTCCGCCACAGTCTGGGCCCCAAGCACGGCGTACAGGGCTGTCTTTATAGAACGTACTTCTCTTTCCCAGGTTCCACCGAAGTGGGGTGCGTTCGGGGGATTAAACTGGAAGTCAATCTGGGATGGAGCGAGGTGGGTCTTAAGTTCTGGGCCCATAGCTTGGAAGCTCTCTCTCAGCTCTCTTTCTCCGCCTTTGAAGTTTGTCCCGTGATCAGACAACAATGTAGACGGTTTTCCTTTCCGTGATGTGAATCTTCGGAAGGCCATAAGGAATGAGTCTGTGCTCATGGTCGGAAGGAGTTCGATATGGATCGCTCTGGTGGTCATGCATTTGAATACAATACCCCACCGCTTCTCGGTTCCTCTTCCTCTCTTTATATACAACGGGCCAAAACAGTCCATGCCTGTGGAGTGGAATGGCTTGTCGCCGAGTCAGAGGCGACAGGGGGGTAGGTCAGCCATCCGTGGTATGCTGGGCTGCGCGCGCCACTTTCGGCAGTCTAGACAGGTTCGCTGGAAGCGTCGCACCGCTTCTCTTCCTTGAAGTATCCAATAGCGACGTCTGATCTCCGCGAAGACTCTCTCTGCTCCTGCGTGGTGTACATCCTCGTCGTATTTCTTTATGATCAGCTCTGTGACCTTGTGTCGGCTGTTCAAGACTATCGGGTACTTAATGTCATCCGGTAGATTGGGGGCTCTCCGCAGGCGACCACCCACTCTGATGAGATTATGGGCGTCACTCTCGGGTGCCAGGTGGAGCAGTCTGCTGTCTGATGGGACGGGCTTTCCTCCCTGTAGACAGTCTAGCTCATCAGGGAACGAGTCTCTCTGGGCTCGTTGTAGTAGAAGAAGTTCTGCTTCTTCGTAGTCAGCTGCTGAAATGTCAGTGGTGGACTGAATCTCTGGGTGGTGCCACAGGAATGTCTTTAGCTGCGCACTCTGTAGGGTAATGCAGTCATCTATGTTGGGGTCTGTGGAGGCGACTGTGCTCAGTCCACAGAACATAGGTTTCTTGTTCTCAGCCTCCTCTTTACTTGCTTCCCGTGGGGTGGGCGTAGGCCACTCTTCTTCCGGGAGCTTGAGGAATTCTGGTCCGTCACTGTAGATGTTGCGACGGGTGAGGTCATCCAGGGACATTCCCCGGGTGATGACGTCAGCTGGGTTGTGTTTGGTGTCCACATACCGCCAGCTCGCTGCTTCTGTTAACTCTTGAATCTCGGTGACTCTGACTCCCACGAAGACTTTGTATCTGCATGAATCAGACTTGATCCATGTGAGTACTGTCGTGGAATCTGACCACAAGATTGTTCTGTGCACCGGAATGGTGAGTTCACGTTGGATTAACGTGGCTAGATGCGCTCCTGCTAGGGCTGCGCAGAGCTCTAGACGCGGGATAGATTGTTGCTTTCGTGGGGCTATTCTTGAGCGAGCCAGGATGAAAGCGGTGTGTATCTCTCCTCCCTTCTCTTGGGCACGCAAGTAGGCCACCGATCCATAGGCTACTTCGGAGGCATCGCTGAAGACGTGTAGATCCATCTTGCATGTCTCTGGCCTCACCGTGGGTGGGAAGTAGCTGCGGCGTATATTGACGCCTGGGAGTGAGCGGAGTTCCGTCTCCCACTCTCTCCATGTGGAGGCAAGGTGTGCGGGTATTGGGTCGTCCCAGCCCTGGTCCTTGTCCCATAGTGCTCGTACAATCATCTTTGCCCTGGTGGTGTAAGGTAGAATACATCCCAACGGGTCATATTGTCTGGCGAGTGTTCTGTACACACTCCGTCTGGTGGTCGGTGTCGCCGTCGACCTTCCCTGCTCTGGAGTCAGGGGTTTGTGTCTATAGTGGAGCGAGTCTGTTTTGAAGCGCCAGACTAGTCCTAGTGTCATTTCTTGGGCTTCTCCTGGGATGGTCGCCATCCAGGTCTCGCTGCTGGCAGCCTTGTCCGCGGGGGAGAGGCTGCGCAATACGTGCGGGTCACTGCTGGCCCACTGCCTGAGATCAAAGCCGCCTTTGATCAGGGAGGCGCGTAGCTTGATTAGGAGAGCCTCGGCTTCTTCTTGAGTCGAAACGCTTTGTAAACAGTTGTCCACGTAGAAACTGTTCTTCACACTGTGTCGGACCTCTTCATCTGCTGCTGGGTCCTCTGCGACCTCTGGGTTGAGGTTGCGCAATACTGGGCGGTCGCTGCTGGCCCGCTGCCGGAGATCAAAGCCGTCTTTGATCAGGGAGGCGCGGAGCAGCGCACGACGTCGCCAGTCAATTTTCTTCTCGACATGCTGCAGGAGTGTGGTGTCTCCTTCTGTCGTTCTGGAGTGGAGGCAGCTAGTGGCTGCTGTTCGGTTGAGAGATTTAGCGAGGGGGCCTTGTAGTGTCCACCCTAGGCGGGTCTCGACTGCTGCAGGACAGCCTCGGGGTCCTGTATGGACCCGGTCAATCGGGACTATGAGTTCTGCATGGTCGGAGCCTATCAGCAGGGTCGGGGTGGCGCCGTCTATGAGCGGGATAGGTAGTTGACGCAGGTGCACATATTTATCCATCAGCTTGGCGATGGGGTAGGTGTACTGCGATAGTCCTATTTCTTGGCTGGTGAAAGCATTTGTAATCCTATACCGTCGCTCTGGCTGCCCGCTTGCTGCGATAGTGAAGGAGACATTCTCGCCCTTTATCGTCTTTAAATCTCTTCTTATTGTCCGAATCGTCATTTGGTTCTCGCTCCCCCGCAGTCCCAGCTGGGCCGCAGCGGACGCGAGCAGAAGGGTCTTCTCTGACCCGTCATCAATGACGGCGTAAGTGTCCATGACTTTATCTTGGTAGCTCAATGTCACACGGACTACCTTTAAGAGCACTTGGGCGCCGCTGCTGCTGGCGGGGTCAATGTACATGACACTTGCCTTGGTGCCGCTCGATGGTGCAGGTGAAGGCCGTCTTCTGTTACTGTCGTGTAGTATATCTAGATGGGCTCCGTCACACCGACTGCACCTTTTCTTTAGGCGGCATTCGGCTGCCATGTGACTGCGCGCACATCGGTAACAGCGCCTGTTGGACTTTATCCATTGACTCACTTCTTCTGCATTCATCTTTGTGAACAGGTCACATTGTGACAGCCAGTGTTCTTTCTCACAGTAGGGGCACACCATCTTCCACTTCTCTTTTCTCGAGGGGGTACTGTGGCTCTTACTGCTCGGTACTGACTCTGATTGGTGCATGACAGTCACCGATCTTCTTCCATCGTTTATTCTCCTGGGTCCCTCTCTGGAGCTTGGCGTGCTCCGCACGAACGTATCCAGTCGTAAGCTGCTGACTTCTCTCGCCAGGAAGTCGGCTAGATCAAGGAGGGATGGTTCGGGACCGTTAGGATCACGGTGGTCTCTCTGCCGCTTAAAACGCTCTTGTCTTGCGGGTGGCAGCTTCTCTAGAATCCTCTCGACGTTAGAGTTGGCGTATAGCTCATGCATGCCCTTTTCCCGTTGCGCTCCCAGCATCCCTACCAGGGACTGCACTTTGATTGACAGGTCGTCTAATGAGCGATTGTCTGTTGCTGGGGGTAGGCGATCAATATGCCTTATCTCTTGGATTACGTAATCCCATATACGTCCATATCTCTGGTCCAGCGCTGCTAGAGCCGCGGTGTATGGGGTCGTAGAGGTGGCATAGGCTAGCGCTATATTGTGCGGTCGCGGTACTTTCAGGTGCTTCAGTAATATTGCATACTTGTGGCGTTCATCAGCGACATCCACCATCATTGTCTCTAAGCACATCCGGAGCTCCGTGTACTGTGCTCGATTCTCATAGGTGAAGTCTGGAAACGACGGCGTGGCAATGTATGACGCCGTGGATGGCTGATACATCGGCGAGCGTTGGGCGAGAGACCTCCTAGGCGAGTCTCCTCTTGCGCCTCTCTGTGGGCTGGTACCGACAGGGTACCATGGCCCGCTGGTCCAGGTGCTATTCCTCGGGGCTGGTCGTGCGTCGTGCTCACCCGTGAATAGAGTCGGGGGTCTGTAGCGCAGCGCCGCGGGGGTATAGCCTGGGCTGTACTGGACCTCCTGGTCCGGTGGAGTACTGTGCTGTCGTCGGGCTTGGTTCTCCTCCTCTCCCTCTTCTTCTTCTATCAGGTCCTCTAGATCCTGTAGTCGTTTATTTAGCTTCTCCGCAGTGTATGCCGCTCCTTCCTTGTAGCTGGGTCTCGCTTGGACCGGTCTGGGAAGGGGGTCTGCGGGGGGTATAGGCTTGGTCTGTTGGTCAAGTTCAGGGTCGCTTGCTCGGTTAGGAGACGCTGCCCTTGACTGTTGTCTCAACGAGTTCCTTGAACCCCTGGCGGAGGGAGAGGGTGTTGCCTTGAGGATCAGCTGCTCCATTAGTTGCGCTTGTAGCTTGTCGCGCTCGGCTTGTAGTCTGTCGCGCTCGCCCTGTAGTCTGTCGCGCTCGGTTTCGCGCTGGATGAGAGCGAGGTCGCGCTCTGCCTCTCTTTGGGCACCGTCAGCGGCACGCTGGGTGTCTGCTCGGTCTCTTGCCATATTCTCTTCCGTCTGAAGGCGTCTCATCTCCAGGCGTATGCGCTCTTCTTCGCTCCGTTGCTGCGCTTGGAGGCGTTCTCTTTCAATGGTAGAATGTTCGCGCTCGCTAAGCGTCTGTGCTTGGAGTCGATCGCGTTCACCCTGAAGTCGATCGCGTTCGGTAGAGGCTGTCAGGCTGACGAGGAACGCCTGTTGTAGCATCCTCTCCGCTTCGCTGGGGGAAGACGGTTGTAGAGGTGAGCCGCTCCTGGGTGAGCCGCTCGTTGGGGAGTCCTGGAGCTCTATTTCCTCGGCGCTCTCCTCCTCTTCTTCCGTGCAGAGTTCTCTCTCTGTAGGGTTGTCTTCCTCCCGGGGCTGGTCGGGGACTACTTCTTCGGTATTGGCGGGGGGTAAAGGCATGTCAGCTCCCTCCTGGTCCCCACCGTGAGCTTGGTCAGTTACATTAGAACCCACTAGGGCCTCTGTGGTCGGGGAAACCTGGTCGTTAAGGTCAGACATAATTTTACTTTCTACTTTTACCGCGTTTACCGTTTGTCGAAGGCTAGGTAGTTGACTGACAGCGTAATCCTCTAAGTACTGAGGTGGCTGTCGTCTGCGCTGCGGGCGTTCTACGTTAGGAGGACCGTTTCGTGGAGTGTTCATCATAGGCCATTTTAATATTAATAACACTATATTAATATTACACTAGTTACCCTCCGGCTCGAAGGACCAATTGTAACTGAGGGGTACAATTCCCTGACTGTATTGATAAGTATGGTATTATTAAACCACTACCGCTTGTACTTTAACTTCTGGCCATCAAGTACATGATATAGATATGATGAACACTTTCCCACCTGATGAAACGAAGTCCACACAAATGTATAATTCGAATATTTTATATAGCAAAGGGTATATACAACGTTCACTTAATGACATTTATGATTTGAAATGCACTTGTAAGGCAAATGAGTATTCGTAGGTAAATCAACATTGAATGTCCAGTCTCTGGTTACGCAGGGAGCAAATATACAACCTGGTTCTTTAGGGAACTATAGCGATGGTACTTAAATGATTATAGCTGGATACACTAAGGGGGGGGGTCCCGCTGGTTGTAAGACAGTAGGGGGGGGGTTAGAAGAGCCGCTGGCGGTATCCCATCTGGCCGACGATTTCTTGGGAGAATTCAGAGTCCTGAACACGATGCCCACAGAACCTCGGTCCGCAGATGAATACAGCTGGACCCTCTGGTGGACGGTAGCTGCCGGTCCACAACGAAGAGACGTGAGGCGACCTCACTGGGGTAGAGCGCCGTCTCACCTGGACTCCTCTCCGGGGGGTAGTTCCAACACTCAGCAGTGTTGGCCGTTATCCATGGAATAATCAAAGCACCCAAAGCATGTAGATAATCCAAGCCGTGGAAGGCTCGCCGTCGTCCGGGTAAAGTAATCCAATGTACAGGTCCACTCGTCCTGGCCCGGAGCTCCTCGGATGCAAGCACCACACGTGGTCTGCCCAGCCTGGTTAAGACTCCAGATAACGTCAGGAACGATGGGGGTACTGCTCACTTTATAACTCTAACCGAACGATGCACCATACATAATAGACTATTATTAACTTAATAGAAATACGTCCAACTCGACGGTATAGTGCCAAACTATGACAATTCAACTATTAATCCACACGATGTCTCAATGCCTATTCTGAGGCCAAGTAGGCCTTACTACACCACACGTGCGTCGTGGGTGAGGCTTCGCGTCTGTTACTAGGTTGGAGGGTAAAGGACTAATGGACTAAAAGAAGGTTCTACTTTACTTGCGCCATATATATATATGCGCTGTGAACAAATAGTACCATTCGTATTTCGCCAGACGTATTCCTACGCGGAACCGGGCTTGCCACGACATGTTGGTCGGCACGATTGAACTTGAACCAAGGGGCATGGCTGCTGGCGCCAGGTTCTCGTCCAATGGTAGAATGAAACTATTATGGGCTGTTAGTAGACTAAAGGGATATTCAGTGCATATTGTACAAGGAATATACAGGGGATATCAAACGATATACAAATACTATTAAATATATATCCATAAATAAATATATATATTCGGTTTAATCTGATCCTTCACAACAACATTGGATGCCATTTTGTCACAGGAAAGATTAGCCTCTAGGATGGAACCCAGGTAGGTAATTTCATCTTTCCTTGTGACAATATTGTTATTTGAACCGAAGAGAATGGACTCTGTTTTGCCCATGTGTAATGATAGTTTGTTATCGGCGAGCCATATGCAGATTTTCCCTAGTTCCGAGCTGAGGGTTTTTTCAACCTGTAACTTGTTCTTGTCAGAGACCAGCAGGGCTGAGTCGTCCGCAAACAGGAACAAGTTGCAGTCACAAGCTGACGACATGTCATTTGCATAAATTAGGAACAGTAGCGGTCCTAGTATGCTTCCTTGTGGAACACCACAGCTCACTGGGAGGGGGGGGATAGGGTACCGTTTACCTATCTGTTCCCTCCCCTCCAGGTAGGATTGCATCCAGCTCACTGAGACTATCAAAACCAATTGCTTTTAACTCGTCAATCAGAATGGTGTGATTGACAGTGTCGAAGGCCTTTTGTAGGTCCAGCATGACCATGCCACAGCATTTGCATGACCATGCCACAGCATTTGCCCGCATCCACCTCTTGTTTGATGTGGTCGTTCAAATAGAGAAGGCATGTGTCAGTGCAGTGGGATGTTCTGCAGCCAGATTGGAATTCGTAGATTAGATTTTTTTCCGCAAGGTACTTTTCGACCTGTTCGTAATGGTATACTATTTTTTCCATGACTTTCGAGATGGAGGTAAGGATAGAAACAGGGCGGTAGTTGCCTGGGTCTAATTTGCTGCCCTTTTTGTGCAGGGGTGTTACTCTCGCAATTTTGAAGTCCTTGGGGACGTGTCCCTGTTTTATGGAGAGGTTTATTATGTGTGTGATGACTGGAATGATGGCGGCTGCTGAGTCTCTGAGGAGACTTTTTCAATCCCGATACCGATACCTGGGTTTGGGTATCGGCCAATACCGATACAATACCCATTGTTACATTTTTCTTCCAAAAAAGTCAAAACATTTTATTTTATCCACGTTTTTTAATTTTTTAATTTAATTTTTTTTTAAGAATTGTAAAGGATCACAAGTGTGTTTTTGATTTGTTGTAAACAAAGACAGAAAATAAACTTCATTCATTCAATTAATAAACTGTATGCCTGACTGTCACTGTGTGGAAGAGACTGGGATCATTCTTTTGTGCAAGGCAACATCAGGCTTGACTTAAAACATTACTTTCCTAACTTAGTGAAACTAAATGTAACAAATTAACACAGATATAAATGTACTGAATTGTTATTTCTTATTTTATTTATTATTAAAAAAATATATATATATTTCTTTTACCTATACCCGATCCAGCTATTTTACTGATATCGGTGGCCGATACCAATATCGGATCGGTGCATCCCTAGAATTTACCCACACGGTTGGTGCCGATTCTTGAAAATCAAAAGGATTTACAAAAACCTGCGCCGGTAAATTCATAACCTCACGCATCGGGAGCAGGGGAGGAAACTAACTTTTTGGCTTACCAGCCAACTGGCGAGTAGATGATTTTTTTTTACCAGCCAAACAAATTTTTTACCAGCCAAAAATAAATCTTTTGTGGAAGATCAACAACTCTAACAAAGACTCTTTTTGTATCACAAACAGTACTGTATTTGCAAATCTGGTATGTCATAAATGTATAGATGTAGCAGTACTGTCTATCTGTATGTCGTGTATGTCATATGTTATGATGAATTGAAAATGGGGGACCCTGATGTAAACAAGACGAAAGTTTTCCCCTTAACAATTGTGTGTATTGAGCTGTACTGTACCCATTCTGCAATCTGTTAATAAAGTTTTCAATCAATCAATCAATCAAACCACCGACGGAACTATGTGTTGGGGAAGGGTTCCGCACGGACCATGTTGTTTATTACTTTCCTGTCAGCACACTAGAAGCTGTAGCTAACGTTACTGTCCAGTGTCCATGCAAACCACTCGTCGAAGGGCTAACATTAGCTCACGTTAATTACCCCCGTATTATTTTCAGATAACTAACAGCACACCACGTCATATGATCCATTACAGCTAACTAGCTAGCCATGTTAACTCCCAGCTATTCCAGTTGACATTTCTGACGCATTTTCCGAAGTTCATGGTTTTTTTGTTTTGTTTTCTTTACTTAGTCGCCAGTGTGGCGAGTGGTCTTCATGAATCACTCGCCAAACATAAAAAATACTCACATTTGGCGAGTAAAATGGCCTAATTTCCTCCCCTGATTGGGAGACATAAACAGATCACATCAGGAGACCTAAACAGATCACACCAGGAGACCTAAACATATCACATAAGGAGACCTAAACAGATCACACCAGGAGACCTAAAGAGATCACATCAGGAGACCTAAACAGATCACATAAGGAGACCTAAACAAATCACATCAGGAGACCTAAACAGATCACATCAGGAGACTTAACCTCTTAAGCCCGGAGCATATTTTCTGAAAATCCGCCTAAAATACATACCTAAGTAAATGTAATATTGCTCCACTTCTACAAGGTCCATTTGCATATTCCTGGTATCTAGGGACATCTATGGACCTCAGTGAATGTATTCCCAGTGTCAGAAATATTGTGTCTATTACTAGGCTTGCTTAAATTGTGATGAAACAAAGGAGAATATGAATTATGATTTTTCTTTGCATCTTTGACCAAACATTAAAAACTGCCACTGATCTCGTTCAGTACCTCCTTGAGATCATGTACCAAAAAATCTAAGGAAATGAATAAAGGGAAGATGATTAAACAGAAGGTTCTGTAGATACAGTACTGAATTCTCCCATCCGGAGCAATGCAATTAGAAATATTATTATAGAATATAGAATAGCAGGCTTATAAATGACCTTATTATAGCCAATTCGCACATTTATATATATATTAAGGCTGTAAAAAGTGAATGCGGTATTAACGCCCGATTCTATTAACGCCACTATTTTTTTAACTCACGATTAACTTTTTAGAAATATAATATATAATTTTTTTAACTTTTTTTTTAAACTAGACTTCACTCAGGTGTATTATTGATACTAACATTGATACTATGTTTGTTTATGACTCAAAGTGTGTGTGTGTGTGTGTGTGTGTGTGTGTGTGTGTGTGTGTGTGTGTGTGTGTGTGTGTGTGTGTGTGTGTGTGTGTGTGTGTGTGAGAGAGAGAGATAGAGAGGGGGGGTGAGAGAGATGAGGAAGGGGCAATAGAGAAAGAGAGTTGGGAGAGTGTGTGTGTGTGAGAGAGAGAGGGGGGGTGTGAGTACTAGGCTTGGGCGGTATAATTTTTTTCATACCGTCATACCTTGCTGACATAATACCCCGGTATACGGTATATGACGGTATGACTTTAATTTTCATCAGGGGGGGGGGGGGGGGCGGAGCTAACAATATACTCGTTATCACCATACATAACGCTTATATTGAAACACGTTGACATTAGGGCCGTTCTTTCAACCTAAAAGTGCACTTTCAACCTCGAATAACCTTCCTTAGCAACCCGTGTTACCAAGTAAACATATCACAGAACGATAGCCAGTTAGCCAGCCAGGCAGACGTTAGCTCTCAGAACGATTAGCCACGTTAGTTAGCCAGCAACCAGCCAGGCAGAGACGTTAGCTCTCAGAACGATTAGCCACGTTAGTTAGCCAGCAACCAGCCAGGCAGAGACGTTAGCTCTCAGAACGATTAGCCACGTTAGTTAGCCAGCAACCAGCCAGGCAGAGACGTTAGCTCCCGGAACGATTAGCCATGTTAGTTAGCCAGCAACCAGCCAGGCAGAGACGTTAGCTCTCAGAACGATTAGCCACGTTAGTTAGCCAGCAACCAGCCAGGCAGAGACGTCAGCTCCCGGAATGATTAGCCACGTTAATTAGCCAGCAACCAGCCAGGCAGAGACGTTAGCTCCCGGAACGATTAGCCACGTTAGTTAGCCGGCAACCAGCCAGGCAGAGACGTTAGCTCCAGGAACGATTAGCCACGTTAGTTAGCCAGCAACCAGCCAGGCAGAGATGTTAGCTCTCAAAACGATTAGCCACGTTAGTTAGCCAGCAACCAGCCAGGCAGAGACATTAGCTCCCGGAACGATTAGCCACGTTAGTTAGCCAGCAACCAGCCAGGTAGAGACGTTAGCTCCCGGAACGATTAGCCACATTAGTTAGCCAGCAACCAGCCAGGCAGAGACGTTAGCTCCCCGAACGATTAGCCACGTTAGTTAGCCAGCAACCAGCCAGGCAGAGACGTTAGCTCTCAGAACGATTAGCCACGTTAGTTAGCCAGCAACCAGCCAGGCAGAGACGTTAGCTCCTGGAACGATTAGCCACGTTAGTTAGCCAGCAACCAGCCAGGCAGAGATGTTAGCTCTCAAAACGATTAGCCATGTTAGTTAGCCAGCAACCAGCCAGGCAGAGATGTTAGCTCTCAGAATGATTAGCCACATTAGTTAGCCAGTAACCAGCCAGGCAGAGACGTTAGCTCCCGGAACGATTAGCCACGTTAGTTAGCCAGCAACCAGCCAGGCAGAGACGTTAGCTCTCAGAACAATTAGCCACGTTAGTTAGCCAGCAACCAGCCAGGCAGAGACGTTAGCTCCCGGAACGATTAGCCACGTTAGTTAGCCAGCAACCAGCCAGGTAGAGACGTTAGCTCCCGGAACGATTAGCCACATTAGTTAGCCAGCAACCAGCCAGGCAGAGACGTTAGCTCCCCAAACGATTAGCCACGTTAGTTAGCCAGCAACCAGCCAGGCAGAGACGTTAGCTCTCAGAACGATTAGCCACGTTAGTTAGCCAGCAACCAGCCAGGCAGAGACGTTAGCTCCCGGAACGATTAGCCATGTTAGTTAGCCAGCAACCAGCCAGGCAGAGACGTTAGCTCTCAGAACGATTAGCCACGTTAGTTAGCCAGCAACCAGCCAGGCAGAGACGTTAGCTCCCGGAACGATTAGCCACGTTAGTTAGCCAGCAACCAGCCAGGCAGAGACGTTAGCTCTCAGAACGATTAGCCACGTTAGTTAGCCAGCAACCAGCCAGGCAGAGACGTTAGCTCTCAGAACGATTAGCCACGTTAGTTAGCCAGCAACCAGCCAGGCAGAGACGTTAGCTCCCGGAACGATTAGCCACGTTAGTTAGCCAGCAACCAGCCAGGCAGAGACGTTAGCTCTCAGAACGATTAGCCACATTAGTTAGCCAGCAACCAGCCAGGCAGAGACGTTAGCTCTCAGAACGATAGCCACGTAACCCTCTGCTGGCGCGTGCTGTGCACTAGAATCAAGTCCGTGTCTGTAATAGCAGTCTGTGACGTCACGGTATTGAGAATCATACCGGCGGGATCTCGAAATACCCTGGTATACCGTAATACTGTCATACCGCCCAAGCCTAGTGAGTACTCAGCCCTTGTGTGGGTGAATGTAACAAGTTACTAACGTTTTCTTTCCCCTATTATTTCATGCACACTTTATTCATTGTTTTAAATGATTATTTTCTTTTAAGTTATTTTGTGCATCACTGTTTTGAATTTGATGCAAATTTGCAATGCATGAGGGTCATCCTTTTGTGTTAAATGGCTGCATAAAGCAAGCATTTGTTGACTCTCATGTTGATAAGAGTATTAAAACTTGGAACTTGAAAAAGATCCGTTTAACACATTGCCCGCCGGGCATTGTGCCCATCATTGTACCCAGTCTGCCAGCGCTATAAGTCTAGGGAGTGGCTCAACTTCTTTGCAGGGCTATAACTTTTTAAATTTGATCGCTATATTGACATTACTATGGCCCATTCAACATCGATTATCTATCGTTCAGGATGTGGGAACGTTATACTTTTTCATTCATACATTCATACAAAAATACCTTCTAGAATATAAGTGTTTTTATCGTTTTCTGCAGTAATTCCTAGAACGTGAGTTATAGGCCTAAACGCATATATAGCTTATCGATTGCCGTTCCCCCCCTATACACGCTATATTAAAAAATTAAACTGTATATGATCGGTATACGTTATGCAGGAAAGGGGGGGGGGGGGGTCGTTTATAATTCCCCGATCATCAGTAACTGCTTTATGTAGTATGGGTGGATATGGGTGGATATATTGATCAGATGGTTTGCAAACAAGGAAACTCACAATTGGGTTGAAAATAACGTTAGTGTCCTCTTACCATGGGTCAAAGAGACTGGCGGTGAAAGATCCCAAGTATACGACGTTGATCGCCTAGGTCCATTTCCGGTTTGTATGTCGCAATAAACGCCGAAATCATATAGATTATTAAGTTTAGAAAGCTATCCATTATGTACATTGTGTATTTGTGTCTGTCGGGAGTCATGCAACGATATCTGACGGCCGGATGAGTTTAATCGACGCACACCAGCCATATCCTGTAGGCGAGTGTAACTCGCCCGACCATCCACCAGGCGGCGGTATTGAGCCGTCGTTGCCTTCACCTTTAGGGTCCAGCTGCAGCGTTGCGGGTGTATATATGAATTATGAATGCCATGGCGAAAAAATGAAATATTGATCTCAAAATCGCTGGACAGCGGTATTGGCAGAATTCGCATGGCGGGCAATATCGCTGTACAGCGTTTTTGGCAAGGAAAATGTTAAGGTAGATACATTTTTTTTAAAGAAAATGCGATTAATTTGCGATTAATCGTGGGTTATCTATGGACAATCATGCGATTAATCAGATTAAATATTTTAATCGATTGACAGCACTAATATATATACATATTATCTTTCAAATGGCCGAGTTCAATTTGGACTTAGTATCACCAGGCGTGCATAGGAACAGATAATGAAATCTACTGTACTTTTTTATTTTCACCACAGTGCAACCATTTTGAAACTAATTTCAGATCTAATTGTTGCTGCATGCTAACAATAGGGAAGAGAAACTAACTGTGTTTCAATATTTGTCAAAAACTTTACCTTTTGTGGTAGAATTATCCCGAATAATAACAGTTATTGAAATAATCCATACAGAACATTGAACCTTGAACCCCATAGAAACTTACAGGAAGGAAAAAACGACAATTCCCATGATTCAAGGTTTTACAAAATGGTCGCCTCTTGCGGAATATACAGACATTTCAAAGAGGAAAATCGATCTAACACTTTAACCTATTCCTAAACAAACGTATTGATGATAATATACATTATACATGCTGTTGTGACATGGTTATGATGTTTATACTTGAATACGTTTGAAATAAAAATCGCTACTTTTATAGAACAATCTGGAAAATATTGATTTATGACCAGATGTAATTTCGGCACCTGTACCGGTCCCGTCGGGTGGAAGAGGTTTTAAACACATCTAAGTTGCACAGCATCTTCAATCTGTGGATCTATTCCCCCATGGATTTATTCTAGGGGTGGAACGGTACGCATTCAAACCGTACACCGTTCGGTACGACCTCCACGGTTCGGGGCATGTGTGTATTGTTCGGTTCAGGGGATGTGCAAAAAAAATCTTCATTTGGCACGGAGGCGGGAGCGGTGAAGCGCCGGCTGCAGCAGCAGGTGCTAGTCAGTTTGTAGAAAGTTTGTGGAAATGGCAAGCGCAATATAAATCAATCTTCATTACAACTTTAAAAACAGGCATTAACATTACATAGGCCTACACACGTTAGCACGGTTTGTGACGCTACAAGTACAATGCACGTTTAACTATGGTAGCCCGCCAGCTCCAATACAGCCAGTGAAATCATTATCAAACATCAATGAAATGTTACCGTAGCTAGCAGAGAAGAAAATGGGAGTCTGAGGTGGGGTATCGAAAGACAATGCTAGGCGTTTATTCAACATCCAAGAAGGCTAACATACAACTGTGTTTACTTACTAACTATCCAACCGGGACTATTGCAGCTTTTCCACTGCATGGTATCAACTCGATTAGACTCTACTCTACTTCCACTGCAGGTAGATTCGAGAAGGTACGAAGGTAGTAAGGTACCACACGCTAAATTGTCCGTGTGGACCCCCCAACCCATAGACAGTTCCGTGGGTGAATTACGTTAATCCACCACAGTTTCACAATTACTGTGTTGCACTCAATATTTAAATAATGTTAGTCTAAATAAAGACAGACAATGTACATATTTTAAAAATAGAATGAACAGAACAGTGTTGTTTTGAAACAGTAGTGTGTGTGTTAGTTTGATTTATGCTGCATTTTATATTGATGGCCTTCTAATTTGTTTGTTTATTTATTTTAAATAACACAGTGACATAAGAAATCCAGCCATATTCCTTTCATTGTATTTCAAATACTGCACTTTAATTTCAAGCGGAAAACGAATCTTTCCATTAACCTTCTGTGTATTGTCGCAGTGAAAGGGTTAACCCTTTGGTAGTGCGGCAGTGAAAGGGTTAAGAACTGACAATCAGGGAATTTAAACATTGTTGACATTGTTTTTTTTATGTTTATTTTAAAGAAAAGAAAGTCTAGTGCTGGTTGAGCATATGCATACTTTATGTTGATGGCCTTTGTATATAATGTGGCCACAAAAATAGAAAGGTTTAATTATTTTGTTTGTTTGCACTAAGTTAATACTTTGACCAATGTAGCCTATATTTTTCAGTCAGTTCGGTCTTAGTGTGCCAAACATTATTTAAGGCAAACCGCTGTAAACCTTATTTTTACCAAATAAATGAGAAGCATGTTTAAATCAGCAATGCCTCCCCTCTTGCTGTACCAAAATCTCTCCTAGCTCTAACTGGTCACCAGGGGAGGAAACTAACTTTTTGGCTTACCAGCCAACTGGCGAGTATCTGATTTTGTTTTACCAGCCAAACAGATTTTTTACCAGACAAAAAAAATCGCTAATTGTGATAATTACTTCTTTGTATGTCTTCGTCTAAATTGATTTTCAATCATAGTAAAATAATCACACCGTGTCTCTACTCTTTAAAATATTTATTAGCATAAAACATTAATCTCTACTCTTCACAATATTAGCCGCGCCGCGCCTCTCAGCGAGGAGTGCTCAGGACAACGCACTTACCGTCCGGCCGTCTGGACGGGGCTTCCACAGCACATTCCATGATAAAAAAAAATATCTATTTAGTTAGATAGAGATGATTATCTCTCAGACTCCTGACTTACTAACAATATGAAATACTCCTGGTCCCAAGCATTATTTTCTCGACTGACGAGTCACTGAGCTTGCTTCGACCACTAGGAAACGCGCCCATATTTCATATCATATTTGAAGACCCTAATAGGCTACATTTATTTGCTTGCTGCATTTACATTGGCTGCGACGAATCGATACATTGGCTGCCTGCAGTGACGCTGACGCCCACCACAGTCACCACTGTGAGTGACGTGAATCTCAAAACAATGATTTATATTTAACTAATAATAGTCCCCACGGCCACCGGAGCAGCACCAGCCGCAGGTGTAATTGCGCGGCGCGCCTGTAGATGATCCGATTCCCGCCTCCTGCTGCTCTGTCAGCTTCACTGTCAGTGAATAATATATAATAGTAATTTAGAGACCCCCCAAAAAATCGCAAATCAAGTTTGCAGGGGAGCTGATGTCTGATCTAGGGGAGCTATAGCTCCCCGGGCTCCCCTCCTGGATCGCACCCTGCTCAAGGGTTGTACCAGGGTTGGATGCAGTTCCCCGTTGGTCAGTCTGTCTGTTTTCCATCTTCTGCTGTGTTTAACGTTATCCGTTTGAGAGTGCTCCTGATGGCTAGCCTAGTAACGCAGGACTTTTATCATGTGTCCGCGGGTTGGCCAGTACTGCGCGAACTTTTATTAAACATTATATGTCCGCGGGTGGTCTTGTGCAGTGCTCTCGTGGCACTGTCAACTAAAGCGAGCACTCAGAAGACGCGCACCGTTTGCCAGTGCAGTGATTGCAGAATGTTTTTTTTTTTTGTATACTCGCCAGACTGGCGAGTGGTCTTCATGAATCACTCGCCAAACGTAAAAAATACTTGCATTTGGCGAGTAAAGTGGCCTAATTTCCTCCCCTGCTGGTCACTGTCAAAATGTTGTGTGTGATGTCAAACTGCCTCATTCTTTCAGTTTTTGCATGACTACGTCCTTGAGAATAACTGAAAAGTTGGATTATTTTTAGGCTATATATCTTATGCTGATGTATGGTATTTTTGAAGTGTTCAAACATGTTTCAATAAAAAACAACGTATACCGAAAACCGTGACCCCAAAACCGTGATATGAACTGAACCGTGGATTTTGTGAACCGTTCCACCCCTAATTTATTCCTGACTGTATTTGGTCAGGGACAGTCTACTCTACAGGCTACTGTAACGTTAGCTATGATGGCTAGTCAGGGTTCCCACGGTTGCCTTGAAATTTTTTTCCATACTACCTCCTGATTTTCCAGGTACCATATTAAGTGATGATCTATAGGCCCCTGAAGTTTTCCGCCCTCATCCGCTCCCCCCTCCCCTCACAGACTCAACCCCCTAGGACACCTGACTATTTACTTGATTTAAAAGATGTGCCAGTCAAGTCTACATTGTAAATGCTTAGAGATTATGTCTTATTGATAATATCAATGCATGAAATAATGCAACAAGCTGTAGATGAACAACAATTTATTGAACACATGAGCACTGGGATTGATATATGTTCTCTCTTCCACTCTCCTATCTCATCCTGTCCTCTTCTCTCCACACCTCCCCTCGTGTCCGCTCCCGTCTTCTCTTCCTACTCTTCTCAACTCCTCTCCACTGTTCTCCCTTTTCCTCTGTCATCCTCCTCTTCCATCTTCGCGGTCTCTTCTCTTCCTGGCTCGTTATGAGAGCTAACGTTGGCTAGCTACTGTACCCGGCGCTGGCTAACTGGCTATCGTTATGAGAGCTAAGGTTGTTAGCTACTGTACCTGGTGCTGGCTAACTGGCTCGTTATGAGAGCTAACGTTGGCTAGCTACTGTACCTGGCGCTGGCTAACTGGCTCGTTATGAGAGCTAACGTTGGCTAGCTACTGTACCTGGCGCTGGCTAACTGGCTCGTTATGAGAGCTAACGTTGGTAGCTACTGTACCTGGCGCTGGCTAACTGCCTCGTTATGAGAGCTAACGTTGGTAGCTACTGTACCTGGCGCTGGCTAACTGGCTCGTTATGAGAGCTAACGTTGGCTAGCTACTGTACCTGGCGCTGGCTAACTGGCTCGTTATGAGAGCTAATGTTGGCTAGCTACAGTCTGTACCTGGCGCTGGCTAACTGGCTCGTTATGAGAGCTAACGTTGGCTAGCTACTGTACCCGGTGCTGGCTAACTGGCTATCGTTATGAGAGCTAAGGTTGGTAGCTACTGTACCTGGTGCTGGCTAACTGGCTCGTTATGAGAGCTAACGTTGGCTAGCTACTGTACCTGGTGCTTGCTAACTGGCTCGTTATGAGAGCTAACGTTGGCTAGCTACTGTACCTGGCGCTGGCTAACTGGCTCGTTATGAGAGCTAACGTTGGCTAGCTACTGTACCTGGCGCTGGCTAACTGGCTCGTTATGAGAGCTAACGTTGGTAGCTACTGTACCTGGCGCTGGCTAACTGCCTCGTTATGAGAGCTAACGTTGGTAGCTACTGTACCTGGCGCTGGCTAACTGCCTCGTTATGAGAGCTAACGTTGGTAGCTACTGTACCTGGCGCTGGCTAACTGGCTCGTTATGAGAGCTAACGTTGGCTAGCTACTGTACCTGGCGCTGGCTAACTGGCTCGTTATGAGAGCTAACGTTGGCTAGCTACAGTCTGTACCTGGCGCTGGCTAACTGGCTCGTTATGAGAGCTAACATTGGTAGCTACTGTACCTGGCGCTGGCTAACTGGCTCGTTATGAGAGCTAACGTTGGCTAGCTACTGTACCTGGCGCTGGCTAACTGGCTCGTTATGAGAGCTAACGTTGGCTAGCTACTGTACCTGGCGCTGGCTAACTGGCTCGTTGTGAGAGCTAACGTTGGCTAGCTAGTTTTTTTTTTTTTTTATATTATTTTATCTTTTCCCCCCTCCTTTTTCCGATTTTTCTCCCATCCCACCCTTCCTGGTTGTTGCGCACTTTCCCCTACTGTTGGTCCGAGAGACCGGAGACTGTCACATGCTTTCCTCCGACGCATGTGCAGCCAGCCGGCAGGCCAGCCTGGCCGCGCAGATTCTCACTGGGAGAGTGTAACGTGTGGGAGGCCGCACTACCTCTCTCCAGATCCTACCCTCGCTGAGCAGGCGCCCCGACCGAACTGTAGGGGTCGCTGTCCACAACGCCCAGGACCCACCCGCCAGCTTTCCCACCCTCTAATACTGCCAATTGTATTAGTGTGAACGGCCAGCCAAGCTGGTGACAATGCCGGGAGCTGGATTCGAACACGCGAATCCAGCATCTCCGGCGTTGGTGACGAACACAATCTTGGCTAGCTAGTTAGCAAGATTGCACTGCTTACTAACTAATGTTGATAAACTCAGGTTTACCACACAGTTAAAACACAGCTACTTACATTTGAGGATAAACTTGCATAAGAAGTTTCACTCAAGTTTCACTGTAGATGCCAAGGCTCCCTTGGCTCACCAAGTTGCCTGCATCAAATTCCAACATCCAATATACCATATAGGATGCCAAGAGCATGCTCTACAACATGGGATCATCCATTTCTATCTACAGTAAAAGCGGTTCACATGTAAAGGGTTTTTATAAACTCATGTTAATTCTGTGCTCAATAGTTAAATTTTATTACAAATCATCCAATAAAATTTTCCAGGACAACTGTTTATATTTCCATGTAATTGGTCACTTTTGCTCAGTTTCCATGCCTTTCCATACCTGGAAAATGAAAAAATGAATCCCATGTTTTCAATGTTTTCCAGATACCGTGGGAACCCTGCTAGTGTTAATCAGTTAGGCAATCTACATAGAATTGTCACATTAAGGCGGCTGGGTGGCGCAGCGGACATTGCGCTCGTCACCAACGCACGAGACACCGGTATCGACTCCGGCTGTCAGCGTTGCCTCCGGCTTGGGCCGGCCGTCATACTAACTCAATTGGTAGAGTTAGCGGGAGGGAAGTCGATGGGGTGGTAATCTGGACGTTGTGGACAGCGACTCCTACAGGTCGGACAGGACACAGGTGCAGGTCTGCACAGCAAAAGACAGGAGAGGGCGGGGGCAGTGTGAGCCTCCTACACGTTACTCCTCGCCAATGAGAGTCCGCGCTGGCAGGTGAAAAGAGAGCAGCTGGCTGTCTCCATATGTATCGGAGGAAGCATGTGATAGACCTCAGGGCTCCCTAGAACGACCAGTAGGGGGCACATGCGCGCAACGACCAGGTAGGGGAGGGGGGAATTGACATAACGGCTAAATTGGGATGGGAGGAAAAACACAGAAAAATCAGGAGGAGAAAAATAGGATTAAAAAAAAAATATTGTCACATTATACACCGGCATTAATGTTCCACAAGTCTTATAAGAAATGTGCTCTGGAACCCAAGCCTAACAATAGCAATGGCTTTAACTTTAGCCTAGGCAACCAACCAACACAACAACCAAAACAACCAACCAACAAAGAGCACTGCAATTCAAAACTGGCCCCTGTAAATGTCCTAACCCAACCCCCTCCAATGTACAGTTACCCCCCCACCCCACCTACCCAACCTACCCCCCCCCCTACCCCCACCTACCCAACCTCCTCCAATGTACAGTTTCTTCGTCAAATGTATATACTTTTTAGACTATTTTTGTATCGCAAACTGTACTGTGTAAATCTGGTATGTCATAAATGTCTAGATAGCAGTATGTCTATCTGTATGTCATATATGTTAAGATGAATTGAAAATGGGGGACCCTGATGTAAACAAAACGAAAGTCTTTCTCTGGTCTGCATCCCCTTAATTGTGTGTATTGAGCTGTACTGTATTGTACCCATTCTGCAATCTGTTAATAAAATGTTCAATCAATCAATCAATCACATTACAATAAGGTTTCTGTTTATTGTAATGCCGTATTCACTGTTACATGTGTAAAATAAAGTTTTTCATTGGAAATTTGGGTCCAGTAAAATGTATATTTGATCTCACTTATTATACAAACAATATAGGCTACTGTAGGCCTATTATTATTATTATTCATGCATTAGACCCAATTAATCATCTGTCTGCCTCTGTTTAGCTAACAGATCAATGCTGTTAAGAGCTATTGTGGAATAATTTGATGAGATTATTCAGAGGCAGACAACAGTCTTTGATTAAGGATAGAGTTTACTGACAGAATGACATGTTGCAACATGGAGAGACCTAGCTTACAGCAATGGCCGAATAGCCCAGATCTAGAATGGTGAGCTACAGGAGTAGACTAAACTAAGTGGAACATTGACATACATAATATGAATTATAGATATGAGATGTACACAGAGATAATTACGTAGATATGATTGTGAATGACGTAGAGATATGAGTGAAGGCTGTGTGTGTGTGTGTATATGTATGTGTCAGAAAAGGAGATCATAGATATGAGATGATTGTATTTTGTGCATATGTGTACAAGTTGCAAGGGGATTGGGGTAGTGTGTAGGGCTGCAACGATTAGTCGACGACGTCGATTATAAAAAATCGTCGACGAGGAATTGTTGCGTCGATTAGTAGTTTAAAAAAAATAAAAATATTATTATTATTTTTAATTTTTTTTTGCACTACCTATCTTTGTGACTGAGTGGCTTCTCAGCTCTGGTCCAGCTGAAGACTTCTTAGCTTAACATAACAGACCGACAGTAAGTTTGGGGGAACTAATGGGATAACTGGGGATGTTGTTTGGTCCTGACAAGAGTCTCAAAGTCTGGGGTGATGGTAGAAAAAGCAACTCTGAGGTCATGCTCAATGTCAAATCTGTTCCTCTGCTCTGTCTTCAGCTGGACCAGAGCTGAGAAGCCACTTTCACAAAGATAGGTAGTGCAAAAAATATATATATATATATATATATATATATACATATATATATTTTTTTTTAATGTAATTTTTTTTCGATTAGTCGACTAATCGAAAAAATAATCGACAGATTAGTCGATTACCAAAATAGTAATTAGTTGCAGCCCTAGTAGTGTGTGTAGATCTGGGAGTGAAGGCTATGTGTATGCAATTGTGAGTGTGTGTGTGTGTGTGTGCGTGCGTGCGTGCGTGTGTGTGTGTGTTAGAAAGAGAGTAGTTGAGCCTTGTGTGATCTAATCTCCTCCATACTCATGTGTATAAAGTGATGCCAGCCTCCTCAGTCTCTCTGATCATGTTAGTACAGTAACTAGGCTGCACTAGTCTCTCTGGTCATGTTAGTACAGTAACTAGGCTGCACAGTCTCTTTGATCATGTTAGTACAGTAACTAGGCTGCACTAGTCTCTCTGATCATGTTAGTACAGTAACTAGGCTGCACTAGTCTCTCTGATCATGTTAGTACAGTAACTAGGCTGCACTAGTCTCTCTGATCATGTTAGTACAGTAACTAGGCTGCACTAGTCTCTCTGATCATGTTAGTACAGGATCTAGGCTGCACTAGTCTCTCTGATCATGTTAGTACAGGATCTAGGCTGCACTAGTCTCTCTGATCATGTTAGTACAGGAACTAGGCTGCACTAGTCACTTTGATCATGTTAGTACAGTAACTAGACTGCACTAGTCTCTCTGATCATGTTAGTACAGTAACTAGGCTGCACTAGTCTCTCTGATCATGTTAGTACAGGATCTAGGCTGCACTAGTCTCTCTGATCATGTTAGTACAGTAACTAGGCTGCACTAGTCTCTCTGATCATGTTAGTACAGTAACTAGGCTGCACTAGTCTCTCTGATCATGTTAGTACAGGATCTAGGCTGCACTAGTCTCTCTGATCATGTTAGTACAGTAACTAGGCTGCACTAGTCTCTCTGATCATGTTAGTACAGTAACTAGGCTGCACTAGTCTCTCTGATCATGTTAGTACAGTCAGTAACTAGGCTGCACAGCCGACAAACATAGTTTTGCTGCCTAAACAATATCCAGGTAAGATGGCGGACGGTTATCCCATGATTTATGGCGTAATGTCGCATCTAATGTTTTATATATGGCAGCACCGCTGGTCTAACAGTTGGGTACATTATTTAAGTTTAGGCAATTGTGAAATACCGTAATCACAAACAGGAACAGACTATGGTTTTGATAGTCTATCAGTGAGCTGGATACAATCCTACCTGGAGGGGAGAGAACAGATGGTGGAGGTAAACGGTACCCTACCCCCCCCCCCTCCCAGTGAGCTGTGGTGTTGCACAAGGAAGCATACTAGGACCGCTACTGTTCCTAATTTATGCAAATTACATGTCGTCAGCTTGTGACTGCAACTTGTTCCTGTTTGCGGACGACTCAGCCCTGCTGGTCTCTGACAAGAACAAGTTACAGGTTGAAAAAACCCTCAGCTCGGAATTAGGCAAAATCTGCATCTGGCTCGCCGACAACAAACTATCATTACACATGGGCAAAACAGAGTCCATTCTCTTCGGTTCAAATAACAAACTCAGCAAGACCGTGGGTGGGTGACAATATTGTCACAACAAGGAAAGATGAAATTACCTACCTGGGTTCCATCCTAGAGGCTAATCTTTCCTGTGACAAAATGGCATCCAATGTAATAAAAAAAAGTCAACCAACGAACTCGATTCTTGTACCGGATCTCCTCTCTGGTAAACAAGAATACCCTGAAGACTCTGGCAGGAGCACTCATTCAAGGGTACTACGACTATGCTTGCACCTCATGGTACCAAAGCACCTCAAAGGCACTAAAAACCAAATTACAAACATCTCAAAACAAACTAGTCAGACTACTACTTGACCTTACCCCTAGAACCCACCTCACCCCTGCCCACTTTGACAACCTAGGATGGCTTAGAGTTGACGACAGAGTACAGCAACTTGCAATGGGCCTGGTCTACAAGATACACTACACGACCAAGGTATCCATGTACATGTCAAAATACTTCCCAAAGGTCAGTGAATACCACGATCACAACACCAGAGGGAGCTCCACAAATCATGTTAAACCCAGATTCGGCTCAAACAAGGGACTAAACACGTTTCACAATTATGCCACATTAATGTGGAACGCCCTACCCAAAGCTGTAAAGGAATGTGAATCACTACCCACTTTCAAAAACACTCTCAAAAAACACCTACGGGAGACTGCAATTAGAAACTGGCCCCTACAAATGTCCTAACCCAGTTGTACAGTAAATTACCAATATGGCTCTGTCAGTATTCCAATGTACAGTGTCCCCCACCCCCCCCTACCCAACCCCCCCCCCCCCCCCCCCCCCAATGTACAGCGCCCCCCCCCCCCACCCACCCAACCCCACCTACCCAACCTCCTCCTGAAAGGAAATTCTATCACTGGCCTCCTCCTATAATGTAACCTAAGTTCTTTTAGTTGAATGTCGGCGAGGTGAACAGAGAGATGAGACAGAGTCAGATGGCAGTCTGTAGAGTTTTACTGAACCCTCACAGCACAAGTAGATCACAATCCGGACCACGCACCTCCGCACACGGAGCGAGCCAGTGCCAAGTGGTGGTCTCGTCAATACATCGTCACATAATTTATACATTTGTCGTTTCCACCCCTCCTCCTGGCTTAATGATTGATAGCTGTCGCGTCATATAATTGGTGTGTGTGCGTGCGTGTGTGTTGGTGTGTGGGTGCTGGTGTGTGTGTGTGTGCGCTGGTGTGTGTGTGTGTGTGCTAGAGTGTGTGTGTGTGTGTGTGTGTGTGTGTGTGTGTGTGTGTGTGTGTGTGTGTGTGTGTTGGTGTGTGGGTGCTGGTGTGTGTGTGTGCTGGTGTGTGTGTGTGTGTGCTGGTGTGTGTGTGTGTGCTGATATGCTCCAACGTTCTTGGGGGAATGACTGTGTCTTTGTTTTAGGTTTTGCATAACTGCTACATGATTTTGCATGTTCAACTGAAAAACCTATCAGTCAGACGCAAGCAGCAAGCAAGAGATCTGTTTGTGTGTGCATGTGTGGGTGTGTGTGGGGAGAGGGGTCCGGAGTCAAAAGGTCGGCAGGTCGGCAGGTCAAACCAAGCTGTGTGTAGAACAGACTGGGGCCTCAGCCTGCACCACGAGTAAGTAGGTCAACCCAAAATGCGGGAGAACACAATGTAGGATCTTAATTCTATCACATCTTAATTCTATCACCTTATCAAAAGGGTATGACAGGAATTTGATGGTTGATATATTCCTTTCACTCCAATGTACAGTTTCTACGTCAAATGTATACTCTTTTTCTGGACACTTTTTGTATCACAAGCAGTACTGTATTTGCAAATCTGGTATGTCATAAATGTATAAATGTAGCAGTACTGTCTATCTGTATGTCGTGTATGTCATATATTATGTTATGATGAATTGAAAATGGGGGACCCTGATGTAAACAAGACGAAAGTCTTTCTCTGGTCTGCATTCCCTTAACAATTGTATGTATTGAGCTGTACTGTACCCATTCTGCAATCTGTTAATACACTTTTCAATCAATCAACATATACCTATTGATCAAAGAATAATGTCCAAAGGACCTTCTGATTAAACAAACCTGCTTTGTGTTTCTTCATCTCACTTTCACAACACTCTGAAGTTTACGGCCAGTCTCGACTCCTCCTCAGTTCAAATGTGTCTCCAGCAGCTGCAGTTAGTCCGTTCTTTACACGATCACTGCATCTAGATCTGTTCAGAGAGTTAACGTTAGAGATTAGCAGCATTAGCTCGTTATAGCCACAGACAACGAGGTGAAGCATGGAGTGTGGTGCCCCTGGTGGCTAGGACGAGATACTGCATGGCATTTCCGTATTTCCTGGTGACGTCAGGGAGGGCCGGACCAATCAGCTACGGCCGCGTTACGCGGCACCCAACGCCGTACATAAAGTTGAGCAGCTTTAGTTGACAGATCCCTTCTAATAAAAACGAAAAGAGTTTAAATTAGTCTTGACCTTCTTAAATCCATAATGTGCTCAGCTGCCATGCTAGCTGGTTTAGAAACACATAGATGATGGTATCGTCATTGTATGTCTCTCTTTTGTAATTAGTGTTGTTTTGTCTGTCACTTTTTATGCTGCCCAGGTTTATGTTGGTCAGATCTCCATCACAAAAGACATCCTTAATGTCAAGGGATTTTTACCTGCTAAGTAATGGTTAAAAAAAGAAACAAGTCCATTGCCAATAAGCCATAATCAATACTCATTCTTACCTTAATACAACAATCAAGGTGCCCTTTTTCCATACTATTTTACCGTTACTGGTAAATCAAGGTAAATAGAGTGATATAGCATCTAAACAACACACTGTAAGTGGGGAGATAAGAGTGGAGAGATTGAAATCTATCAGAATAGTAGTAGTAGATTATTTTATTCAGCCATCACACACAAAACAATAATAGTATGCACAATCATTCCAGACGGTCAACAGTCTGATTTGGGCAGTGACTAAAAAGGTACAGGCTGACGCATAATGCTTAGATATGCCTGTCCTATATTCTTATGAAATTAACAAAATTCAACAAAATAAGGATTATTACATTTGCAATCCTCAAAAATAGCTACACAAACCATTTTCTTGAAAACCAAAAGCGAATGACTTATTCTTAAATATCAGCATTGTTCCACAAGTTAACCCCAACCATAGAAATACATCTCCTTGGAAAATGACTTTGATTGGCAAGGAGCCTGGGCAAATGTCCGACTTACATCAAGGAACCCGGATCATCAACAAATCAATCTTAACTATATTCACAGGACATACTTGACTCCTATAAGACTGTGCCGAATGGGGCTTAAACAAGACTCCAAATGCTCCCAATGTACAAATGGGGACGAAGGGACATGTATGCACATGTATTGGGACTGCTCACCAGTTAAGGCATTCTGGAAAGATGTGACCCAACAAATATCAAAACTAGTATCTTGGAATATACCTGTACACCCCTCGGTATTACTATTGAATGATGTTTTTGAGTTTGCAGTGAATCCACAGCTAAAGAGATTGGTTTTATCGGGTATCACAGTAGCTAAAAAGCTGATCGCATCACGCTGGTTTCAACCGGAAAAAATGTGCCGTAAAGTTTGGTTTCTTACATATCTCGATGTAATTTACCAAGAAATATCTACAGCAAGAATTCTGGGTCTCAATGAATCCAAAATGTCAATGTGGTTAGAAGTGGTGGAGAGAATAAAAGCTAGCTTATAATGGTAGTGTCTGGTTAGGTGCGAGGGATAGTGGAGGTACTTCTCAAGGTGGGGTCCGGGAGGGGGGGGTTCGAGCTGAGCATATGTGTGTAGGTTTTTTAGATAACAGGTATTAGGGGTATATCTTATATAAGACAACTAACTAAAATGTGATCTCATTGGATGTGCCCTGACAATTAATGCTTGTATATCTTATCGTGTGTTGTCATGTTTGTTTATATGTTTGTTTAAAAAATAATAAAAAAATAAAATACAAAGAAATACATCTCCTTTGAATCCCTTTCTTAGCTTTAGTCACTCTTATACAGTATATGCTCTCATTAGACTAACTTCTAGTGAATGAAATAGTGAAGTTAAAATATTCCCCATTTTTTGTGGACCCCCTGGAAGCGCCTCAAGCATCCCTGGGCCACAGACCCAACATTATAATAATAATAATAATAATAATAATAATAATAATAATAATAATAATAATAATAATAATAATAATAATAATAATAATAATAATAATAATAATAATAATAATAATAATAATAATCTTTATTTGTATCGCACCTGAAGACAGAAACATCTGCACATTAAACATGTATTCATTATATATACATTTGTTTGTTTGTTTGTTTATTAACACAGTTAAACAGAAGTAAAAACAATACATAATAAGTTATAACGATTGTGAAAGAGAAGTTAGAAGACTAGAGGCTTATCAAGAACTTCCCCTGTTTTATAAAATCAAACATACAAAAATACAAAAATATGCATATTATAAAATACCAGAATACATTCAAAAGATACGTGTTAATACAAAGATACATACACACAGTACATACATGCATATACTGTATACTGCGTACATACAGTACGCAGTATTGGGGTGTAAAGTACTTGAGTAATTGTACTTTGTTACAATACTTAAGTACTGTTTTGGGGGATTTGTACTTTACTTGAGTATTATTAGGTTCGTATACTTGTACTTTTACTCAATTACATTTCAGAGAAAAAAAACATACTTTTTACTCCTTACATTTAAAATGCAGACCTACAAAGTACAAAGTACAAATCTCGCAGGTCCAACCATTTTAATTTGTATATTTGTTTCTCTGGCCGAACTAACTAACTATTAATCCTGCGGCCGCTCTTTATTTAAAAACAGCCAATCAAATCCCCATCAATGGAAAATGAACCCGCCCATACCCAATTTACCCATGCTGATTGGTCCTTGTGCAAGACTAGAGAGTGGGGATATTTGATTAAACACCTGCTATCAGAAGAATACAGTCAGAAAACACGTTTTTACTTTTTAGTACTTAAGTACATTTAAAAGTAGACATTTTTTTCTTTTACTCAAGTGTGTTTTTAGCCAGACTTTTACTTGAGTACGATTTTGAGACGGTACCCATACTTTCACTTAAAGGGGAACTATCTTATAAATGGCCTTTTTGAGTGTTTAGCATTGTTTCCTAGCTATGTGAACTTATATTAATATGATCTATGTCTAAAAATTCTCATATTGGCGCATTCTTCCAATTCTCCTCTCACAATATTCCCCCTCACTGAACTGAGTCATTTGAAAATGTGCGCGATATGTGATGTCAGAGAGACACCGCTGCATGTTAATGTTCAGGCGACGACGCCGCTGCGCAGTGGTTTAGGAGCCCAGGCTCAAAACAGCTCGAGATCTTGAGGTAGAAAAATGCTGTTTTTGAGGACTTGATTAGAAATACAAAACAATGAATAAAAAAAAATATATATATTACAGAGGTGTTCCATAGACTCACAGGAATTGTGTAAAAGTGCCCAAATAGTGAAAGAAATAGTAAAATAGTTCCCCTTTAAGTATAATTTCTGGGTACTTTTTACACCCCTGTTACCCACCCACCTGCCTACAAACCTACCCACCCACATAACCAAATGCATACCTACATGTATGACCTATTTATCTATCTACTACTTTTGGATATGAGAATTATTTTGTAGTTTGGTTTAAAAATAAGCAGATATGGAGATTTCCTCAGCATAGGATCATGTCACATTAAAACCCCAAATATGCCTAATATATAGGATCGAGATCAAGGTAAATAGAGTGCAATATACCATCTATTTATGGTATATACTATATTTAATACTGTAATGATCATGGGTTTAAATAAACAACATACTTACAACAAAATAAACATGGGTCTGGATTTTATTTAATGATAATTTATTGATAAGAGAGACACATGTAGAACTTTGAACTTAAAAGTTTATTAGATATCTGAGAGCCTCATTTACCAATACAAGTATGGTCTGTGTGAAACGCTGATCAATTACTGTGCCACACTTCACTTTTTACATTTTTTAACAGAATGTATGTTGACATAAAATTACCCAAAATGCTAGAACTGTTGTTGTTGAGAACATTATGACTAAATCCCTTTGTTCTCTATCCCCCTGGATATCAACAAAGTTATTTTTTATTTTATAAAAAATTTGAATTATCTTTTTCCCCCTTCTTTTTCCGTTTTTCTCCCCTCCCAATGTTAGTCGTTATGCCAATTCCCAATCCCCTTCCTGGTCGTTGCGCACTCTACCCCCTACCGTCGGTCTGGGAGGGCGGAGACTATCACATGCTTCCTCCGACACATGTGTACCCAGCCCACCACTTCTTTTCACCTGGCAGTGCGGACTCTCACTGAGAGAGTGTAACGTGTGGAAGGTCATACTACCTCTCTTAGATCCTTCCCTCGCTGTGCAGGCACCCCGACCGAACTGTAGGAGTCGCTGTCCACAACGCCCCAGACTCACCCACCGGCTTCCCTCACGCTGACTCTGCCAATCGAGCCAGTATGACGGCCGGCCAAGCCGGAAGCAACGCTGACAGCTGGATTCGATACCAGTGTCTCTTGCATTGGTGATGAGCGCATTGTCCGCTGCGCCACCCAGCCGCCCTATTTTTTGACATGTGGGTTCCAAGTCATTCTTGCCTTGATACACTCACTGTGCCGTTCCTTTTTCATCATCTTTAACCATTACTGAAAATGTGGTGCTAATTGCTTCCAGTGTATCTTAAAATGCGTCTTAAACACATTTACATTTAGTCATTTAGCTGACGCTTTTATCCAAAGCGACTTACAAGTTCTGTACGACAAGTCATCAGGAAGGGCACAACTCTATCAGCTGAGTAACAATGTTCATCAAAGTGTTGAGTGCTACAGTGTAGGTTAGTTTATTAGGACAAGTGCATGACAGTAAGGTTAGTTAGGGTTAGATATATATATATATATACTTTTTTTTTATTCAGATAATGGTTGAAGAAGTGCGTCTTTAGTCGACGGCGAAATATTGGACGGGTTTCGGCTGTTCTAACTGGGGTGGGTAGTTCATTCCACCATTGTGGGGCAAGGACTGAGAATAGGCGACTTCTCTTTCATGACCCTCCTGGAGCTTGGATAGGAGCAGGTCTGAGGCGGCCAGAAGATGCAGAGCGTAGGGGTCTTGAGGGTGTGTAGTTAGAGACCATTGACCGGAGGTAGGCGGGAACGGTTCCCTTTGCCGCACGGTATGCTAGGTCGAGGGCCTTGAAGCGGATTCGTGCAGCAATGGGGAGCCAGTACAGGTCCCTAAGAAGTGGGGTGACATGGGCCGACTTCGGTATGGTTTGAGATCAGGCGGGCTGCTGTGTTCTGAATGAGTTGAAGAGGCTTAGTGGCAGTGGCCGGGAGGCCAGCGAGCAGTGCGTTGCAGTAGTCGAGGCGGGAGATGACTGTTGATTGGACGAGGAGTTGGGTGGCTTCTTTTGTCAGGAAGGGGCGGATCCTTCTGACGTTGCTCAGGAGGAATCTGCAGGTTCTGGTTGTCGCTGCGATGTGAGCAGAGAAGTTCAACTGGTCGTCGAGGACAACACCAAGGTTCTTGGTGGTCGGGGACGCGGTCACAGCTACACATAAACCCATAAAAGTCACCACATTTCACTAAAATGGAAAAATAAATGTATCTCAGTAGTGGTTACTTTCATCAGTCAATGTGGAGTTTATTTATGTATGAAAAATATGTTGTTGATGTGCTGTTGTTGTTTTTGTTTACTGTATGTGTGTGTTGTTTGTTCCCTTGCATTCGTCCCTCCTCTTAATTCTCCCCAACGTTGTACTAATCAGAGACAATGCCCTTCGGCTGGGCGATGAGGTCACCCCCCTTGATTGGTGCACACGTCTGGTCAGCCCTGAGTAAAACACGGACTGGGAGGTCATGCAGGAGAGAGCCCGAGACATGAGAACACGACGGACGAGTGCAAACCCGGAAAGGAGCTCTTCTTCTTCTTTTCCTGTCCATATACAAAGCTATTCAGCTTATATAACGTCCAGCCAGTGCTTGGTACATGGCTGTCCCTTGGTGTTGTAGAGTGCTAGGTCCTTTGCTGTGCAGGGTCCACCTAACAGAGGACTTGGAAGAGGTTGGTCTGGGGTTCTGTGCCACAGTCGCATGTGGTTGGGCCACTAAGATAGCCCCATCTGCTTGGGGCTTCCCTGGAACAGCCAACACCTGGAAAGGAGCTAAGCAGCTATGACCCACGTGGCGTGTGGCCGGGACTACACACAACATCGGACCTTAACAGGAAACCCAACAGCACCGCTAACATTGCTGCCTCCCTACCGGATGAGCTGAACAGATTTTACCACCAACCTTCCAATCTCGCTGGTGTTGGGGGGGGGGGAGTGACCGGAGAGCGAGCTAGACACAGCTAGACAGCAATGTTTTTTTTAGGGCGTGCTCATCTAATGTAGCCGATCCCTCGGCCGCCAAGGTTGTCTGTCTTGCGATCACCTGTTTTCTTTGTGTCCAGGGTACCTCAGGCGAGGGAAACACGGCCGCTGGTTGAGAGCCTCGCCACAGCTGCTGGCGAGGCCGTGCCCTCACCTCTGTCTGCGCGGTGTGAGGCGGTGTGGGGCCTAGGTCAAATACCGCTCGCGCTCCTGCGGAAAGACCAAAGTCCCTCTGCGGAGAGGGGAGCCCTGAGGAGGGAAAAAACTTCTCTCCTCTTCAAGGGGAGACTGATCCAACCAAGATGTCTGTAAACAACCGTTGACAGCATCCTAGCCCTCCCTGCGGTTATAGCTTGCGGCTAGGTCAAAAGCTAATAACCTCAAAACCTTGCGCGATGTTTCGACGTCGGCTGGCCCTAAGGCCCCACCACCCGACACCATTTTTGACAGAAAAAACAGCAATTCGAACAATGTCGCTAGTCGCTGCTAATTATATCCCGCATTGGTATAGGCTTTAACAGCCCACCAGCCACCTGCCGGGCCGACTCGCCTCATGGCGTCAGCCGGGCGGGACACCGTTCCACCATGTCAGAGGCAATGGACTGATGTCACCTGCTTCACAAGCACGGAGCACCAGTGGTGGCTGCAGACAAAATACTACTACTAGTGAAGCACTGCCACACTAGTAGGCATGCAGCAACCTCCACTGTGGTGTGCACCCATGAAGGGGTAAATGAATAAATGAACGAAAACTCCACTAACACACTGCAGAATGGGCTAGCCCATACACACAAATGTTAAGGGGATGCAGACCAGAGAAAAACACCAGTCCAGCAAACAATTCATAGATTCACAAAAAGCACACCAGCCCTAGGCCTCAGCCCATCCACCCATGAAAAAGGTAAACAAGCCCCCGTCAAAACTCCCAACATTAGACACCGATTGACCGTCAGCATGAATGGTTAAGAGGAGGGAAGACCTTTTAGTAAAGACAGCCCTCGGCTGGGAACAAGAACGGAGACCCAGCATTGTAGCATTAGCATTAGCCGTGCGCACTAGGATAGCCGGGAAAACACCCAAAACAGAGTCATGACGACCATGTTTTCCCAAATATCCTGCCCCTCGCGCTAATACACGACTCGGCTGTCTCACGGGACAACGAGCAGTATTACAAATGCTAGCATTAATGCCTGGCAGCGCAGGACCTACCTGTGCGCGACCTAGCCGCCGTGCGACGTCCCTCGATCCGCTGTCACGAGACGAGGAAACCCCAGGACAGGCCCGATGCGCTGTTAGGATGTGCAGAGAAGATTCCAGCGGCTGGTGAATCTCCGGCGAAAACCCAACATTGTGTAATTTCTCTCTGCATTTCATAAGAACTAGTTCATGGAGTGCACTGCAGCGTCCATGTTGGAAACAAAAAAAGAGGAAGGTAGAGTGTGACCATGTCCGGCGTCTTATAGGACGCGGGGGCGTGGCCTGGTCACGTGCATGGGTGCAAATTGTTTGTTCATGAGCACAGTAGGTGCTAGGAGATAAGAGTTATCTCATAATGGCAACAGCGAGACGCGATGACAGTAAGATAATATAACTGCCGTTTGAAGGTGCGCCAGTTGCTGTCGACATTTCCAGTTAGTTTCAAACTGGTGGCTTTAAGGAATCCATGTCACAATGTAGTTTTCACTCCTGGTACCATGTTTTGTTCGGTAGTTAAATGATGAGTTGATCATGAACAGTAGTAGCTTTATTTGAAAACATGAAAACACTACAACGCTGATAATACTGACTCTACTGTGTCATCAACGATGATGATAAAAGAAATGCCAAGATATACTGCTACCCTGAAGAAACTGTTTGTGAAATAACAAAGCAAATTCCAATGATCCTATCTGAAAACACAGCAGCCAAGAAATTAATCATTCACGTAGGAGCAAATGACATCCCAAATCGACAGTCTCAAAAGCTGAAACATGACTTGACTGAATTGCTGAAAATGCTGGATTCCACAATTATCAAGGCCCACATCAGTGGTCCCTTAATCACTGAGGGCCAAACAGCAGACTCCTTCAGCTAAACAAATGTGCTACACAATGTCTATTATATTGCAAACTTTCATATGTTAACTTCTGGAGACGTGGAAATTGTTTCCAAAATAATGGATTTTCTCTAAACAGAGAATAATAATAAAAATAATAATAATAAAAAAGTATATATATATATATATATATATATATATATATCTAACCCTAACTAACCTTACTGTCATGCACTTGTCCTAACAAACTAACCTACACTGTAACACGCAACACTTTGATGAACATTGTTGTTACTCAGCTGATGATGTCGGGGAGTTCGCGACCCTCTCTGCGCCGCCCCCTATCTCCCTGTCTCCGGCTGTCCCTGAGCAATGACCGGAGTGTTGAATGTCCCGTGATTAAGACGGGGAAGATGCGACCCTCTTTGCGCCGCTCCTGTGCCTCAAATAGATTCGCTATCAGCTCTATCTTCAATCTTTCAAAATGTTCAGTTGCTATCCGCTATCAGCTCTATCTTTAATCTTTCAAAATGTTCAGTTGCTATTGCATGCACTCATCTGTGTTTCACTACACACTTGAGTGCATGCTTACCAACTGTCCGTCTGCAACACTACTATCACCGACATCTAAGAAGGGAGATCCCCCCTTGAATGGCCCTTCTAAGGTTTCTCTCCTCCACACTGCCTGTGGAGCATTTTTCCATATTGTTAGGTTTTAGTGAGTTTTTCCTTACCTTCGCGTGGGGTATGTCTGGGAGTGCTTGCATTCTTTCATTTATTTGCATTTATTTTAAATTTGTTGGACCTTATGGTGTTCTTGTTCTGTTCTTGACTTATTGTTATGTTTTCTTCTTGACTTGTTTAAAGAAGACATGTACGGCCCATGGGGACATTAACGTGTGTTGTCGGGCCTTATAAATAAATTTGATTTGATAGAGTTGTGCCCTTCCTGATGACTTATCGTACAGAACTTGTAAGTCGCTTTGGATAAAAGCGTAAGTAAATGACTAAATGTAAATGGAGGAAAGATGTACACTTCACATATATTCTACTATCTACTCCATGGACCACCCAACAACTCCAAAACCAGACACCAACCTAGGTTCCTGGGCCCTCATTCATCAATAGTGTGCGTAGAACATTTCTATTTCCACACGTAAGCACGGAATGTAGAACTAGTGTACGCACAGGGAAGTCGGGATTCATCACACGGTGCGTACGCAGGCTCTATGCCCCTCCGTGTTGATGAATACCACTTTGTTCTACCGTCAATGCTCGTGCATGATTATCCATATATGGTCATGAAAATGAGGAAACACCCCCCATGGGATGTGAAATAATGGACTGACCCGAGCGGAACCCTGAGAAACTCCACGAAGATTGTTCACTGCTGTCGAACCAAGAAGACACTATCGCGTATTATGGGATAAATAATAAAAGGCGGACTTGTAAACGGTGATGTCAGATATCAACGGCTCCCTAAGACCATTGCTGCAATTCTGCCTGGACAGCTCAGAATACTAATAAAGACCGTTCGTTGACCACTGTTTGGCGTTGGTTGTGTGTCATTATAACCGTGCTGTAATATGAATGCCTTTATTAGTTGTGTTCGATTGGCTATATGATTTTTAGAGGCATCTATTTTGTTGTCGGCTAATAAAGACCGCGCTGGAATATGACTGCCTTTTCCCGTGTTGTTTGATTGATACCCAGGGATTAAAGTTCTCCTCAATTCTATTCCAAATCGCGATGGATCTCCCGTAAATTTTCTACCTGCTGCATATGATTTCTAGAGGCATACTACAATCTATTTTGATGTCAGTATTGGGTAGCCTATATAAACAATAATAGAGAGCATATACAAGAACAATGAATCTCACTGCATGTATGATGTAGGCATGCCTTTCAATACATGAACTTGAATTCCATCATGTTTGTGTGCGGGACTCACAAGGCTGTTGTCACAATGGGTGGTACCGGTACAGTAATAATTACAGTCCACACAATATCACGATCCATGCCATAGCCTATGTTCTATTAGGACATGATCTGTGACGACAAATGTTCTAGAATGTTTGATTAAGATATCATACTCTGACAGCATGCCTATGAGCAACAAAAACGCAAACTTGAATCCCATCATATACATAGTCTGTCCACTATCTGCATGGTGTCATTGCAATGCGTTTTCTATCCTTTCTTATACAGTAAAAAGGGGGAAGAACACTATATTCATATGACTTATTCTGCTTACAGCTTCGAAATTCCACTTGTTTCGTTTAACGTAAAGCCTTTTAAATATAATCAAAACGTTCCCGTGTTTCGGCGGTCTGTGCGCAAAATAATAACGAGTTGAGCTTTATGATTTATGATGAATTGAAAATGGGGGACCCTGATGTAAACAAGACGAAAGTTGGTCTGCATCCCCAATTAACAATTGTATGTACTGAGCTGTACTGTACTGTACCCATTCTGCAATCTGTTAATAAACTTTTCAATCAATCAATCAATCAAGCTACGCGGAGCGCAGTCAGTCAGTAGCCTACACCCCGTATATTCCGATAACGCTATATAAACCATGCTGCATTCATTCTGAGAGAAAGATCTATTATTCCAAATGCTATTTATAGGGTTTTGACCATAATTACACTACTGTTGCTATTTTACAATGAACTATAATGAACTACGGTTCGTACAGAACATGCCAGTGTTATTATGCACAGAAGCTCATTTCCTTGTTGTAATAATATATTCTACCACTGGGCGTCAGGTAAGTGTGGTCTGACCTGTGCGTAGATGTAAGCACGGAGTCAAGTTCAAATCGAAATTGATGAATCCCACTCTTTGCTTAGAAATGATCGTACGCACAGGGTAAGCACAGATCTGTGCGTAGAACACGTTGATGAATGAGGGCCCTGGAGAGTGAACAGTCACTAGCCCCCTCCCTGCTCTCCTCCCCTTCCTCCCCCACTCACCTGACATTCACACCCAGAATGGACAATCTGGTAAAGGCTGGTATGATTTACACAATCTCCAAAACCCCAGAAAATAACTATTCCGCCCTCTTTCCTCGACAGCCCGCAACTGCAACCCACGAAACGTCCACCACGCCCCCCCCCCCCACCCCCAAACTACTGCTATCAGTCTGTTCCAATAACAAACCATGCTGTTCCTGTTCTCACTAGTATCAGACTCAAGAAGAAATACTCAACACGCTCTGTAACACCTAGTAACCTCAGACCTATCATCGCTCAGCCAAGGCCGGCCTCACCGCCCATCACAAAATCACTGACAATTTCTTTCTTTTTTATTACAATGCATGTTCCTAGTCGAGACCTGGCTAAACTACATTACTGGTGCGACAACGCTGATAGAAGCCTGCCCTCCAAAATATAAATATTATGTCGGTCAGAGAAAACAGGAAAGGGGGAGGGGTTGCCGCTATTGTATCTACATTGTTTGTATGTAATGACATTGACCTGGTGAATTTATATTATTTGAATATCTTGCTATTGAGCTCAAAACTGAACCGTCTTTGCTCATCATCACATTATACAGACCACCAAAATACTCATCAGTATTTCTGCAGGAATTCTCAGAGCTAATCTGAGTTGGGATTATTAGATGTGAAATATTATCCATACATGGAGATCTGAATAGTCATATTAATGAGAAGAACGACCCCAAGGCTATTGAATTTATCAATCTACTGGACAGCTTTGAGTTGATCAATCTACTAGACAATTTATCAACCTACTGGACAGCTTTGAGCTAATACAAAATGTAAATTAACCCACTCATCAACATGGCAACACCGTTGACTTAGTGATATCTAGGTTGAACATTGATAAAGTATCAGTAATCAAATGACCTATATCTGACAATCACTGTGTATTTTCCAATGACTGAACTAAACAGAGACAAAAATGGTAAGCGTTGTAAAGCGTAAAGAGTACTACTGTAGATGACATGGCAGAAGAGAAGTTCTCAAATATCATGAGACCAACTGAACCATCCTGTCTGGACTGCTCTTTAAACTGCATGGTTGAAAATCTCAACAGCACCCTATCATTTACACTGGATGCTGTCGCTCCATTAAAGGTCAAAAAGAAGTCAAATGACAAAATCTCCTCATGGTTAAACAATAACAGTGTTGGTCAGAATCTCCTCATGGTTAAACAATGGAAAACAAATGGAAACGCTGGACCTTTTGTAAAATGTTTAATACTTGACATTTCAGTTCTGAAAACATGCCATAATCCTTATACTGTTCAATAACCCTTTTTATTTTGTTTTTTAACTGTGGCTGTTATTAAATATTGATTCAATGTAGATTTTTCACACAAAAAAAAGGATATATATATATATCATTAACTTATTTCTCAGTGAGACTCATCAGGATAAATAAACAATGACCTTTTTAATTCTCACATTTTACAATTACAATTTAGTCATTTAGCTGAGGCTTTTATCCAAAGCGACTTACAGATTGTGAACAGCATGTCACCAGGAGGCGTGTATATTTTCCCTAACGGAGTTGCACTTCCGCGTTCGGTTTGCGCGATCTGATTGGCCACTGACGTTTTTTTCAGCGCCAATCGCGTTACTCCTAACAATCGCGCCAGCAGGCTGTTACCCTAACCAACTAACCATAACCTTAACCAACTAACCCTAACCAACTTCGAAAGAGAGTGACTTCGAAAGAGTCGCCAAGCTTAACCAGTTTGTTAGGAGTAACGTGATTGGCAGATAAGATGCTGAACAGTCGGTACCATCGATGACGATATGTGTGTGATACATTCTGTATCTATTTATCTCGTTGGAATAACACCATCTCTCGATACCATGTATCCTTAGTATGATCTCCAAGTCCTCCTCGAAATTGAATCTATTCCTACCAGCGGCCTGCGTTGAGCTAAATCGTACACCATCCATCCAGGAATTGGGAGATTGGCGGCCCCATTTGATCAGATAACATATTCCAGACATGGTTATAGGCTTACGGAGGAGTCGTGCAATGTACCCATCTGCATGAGCCTTATATAGATGTAAAGCTTTGGCCAGGGGCCCGCACATCCATCAATCTATGGCCGGCCGCGCCTTGCGCGCACAGGGTGGGGTGTGGGAGGGCCTAGGAGGGGGAAAGGACATGTGGCACTGCAGGAGCAAGGACATTGGACGAGAGGAGGAAAAGGGGAGGGATTTGCAAGGTCAGTCACAGGATGCCCACATGAGGCTAGTTAAGGCTTCATTACTAGAATGAAATCGTGACATTGAGTAATGAGGGGGTGTGTGCATGTGACGTAGGTTCTCTCTCTCTCTCTCTCTCTCTCTGTCTTTCTCTCTGCATGTGTGTGTGTGTGGTTAGTGGTTGTGGCTCACTGCTTTACATCTATATAAGGCTCATGCAGATGGGTACATGGCACCACTACTGAATACAGTCTATGGTTGGTTTATGGAATATGGCAGATGTCTTCTAATATGACCTCTTTGACATGCTGACATGTCTTATTAAATGACTCTTATTGTGAATAAGATACAGATGAATACCTTTGTGTTTAATTATTCTTTATTGAATGACAATGACATATTTATGCAGCCCATTACGGTGTGTGATGTTACATTATTATGTTGCCATCTTGGGTCCTGTAATCCGATATGGCCCTCTTTGACATGCTGACATGTCTTATTAAATGACTCTTATTGTGAATAAAATACAGACGAATACCTTTGCGTTTAATTATTCTTTATTGAATGACAATGACATATTTAGGTATCACATTACATTGTATGATGTTACATTAATATGTTGCCATCTTGGGTCCTGTAATCTGATTATCCTCCCAATATTTTACGTTCTGGCGGACGATAGATGGAGGTTGACCGCCTGCACCTAGGTACAGACCCCCCGGTCCCGGGGTATTGGGAATGTAACCTGCCCAGTTCTGTTTTGTGTGATATAATTATATCAGACTGTTACATTCATCATCAATAGTGTACTGTTTTTGACTATCATGGTTCTCTGTTGGGTGATCGTTTTTAAGATAGTTTAGAAGTCATGATACATTCCACCGGCCGTCACCCTGTACAGGATAGGCCAATCGCATGGAGGAACCGTATAAAGATAGGAGTTGCGGGATACTTCCTTTAGTGTCCGGGATCTTAGAATACATGATACATTCCACCGACCGTCCCACTGTAGAGGATAGGCCAATTGGAGGAGGAAACCATATAAGGCTAGGGGAGGCGGGGATACTCCCTACAGTGGCAGGGAGTTTAGAAGACACGATACATTCCACCGGCCATCACACTTTACAGGATAGTCCAATCGGAGGAGGGGAGAAGAGGATGATCCCACCAAAAACACCGGACATCCTACGAAAGGATACGCGGTGAGACGGTAGGACATGAAGAAACGGCAATATCTCAGACCCCTCAGTCGACCGATGGTGTAATCAAAATGGATATTACTCAGGTCGATACCGGGCCTGAGGGTACGGATGTTGTTGATGTTGCCCCTTATCCTGTAGGGGGACCTGTAGGTGAACCGGCAGGAGGTGGAGGTGCGATACCACCTCCGGTCCTGATTGTAAATCGGGCTATATGGAATGAGAGAGACGGACATGTGATCACAACATCCACAAGGAGGTTCTTCTTCCACAATGAAAGACTCTTAAATGAAAGCACGATGCAGTCATGGAAATCAAACACCGTCCCCAAACAGCCCAATGGAGCCGTACATACACAGGGATCTGTGAAGTATGACTGGTACTATGCGGACTATAACAGCATGAAGGGACAGTGGCAGCCCAATGATCTACAAAGGCTATTAATGGACTATGACTGTTACAAGCCTATGATAGTGGAAGCAGAGTATGCAAACTTCCAGTGCGTGACGGAGACCGACATAGGTGGAACCAAGGTTACAACCCCTATGCCTACGGGTCTCATCGCCGTTGCCAGGAGGACTAATGACGAATTCCCCTTTGTCATGACAGGATATCAGATGGAATATGACTCGCATAACAAGGAATGGGACAAGAAAACGAACTGGGCCGATAACATCATACAAGCGCCACCCAAGAGGATGTTTAACGTGTGGTGGAATTCTCCCATTACATCTATGAAGGCCGGCCAGATGGATTGTAGTGTGCCAGTGATAGAGGCAGGTGTAGTGGAGGCTATCAACCAGCAGGGGAACATCAAGGTGAGGTACGGTCTGGAATGTGAATGGGTTCAGAACAACATTTATACCACCCCACCATGGCAGCCTGATTACGCCTACAGATGTAATAGTGACGACCTCAATAGAATCATGACAGAGGATCCTCAGAAGCTATGCTCCTTTCTACCGGGAAGGGCTAATCCCTCAGAGTGCATTGGCATGATGGGCACAGGGACCGCTGTCGTCGGAGAGTTAGAAGCAGAGAACACGTTCCCCATGCTATTTGAGAACACCACGCTTCTGATGAATGAACGTAACAACAATAGTACGAGCGCACTATACAAATTAGATCCAACATTCTCGGGACGTATCTCACATCATGCAGGGCTCACCCAAGCAATTAGGGTACAAAAGGTAGCCGGTAAGGACGAGGTAAAGACGTATGGGTCAGCGGATAGCGACGGTGCAAGAGGTAGAGTGGGCAATACCGATACCAGAGAGATAGACCTGAACAGACCTATATTCAAACCGGCCCCTGCCAACAGTGACGTAACATGTTCCAATCTGGGGGTTCCAGTATGTAGACGCCCGCCTCCACAGGTATTCTTTCGGGTTCTCCCCACCTTAGGTGTTGATGGTATGTCTGAGATGAAACAAACTGTCAGCTGCACAGTAAAGGTATCCATATTATGGAAGATTAAGAAGACGCCTCACACAAGACAGAACTGGGCAGGGTACATTTCCAATGCCCCGGGCCCGGGGGGTCTGAACCTAGTTGCAGGCGGTATCACCCCCTCTGTCGTCGCCCAGAACGCACAATACTGGAAGAGGGATCAAATCACAGGACCCAAGATGGCAACATATTAATGTAACATCATACAATGTAATGTGATACCTAAATATGTCATTGTCATTCAATAAAGAATAATTAAACGCAAAGGTATCCGTCTGTATCTTATTCACAATAAGGGTCATTTAATAAGACAGGTATTCGTCTGTATCTTATTCACAATAAGGGTCATTTAATAAGACATGTCATCATGTCAAAGAGGGCCATATCAGATTACAGGCCCCAAGATGGCAATATAATAATGTAAAAATCACACACCGTAATGGGCTGCATAGATATGTCATTGTCCTTCAATTAAGAATAATTAACGCAAAGGTATTCGTCTGTATCCTATTCACAATAACATTCATTTAATAAGGCCACGTCAGCATGTCAAAGAGGGCATATTAGAAGACATCTGCCATCTTACATAAACTAACCATAGACTGTATTCAGAGAGAGAGAGTGAGAGAGAGACAGAGAGACAGAGAGAGAGAGAGAGAGAGCGAGAAAGAGAGACAGAGATAGAGAGAGAGAGAGACAGAGAGAGAGAGAGAGCGAGAAAGAGAGACAGAGAGAGAGAGAGAGACAGAGAGAGAGAGAGAGACAGAGAGACAGAGAGAGAGAGAGAGAGAGAGAGAGAGAACCTACGTCACATGCACACACCCCCTCATTACTCAATGTCACGATTTCATTCTAGTAATGAAGCCTTAACTAGCCTCATGTGGGCATCCTGTGACTGACCTTGCAAATCCCTCCCCTTTTCCTCCTCTCGTCCAATGTCCTTGCTCCTGCAGTGCCACATGTCCTTTCCCCCTCCTAGGCCCTCCCACACTCCTAGGCAGGGGCAAACCGAACGCGGAAGTGCAACTCCGTTAGGGAAAATATACACGCCACTAGGAGGTACATCTGTGGCAACTAAGGGTCAGTGGCATTGTTCGTCAAATAATATCAAGCTTGACTGTTACACTCTGAGTGCATCGTAGTATAGACATATTAGCAAGATAGGTAGTAGTATAAGATTTTATTTCTTTATTATTTCTGATATTGTTTGAAGAGGTGTTTTTAGTCAATGGCGTATCATTTTCAAAAAATTATCATTGTTGCACTCAGAAGATGAAGCCTTTCATACAAAGTAGGTTAAAATGTAATGGTTTATTTCATTTTCATACTTCTGAGATAGTTTACTTCTAAGACATCAATTCACACCTTCCTACTTATCTTGACCCTTACAATTCATCCATATTAGTAGCATATCATACATTCTAATGAGAATGTGTTAAAATATTGTACAACTTTTGTCATGAAGGTTTTACAATCCAACCTAATGACAAGTAAATATTTGTTTGGATTTTGAATTGATTGGAAGTGAATTGATTCCAATCCTGGAATGTTTTCATAGTGTCATCAATACTACAGCTATTACTCACCAATATACACACAATGATGACAAAATAGTTACTTGTGCAACAGGTTGCTCTACAATTCCCAGGAACCCACAAGCAGTTAAGATGGTAGAAAAACCACTAAATATGATAAATTCATATAAAGGAACATCCATTCCTTTAATAGAATACCAATGAAGACAATACATGGAACTAGGCCTGCCACGATAACACATTTTGCTGGGCGATTAATTGCCCCCGAAAATATCGCGATAAGCGATATTATTGCGACCGGTTAGAGAATTTTTTTGAGACATTTATTTCCCAAAACTTTTATTTTGAAGCCCACCGCTCCGTCTTTTCCGGTGTTTAAGACTTTTATTTTGAAGCCCACCGACCGGACCGGAAGTATTGTTGTGATTATCCTAGCCGACAACTTGTCTCGTCCGGTTGTGTTTTTTAGTTTTAACGTTAGCTACTAACGTTAGATGCAGCTACTACAGGCAATCAACGATGAGGAGGAAGCGTCAAAGCAGTATATAATAGAATAGCTGTGGTGCGTAGGCACTGCAGCACGACTCGAAAACGACCCGTTATAATAAATTAATTCATGTTTAACTTGTCCCCGTCTCCAGTCCTTTGACTAGCCCCACCCGTTCATTGTAAACAATGATGCATGTAATTGTATTAACGTTATTCTGTGTTATTCTAACGTTACACTACAAATAACGCTACTTGGTTAAAAGGAGCAACACTATTGAGAAATGTAGTTAAGCTATATGTGGCGTTGCTACTGCCCCACGGAGCTCCCGTGCTGTGCTCTGTAGTAACGCCAGCGGCCCCCCACACGGAGAGAGACTGACAAGGGGCACTGGTTCCGCCTCATTAAAACAAACGCGCAAATAGCAATTAATCGCGCCCGTCAAAATCATTGCATTCATTTTAATTATCGCGGCAATTAATCGATTTATTGCTCATCGCGGCAGGCCTACATGGAACATTACTAAAAAATAAACACTTCTTGTGAAAGTAAAAAACATGTCCCACTAGGAATGTTGACAATGTGTGTGACATTAGTTCAATACATCACTAGTGTCCACATCAAAATATAAAAGTCCATACCAGAAGCAGTTTTCCCTCCAGTGTGTACACGACATGTTTGTTATTTGATTTGATTAGACAACACTTCATTTAAAACATACATGCATAAATCATATACATTAAAAACACAGGTTGTCAGGGAATTAAACTCGTTAAAGTACTTAAGAAATCATATTTCCATGAGGTCCCTGTTGGCAGACATACAAAAAACACATTGGAACAGAACTAATACAAAAAACTAACTTATAAACAATCAATAAACGACCAACTCTATCTAATAATGATGTTAACCATCTTGGCTTTTGGCTAGTCACCCTATACTGAAGTGAGAAAGTTCCTATGATCCCAGTATTTAAAACACTAGAACAATGTGTGTTCACTCTTATACCAATGACATATTGTCCCAGGAACATCCACACAGTCTGTCTCACTCCTCAGAGCGACAGAAACACAACGGTTGTTGTCAATGAAAACTGTGTCTATGTTAGTACCGATTCTCTCTCAGAGGCTTCTGTGCAGGTCAAAATCTCTTGGTAGTAGTTAGGCTTGGGCGGTATAATTTTTTTTCACACCGTCATATCTTGGTGACATAATACCCCGGTGTACGGTATATGACGGTATGACTTTCAATTCCACCAGCGGGGGGGGGGGGGGGGGGCAACCCGTGTTACCAAGTAAACAAATCATCGTCAGCTCTCAGAATGGTAGTCAGACGCCTGCACCGTTAGAGTTAGCATCTAGCCTAGCCATGGCAGACTATTTGATTCCTTAAGGGCTCGAAATTGCCTGGGTTTTGGTCATATGCTCCCGTTGTTTGGCTACTTCTATGTGCAGTGAAAACTACTCGAATGCTTTATAACCTAGTCATTGATTTAGTTCAGGGTAATCTAAGATTAGCCGCAGAGCTAACGCTAGTTAACGTGAGCTAACTCTAGTTAATCAAGCTCACAGAGAGAGAGATAAACAGCGGATAGTACAGGACGGTACAAATACAATAAAAAGGCGGGTGGGGGCTGTTGTGTAAACCTTGTACTCTTTAGTTCACATATAATAAGAGACGGATTATTCCATTACCGTAAAACGTGAACACCGTTGTGACCCACTCACTCCACTAGTGAGGACTGGTCTCGCCCTCTGCTGGCGCGTGTGTGCACTACACTCAAAACTCCGTTTCACTGTAATAGAAACTTAAGCGCATCTGTGATTTTGACGGTGACGGACGGTATTGATTTTCAATACCGTCGGGATTTCTAAATACCCTGGTATACCGTAATACCGTCATACCGCCCAAGCCTAGTAGTAGTTTTTCATTTCAAAACAGTCAAATATTACTACCACTATTATTCTTATGATTGTTGATGGACTGATAGCTGTAATGATGTACTGAAGCGTTTCACACACTGGTCACAATAGTAGCTTCTTTCCTGTGTGAATGCTGTTGTGTATTATCAGTTTGGATGATTTTAAACTTCTTGTTATATTAGTTTAAATGGCACCTATTTTTAACGTGAGGTTTTCCCCACAGTGGTATAGTTTCTCTCCTGTGTGAATTCTCTTGTGTGATTTAAGACTAGATGGCTGACGAAAGCTTTGTCCACACTGGTCTCAGAAGTAGGGTTTCTCTCCTGTGTGAATTCTCTTGTGGGATTTAAGACTAGACGGCTGACGAAAGCTTTGTCCACACAGGTGACAAGAGTATGGTTTCTCTCCTGTGTGGATTATTTTGTGAGATTTCAAACCATCCAGTCGCCTAAAGCTCTTCCCACACCAGTCACAGGAGTAGGGCCTCTCTCCGGTGTGAATTCTCTGGTGTAATTTCAAACTATCCAGTCGCCTAAAGCTCTTCCCACACTGGTCACAGGAGTAGGGCTTCTCTCCTGTGTGAATTCTCTGGTGTGATTGCAGACTACTCAATTGACTAAAGCTCTTCCCACACTGGTCACAAGAATAGAGCTTCTCTCCTGTGTGAATTCTCTGGTGTGTTTTCAGATTATTCGGTTGACTAAAGCTCTTCCCACACTGGTCACAGGAGTATGGATTTTCTCCTGTGTGAATTATCTGGTGTGTTTTCAGATTACCCAGTTGAATAAAGCTCTTCCCACACCGGTCACAGGAGTAGGGCTTTTCTCCTGTGTGAATTATCTGGTGTCCTTTCAGACTGCTCAATTGACTAAAGCTCTTCCCACACTGGTCACAGGAGTAGGGCTTTTCTCCTGTGTGAATTCTCTGGTGTGATTTCAGACTACTCGATTGAGTAAAGCTCTTCTCACACTGGTCACAAAAGTAGGGCTTCCATCCTGTGTGAATTCTCTGGTGTGATTTCAGACTACTCAGTCGACTAAAGTTCATCCCACACTGGTCACAGGAGTAGGGCTTCTCTCCGGTGTGAATTCTCTGGTGTGATTTCAGATTTGACAGTCGACTAAAGCTCTTCTCACACTGGTCACAGGAGTAGGGCTTCTCTCCTGTGTGAATTCTCTGGTGTGTTTGCAGACAATTTTTATGACTAAAGCTCTTCCCACACTGGTCACAGGAGTAGGGCTTCTCTCCGGTGTGAATTCTCTGGTGTGATTGCAGAATACTCCGATGCCTAAAGCTCTTCCCACACTGGTCACAGGAGTAGAGTTTCTTTCCTGTGTGAATGCGTTGGTGTTTATTGAGATTCATCTTTGAACTGATGCTTTTTCCACACTGGTCACAGCAGAGACCTTTTCTTCCATCCAAGTCTCCTGGTTTCTTCCCAGGCCTGACAACACAGCTATCTGGATGGAGATAGTGATGGAGAAGAGTGTCAGAGGAAGGAGAGAAAGATAAGTGACTTTATTCAGCTTTAGTTTCTATGCAAGAGGTTCATAATGGTATGTAGCTGGGTTTTATCGTTTAAGAACACAGTGTAGTCCAGAGTGGTCTACAGTTCTAGACTTAAACCACTTTGTTTCAAAGTGGTTTAAGTGGTTACATCATGGCTATGGTTACCCCTCTGAAGTCTAGCCGATTATGCTCCTCCTCCGATTTTTTTTTACATAATATGAAACTACAGCTTCATACCTTCAAAATAAGCCATCAATTGTAAAATTCGAGCCGATTGATTACAATGTACTATGAAACATTCTGGTACAATCCTTACCAATTTGCAGCAGGAGGGTCTGAAAGAATTCAGTGAATTCAGCTAAATGAAAAGAGAACTACACTTCTTCCCAGAATGCAATGTGATGTCAATGTCACTAGACCAATTCACACCTGGAACAAAGGCCCAATTTATAGTATTTGTTATTCCAATGGCTGGGCCCAGGCAGGCCTACAGTGACAACACTTTGATTTGATGCCATGTACACACGTTAGATATATAGAGGTGAATACATTAGACATATAACACATTAGATATATAATAGTATAGTAATATATAATATGAGAGAGATCTACATGTACAAAAAAAGCTAAGAAAAAGCTAAAAATAAATGTATGCACATGTATAAAGAAAATAATAGGCGTCTCCTCATGGTTGTATCTGCCTGTTCTGTATCACACTTAGAAAGAGAGAGAGAGAGAGACACTATGTCCCATAAGTGTTGGCCCATTTAGAGGGTACTTCAAGCAAACTTACTTTAAATATAGGGGGCTTTTCTTTATCATAAATCGATCAATAGAGACCGTATTAGATCCCAAATTATCATATCATGGGGTCTCATTGGAAAGCCACACTCATTGGCTACAACCCTGTGAAAAGATTTTCGAGATCGCCAAATGATTGACGGAGCTAGAGCCCCGGGAGTCGGGGGTGCTAATGTGTACTTTTGCGTACTTTGGGGCACGCCTCACATATCGGCATGTAACTCGAGAACCGCTGAATGGATTTTGTCACCTGAAAGGGCAATCGACAGGCAACAAATAGGGCTTTAATTAGGGATGCACCGAAGGAAATTATTGGCCGAAACCGATACCGAAAATAGGAAACAGTTGGCCGAAAACCGAATGCCGAAAGGCCGAAAATGATTCATAGAATAGAATTTTTTTTTACCAATGTTGTTCAGCTACCTGATTATGGAAAAATATATGATTATGGCTAAACTTAACTTAAATAAATTATCACTATTATGGGTCCATAAAACATTTATTCAGCACTTCTGAATGCATACTAGTGTTGTCACAATAGTGGAATTTCGACTTCGATACGATACCTTGAAAAGTATCGATACCATAAAAAAATATATATATATATATATATATTTTTTTTTAACCAATTTAGCTTTTGTTGCTGGTTGATTCTCCTCAGCTTCTCTCTGGTACTATAAGAGAAGATAAATATAACACTTTTAAAACCCTTTGTTTATCTTTAGATCACACATTTAAAAATAACTGTTCATCTCACTTCAATAATTTTTATTGCAAATGCAGAACATGGTATTTTCTCAAGCAGACAGATGTAAACACTGTAATCTGTGTTGCATGTACCTGACAAACTGAACTGTTTGTATTACAGTTAGTAACGATTTTTATTTAAAGATAACGAGAGCGAGCGAGAGAGAGAGGCTATGCTCGGAGCATTTTAGTAACGTTACATTTTCAACAAGATTGCTGCTATTTAAACACTTGGTGGAAACGGGGTAACGTTAACCTTATGTCGACTGTAGTATTGTATGACCTCGACATAACGTTTAAACGTTAACGTTACTCCGTTTCCATGCAGTAATTATAACGGTGGCCAGCTAAGCTAACGGAGCTAACGTTGGCTGATAGCTCAGCTGTAACGTTACAACGAATCAGCTGTTGATATTATGCGCCATCAGTAGACAACGTATCATGTATTAAACTAGAGTTAATGGTTTAATGCTTCAGTCACAGTGACGTTGAAAGAGCAGCTGTCACGAACCTCTTTCATTTCTTTATGGAGATCCGCGCTGGCACTGCTAAAATGTTTATTTACAAACTGAAGACGGCTCTGTGACTCTGTGAGGGGGCGGGCTGGAGCAGGCGGAGGGGCAAGCGCGCTCTGAACAGCGTGTCAACAACTTGCTGTAGAACACTCGCCAGCTGGTACCGATACTGCAGAAAGTATCGGTATTTCGGGAAATGAGTATCGAAGCCGTTTTAAATATTCAGTATCGATATGTATCGATACTTCGATATTTTTGACAACACTAATGCATACAGTACATTAATTCCAAGTCAAGTGCATTTTCTTTTCTCTGTAGGATAACTACAAAGTGCATTCAGAACAAAGCCAATGTGCTTTAAAACTGCATAAAGATCTGCACACATGAGAGGGAGAATAGCTTATAGGAGACTTAATGATGTTACTGTAGTGGCTACAGTAAGCATTTTATATAAAAGTACCCCCTCCAATGTACAGTCAATTACCTAGTATGGTTGTCAATATTCCAATGTACAGCTTTGCTTGTACAGTTGTACAGTGTCCCCCCCCCCCCCCCCCCCAAGAGAGAGAGAAAGAGGTGGATGGATGGATGGATAGATAGATAGATAGATAGATAGATAGATAGATAGATAGATAGATAGATAGATAGATAGATAGATAGATAGATAGATAGATAGATAGATAGATAGATAGATAGATAGATAGATAGATAGATAGATAGATAGATAGATAGATAGATAGATAGATAGATAGATAGATAGATAAGATGTGCGGGCTAACAGCGGGCCGATGACAGTAGCGAGCGCGAGCCAGTGCGCGAGCCAGTGCATTAATAACTTCCTGCCAAAAGCGCGGGACCAGCGCGGGATTGTGGCACTTACAACATGCAGAGCTGGCTAAAAACAGGGAAACTGTCAGGTGAATCTAAAGTCAATAAAAGTAATGAAAGAGGACAGGAGGAATTGGAGGCGAGAGCAGCGTTAGAGTGGAGACAGAGAGTGATGATGACAGCTGGAGCACAGACACAACAGCCCGGCCCTCCACCAAGAAAACAGGGTAATAATGACAACGATTATGATATGTGTGTAGTGTTCTGATAACGACTATTGGTGAAGCGATGTCGAGATTCATTTGGTTTGGCAGCGAGAGCTAGATTTGCGAGAAGCATGCAGCCGCAGAGCAGACAGTTGTGCGCGCACAGTGCAATACTCCAATTCAGCCATTGGCAATTCAGCTGTTGGGTGGGGCGCGCTGCTGAGCTTCGCCAGACCGGGATGAGAGCGCCGCTGGCTCTGCGGCTCTGCAGTTGCATACTATTGGTATGTGCTTCGTTGGGACTGGGAGGCGGAGATATAATAGTCATCACGCAACGTTTATATTTCACGATAATGTTGCCGTCTCTCTCTGCCAAATTTCTCAGTTATTCGCTTGATATAATTAATACAAATGTCCAATATAACGGAATTCGTTAGCTACATAAAAATGTGATTAAAACACCCTGTTGTTTATTAATGTCGGCTGACTGCCCACAGACACCTATTTGATTTAAAGTCAGCAGCAGCACGGAGTCTCGGGACTTATTTATTTATTATTTTTTATGTTTGCATTGGGGGGTGCGCGAGCTAGGTCGGCAGGTGACAGGGGGTGCGCGGCCAAAAAAGTTTGGGAACCGCTGCTCTACCTCATGGAATGTCCTTCAACTCGCGCTGAAATTGGAGGTTCTCCCTTCCCTTGGAATGTTTAAACGTATGATTTCAGACCATTGTGTGACTACCTGTAACTGTTTTAGTTGATATTTTTTAATTATTTTGAAACGTTTTAAATGTTTTACTCTGGTGTTTACATTTCTGTGAATATTGTTTTTATTATGTACTGTACAATCGTCGTTTCTGTAAATGAGGGAAACCTCAGATGCTTACGATTTAAAAAAAAAAGGTTAAAAAAAAGAAAAGAAAAATCTAACAAGGGAGGAACAGAGGCTTCTGGGTCTGAGAGATTAGGGCTTGGCGATATATGGAAAAAAATCATATCACGATAACGATATGATAATTTTATTTTATTTCTCGATATCGATAATTATCGAATTGTTATAAGTATAAAAAAAAATTAAAAAAAAAGATTTTTTTTATTTTTATTTTTAACAACAGATTTATGTTTATTTTGCAGCAATTCTTTGTCATTGCCGCCATCTTTAGTGTTACATCCCCTCACACTCCAGTTCTCAGGCTGCAGCTGGTTTAAAAGCTAAAGTAAACCGGCTTCTCTGCTGGCTGTGGCTCCAGAGGAGTTGAACAGTTCTGGCTCTGCTAGTTTATTTTCGATCTTTTGGCGCTTTTTTGGTGGACAAACCACCGCACATGTGCACTGTGACTCGTGACTGGAGTCTAGTTCTGCTAGTACACATAGCCTACTGTGTACAGACGGTTTCAAAATTTATTTTAAATTAGAAAGCAAACAAAATAAATGGACAAGAGAAAAAGAAATCTGAATTTGGTCAGTATTGTCATTTGGACAAGCAAAGCCATTACTTTAAGTTGCAGGCAAGAAAGACAAGTCTGTCCACTGTCTCTGGTTTTAAAACTGCCCTGTTGCAGGTAAAAAAAAAAAAAAAAAACGATTTTTCGATTTTTTTTTCTTTTCAATATTCGATATCGATTATTAACATATATCGCGATATTTATCATTATCGTTATATCGCCCAGCCCTATGAGAGATATAACAATGTGTCATCAGCGTAAAGGCTCACCCGGCTTTCCAGGTCCCCTATCTTAATGCCTCTGATATTGGGGTGGCTCCTGATTCTAGGGATGCACCGAGTGGAAAATTCTTGGCCGAAACCGATACCGAAAATAGGAAACAGTTGGCCGAAAACCGAATGCCGAAAGGCCGAAAATTATTAATATGAATATATATAATGTATTTCTTTTTTTTAGCTACCTGATTATGGCAAAAGACATGATTATGGCTAAACTTAACTTAAATAATATTAATAATCACTATTATGGGCCCATATAACATTTATTCAGCACTTTTGAATGCATACATTAATTCCAGACTGACTGCAAAGAGAAAATGTTTAAATTCTGTACAATCTTCAGCATACAACAAAATGTGCATTAAAGTCAAGTGCATTTTCTTTTCTCTGTAGGATAACTACAACAAAGTGCATTCAGAACAAAGCCAAGGTGCTTTAAAACTGCATACAGATCTGCATAAAGACACACACACACACACAAGAGGTGTTGATGTACTTGATGTTTGTTTGTTGTGTTGCATATTTGAAATAAACTTCAATCAAATCAAATCAAACCCCCCCTCTTAAAAACAAAAACCTGTGTTTAACCTAGCCATCTATAAAACATCATGCTAAAACTGTGAAACAAATGTCCTACTCCCCTAAAGAAAAAAATACATAGCAAACATGACTCAGTTATGCAATAGTGCTGCTGCTTTTTATTTTGTTAAAATATTTTAGTTAATAAGACTAAAAGACTACAATATGACTACAACGATTTGATGACGGCTTCCTGTCCTTGCGTTACCATTTCCGGTTTAACGTTAAATTTTCAATAACAGATTGCTGCTAATTAAACACTTCATGGAAACGGAGTAACGCTAACGTTATGTCGAGTTCATACGTGTAGTGTAGTATGAACTCGACATACCGTTAATGTTACTCCGTTTCAAGTGTTGCTGCCACCGTTGTGTCGCAGATGGATGGTACACTGTTAGCTCCATGGCTAATCCGCTCCTAGAGACTACCGATAGCAGTACCGTTAACATCAGAGCTTATCAATACTCGGTTTTTTCTAATTTAGTTTAGAACCGGGTTTCGGGGGGCATCCCTACTCCCAAGAGGAGTTCGTTATCACAGGCTGTAGAATGCAGGAAGAGCTGCCAAGCTGCTCACGTTACACGTTGTGCATGCTATGTCTGTAGTCGTGTTTTGATTACGTCATCACAACAACACGTTATTTGACATTCTGCGATATATTTTCTGTGCTAAAACCCTTTCGGCCGAAAGCCGAAAGAGCCTTTTTAACCATTTTCGGCCAATAATTTTCGGTGCATCCCTATCTGATTCCTGGTAGTGGTGGACTCTGGCAATGAGTGTGCGAGGCCTGGCCCCCTCCGTTGGCTTTGGCTGTTGGGTGCGGTGTGCACGGTCAATGATCAATGGCTTTTGGAAGTGTGTCTCACCCAGGAGCTTGGGGACAAGGGCGCTTATAAATTCTGTCGGCTTCCCCTTCTCCTCCCCTTCTGGAATGCCGACGATTTTAATGTTGTTACGGCGAGAGCGCCCCTCCAAGTCGTTGGTTTTGGCGCGGAGGCAAGCGTTTTCCACCTGTAGCCCGTTTATGGCTTTCTCCAATACCGTCAGACGAGATTCATGGTTTGAGGCCATCTCATCTATGGAATCCATTCAGGTAGCCAAAATATTTTGGGAAGATTGGAGAGATGCAAACTTCACTTCAAATTGGTCAAACCGGTCATTAATTGTTTGCAGAATTGCGTCAGACATATTTTTCCACATAGCCTCCGTTGGTGAGGGATGTTCGCCATTGAAGTCATCAGCAGCGTCTTCGTTAGCCATGTTAGCTAGCTGTTCGCCATTTCCTTTATCTCTGCATGTAAGTGGCATTTTCGGAGTTTTGGGGGTTTTCTAGGACATGTAGAGGTGGATTAACAGGTTAGAGTAAGTTTTGAGAGCAAACTTGGGTGAAGGACGGCAAAAGTAATAAATTAAAAGTTGAACGGTGAGGAGCTCTTGAAAGCACGTCTTAGGTCGCTTTCACACAGGGGCTGTTTGGTCCGGACTTTCGGACCAGAATTCGATAGTCCGGTTTTTCGGGTTTGAGTGAATGCGTGTCGAACTCGGTTCGCGGACCAAACAGGCGAACTCTGGTCCGCCTGAAAACGTCGGTCTCGGTTCGCTTCATCGGACCAAACGCGAACCAAATATAGGAAGTGATTATTATTACCACTGCTCGCAGCACTCACTGCAAAACAAGCACACTACATCTAATCTCTCTATCTATCTATCTATCCAACTGTGCATCTTGGGAAGAAGGAAGAAAAAACGCAGCTTATTATTATTACGAGGCGCACGGCATTGGATCAATGCCACGTCAATACTATTATTACCTTACCACTGCTCGCAGCATTCATTCACTGCAAAACAAGCACACTGCATCTATCTCTCTATCTATCTATCTATCTATCTATCTATCTATCTGTGCATCTTGGGAAGAAGGAAGAAAAAACGCGGCTTATTATATTATTAATAAAACAGCTACTTGTGGGCACCCATAAAAACACTGTGGTCTACAAGTTGTTTAGCGAGAGGATGGTGGTAATGTGCTTCAATAGAACAATGGATCAATGCCATGTCAAAACTAGCCTCCGCTCCGCTGATCTGGAGGACTCGCAGTCCACACACAGACACACACACACGCGCGCACACACGGGCTCGCAGCCACACACACATTTCCACTGTCCAATAGACAAGCACCCTTTTCGACCGCGTGACATTGTTCAGAAGGTTCGGTGCGCCTCAAGGATTTCTATGTGAACGCAGGCGAACCAAATGAAGAATGCAACAATGTTGCAACTTCACCCCCAGAACCGCACCGAGTCCACCAAAACTATATGTGAAAGCGACCTTACTCCATCCGCTGCACACTAGCGCCCCCCCAGGCGTTGTACTCTTAAACAGTACTGTATATCTGTATGTCATGTGTGTCATATATGTGATGATGAATTGAAAATGGGGGACCCTGATGTAAACAAGACGAAAGTCTTCTCTGGTCTGCATCCCCTTAACAATTGTGTGTATTGAGCCGTACTGTATTGTACCCATTCTGAAATCTGTTAATAACATTTTCAATCAATCAATCCCCAACAAAACAGGATCAGTTAAAACGAGAGAGAGCTGTGCTAATAACTGGCTATGCTAACTAGGCTAACAGCTGTGGACGCTGCTAACAACACAGTAAGAGGAGAACTCCCCTCAAACACTGAAGACATACAGCTAGAAAACACATTTCAGTCACTACCTCCAGCGCTGTAATGAAATGGGGGATGCCGGTGTTTGTAGTGCTGAAACTATATTAAATATTATAGCTATGGATCTAATGACATAGTCGATTGTCATTGAGTTTCTTCCGGTCAAGTTGCAAAAAACAGATACTTTTTTCATCAATACATTCCTGTTTTATATAGTGGTGGTGAATGAGTATAGTTTTAGGGTAGTTCTGTATAATCCCGGGAAACGCTGCTAAACAGCGTTTTAGTGCAATTCACTAAACACGTTGCCATTCCTTGCTTGGATCAACAATCAATCTTAAATCAACGCTAGATTATCAGTATTATGTTTCATCATGCTTGCATGAAAGGGGGGGGGGGGGCGCCCCTCTGTGCTTTGATCGCTACCAACGGGATACGTTACACACACACGCACCACACACACACACGATCGCGGGGAAAGAATTGTCGGATCAACGCAAGATTGATAACATATAGTCCTTACCTTGTCTATGATGTACTGCAAAAAAAATTATCCAATTATCTGATCGCCATTCCAAATACTGGTCGCGATCGTGTATCCAACATAATCCAGCATTGAACATGAACCCAGGGGGGGCGGACCCTGACAACAAGCCACATCGTTTCAAATGGAGTGCAATAGCGGCTGCAAGGCGTTAGGCGGCGGTATTGGACCCATCCCCAGTGATAAGACACAGCTGCCTGCATGTTTATGAATGGAAATAGCGAATGAAAGAAATAACGATCCAATAACGAGTTGACTCGTTGTTGGCGGCCATTGAGTTAAGACACTATTTTGGATGGTAAAATGAGCGTAAAAAGCTAAATACAGAATTCTGAAATATTAAAATGGAAAAAAATGAATTTGGGGGAAGATTTATGGAATTTTGAAAGAATTCATGGAGCCATATGAAATCCACGTTCACGGAATCGCAGAATTTACCAATAAAAATGGAATCAATTGCAAAACATGGAATATTGCAGAATTTGGCCTAATCTGGACTGAAATTCCGTTTTTGGGTGGAATGTTTAGTGCAAAGCAAACATGACCGGGGACCGCTGCGTGTTACACACAACACAGCAGTGTCCAAGCATCTGCCGTCTGGCTGCTTTGATGTTAACATCGTCAAGAAGCTAAGAAATTCCGCAATAAGCCCTAAATTCAGAGCAGAGCAGTATCCTAATGACTTTTATGCCTCCGGTGATAAGGTGTTAAAGCTAATTCTGTCAACGTTCCGTGGACTGGACCCGCAAAAACACGTGCAACACTATTGTGATTAAATAGCTAACGGTACAGTACATAGGACTATAGATGGAAATGATAGCTTCTTGCTAAATCTGTCGCAATAAGCAATAAATCAATTTATCGCCCGATAATTAAAATTAATGCAATGATTTTGACGGCCGCGATTAATTGCTATTTGCGTGTTTGTTTTAATGAGGCGGAACCAGTACCTCTCGTCAGTCACTCTCCGTGTGGGGAGGCGGGCCGCTGGCGTTACTAGAGTACAGCACGGGATCTCCTGTGAGCACCATGCGTATGTTGGGCAGTAGCAACGCTACATAGCTTAACTACATTTCTCAATAGCGTTGCTCCTTTTGAACCAAGTAGCATTCTTTGTAGTGTAGCTATTTTTAGACCCAAGTAGTTACTCGCTACTGCCCGGAGAAACTGGACTGCTAAATAAAGATTAAAGATCTAGCGTTGATGCTATTCAATGCTATCAACATTAGCTAAATAGCTAACCAACGAAATACAATGTATAACATAGCTACAACACACAATAACGTTAATACAATTACATGCATCATTGTTTACAATGAACGGTGGGGCTAGTCAAAGGACTGGACACAGGGACAAGTTAAACATGAATTAATTTATTATAACAGGTAGTTTCGAGTTGCGCTGTCGTGCCTACACACCACAGGGCTATTCTATTATATACGGCTTTGACGCTTCCTCCTCAACGTTGATTGCCTGTAGTAGCTGCATCTAACGTTAGTAGCTAACGTTAAAACTAACCTAAAGTTAGTTGTTCACCAACAATCTCAACATTTGTTTTATCATTAGCTCAAAAACATAGAACCGGACGAGACAAGTTGTCCGCTCATAGGTTCTGCTAGGATAACAGCAGCAATACTTCCGCGGTCGGTGGGTTTCAAAATAAAAGAGCAAAGTCTAAAACACCGGAAAAGACGTTTATTTTGTACAGCATTTTCCTTCACGAGTACTCGAGTACATCATGTGATCAATTGATCTGGATTATTTTTGCCCATCCCTAGTTTATCCTGTGCTGAAAAGTCTCCATTCCAATAGAGATAGTATATATTTTGGTGTTTATTTGATTATTGTTTCACTGCCTTTTATTTATTACGTTTCCACAGTTTTTTCCTCATACTTTATTAATAGGGATGCTCGATATTGGCTTTTTTACCGATACCAATATACCGATATTGTCCAACTCTTCATTTCCGATACCGATATCAACCGATACCGATATATGCAGGGTTCCCAGTTTCAGTTTGTTTTATAATAAACAATCAAACTGAGCATTTTTTGCCTGGCTATTTGTTGGTGGAAACTTGATCATGAAGTTGATCAAAAAAAATTATGCCGATGTAGCTAGCTATTTTTGCCATGTTGCTTGTAGTGTAGCTTGCTACATTTCTCTTGATTGATAGATTGATTGATTGATTGAAACCTTTATTAACAGATTGCAGAATGGGTACAATACAGTACGGCTCAATACACACAATTGTTAAGGGGATGCAGACCAGAGAAAGACTTTCGTCTTGTTTACATCAGGGTAGGGCTGGGCGATATGGAAAAAAATCATATCGCGATAACGATATGATAATTTTATTTTATTTCTCGATATCGATAATTATCGAATTGTTATAAGTATAAATTTTTTTTTTTTTCTTTTTTTTTTAACAACATATGTATGTTTATTTTGCAGCAATTCTTTGTCATTGCCGCCATCTTTAGTGTTACATCCCCTCACACTCCAGTTCTCAGGCTGCAGCTGGTTTAAAAGCTAAAGTAAACCGGCTTCTCTGCTGGCTGTGGCTCCAGAGGAGTTGAACAGTTCTGGCTCTGCTAGTTTATTTTCGATCTTTTGGCGCTTTTTTGGTGGACAAACCACCGCACATGTGCACTGTGACTCGTGACTGGAGTCTAGTTCTGCTAGCACACATAGCCTACTGTGTACAGACGGTTTCAAAATGTATTTTAAATTAGAAAGCAAACAAAATAAATGGACAAGAGAAAAAGAAATCTGAATTTGGTCAGTATTGTCATTTGGACAAGCAAAGCCATTACTTTAAGTTGCAGGCAAGAAAGACAAGTCTGTCCACTGTCTCTGGTTTTAAAACTGCCCTGTTGCAGGTATAAAAAAAAAAAAAAAAAAAAAAAAACGATTTTTTTTAATTTCGATATTCGATATCGATTATTAAAATATATCGCGATATTTATCGTTATCGTTATATCGCCCAGCCCTACATCAGGGTCCCCCATTTTCAATTCATAGTGTGCACACGCACAGTATAATATGCATGTGATAAATAGTTTGTTAATAAACTCTGTTACTTGAACAATTTTCACTGTACTCCTAAATTTCTTTGTGTGCTCCTAAATTTGTATTTAGATTTTATTTATTAACATTTTATTTAGGAGCACATGTGCTCCTTGGGAAAAAGGTTAGCGTAGCGCCCTATATATGAAGACATTAACATTACGTTATCAAACATAGGGACGAAGGCTGTAAAAAAGTGTTGACAATGTTTTATAATCTTTGTTAATTTTCATCATAAAAATTCTGTGCCCCCGAAATACAAAAAATAGCCCCTGGATGGAAATGATAGCTTCTAGCTAAATCTAAATCTAATGCAAACGATTGTCATTACACACTGTCCTTTATAAACAAAATAAACTTAAATAGCTATGTAACGTTACAGTACATAGGACTATAGATGGAAATGATAGCTTCTAGCTAAATCTGGTGCACCCATCCATTTGTTTAATGCAAATGATTGTCAGTACACACTGTCCTTTATAAACGAAATAAACTAAAGGTGCCTAAATTATGCATTACTATATTTCATCACAATATAATAGATATAGCTAGGCTACTGACATTGTCATTGTGATGTCAGTAGTAGCTAGCTGTATCTATTGTTTACACTTGAAATGTGTATTTTTATTTTGTCACAATATTATTTGAAAAATATTGTGTAAAATTGAACTGTATTTCTGAGTTGCAGCACTTAAAAACATTAAATGGACTGTTACATCTTATTCAATTGTGGACATTTATTCATTCCCACTTATTAGACACTATTTCTGATGGTAAAATTAGCATAAAAAGCAAAATACCGAATTCTGAAATATTAAAACGGAAAAAACTGAATTTGGGAAAAAATATAATGGAATTTGAAAAATAATCAAACGGATTTCATATGGCTCTAGGCTCTACCCTTCCGAAAATATAACTTGCTCAAAGGGTTGGATGTTGTTCATTCAGCCAAATATGAGTGTATGAATATTTCTGCACATCCCGGCGCACCCTCTCTCCTGAGCTCACCACCCCCTCTCTCCTGAGCTCACCACCCCCTCTCTCCTGAGCTCACCACCTCTCTCCTGAGCTCACCACCCCCTCTCTCCTGAGCTCACCACCCCCTCTCTCCTGAGCTCACCCTCTCTCCTGAGCTCACCACCCCCTCTCTCCTGAGCTCACCACCCCCTCTCTCCTGAGCTCACCCCCTCTCTCCTGAGCTCACCACCCCCTCTCTCCTGAGCTCACCCCCTCTCTCCTGAGCTCGAAATCGCGATTTGGAATGATGCAATTCTCAAAAAAGAACGCATTTTTTCTTTTTTAACCAGGAAATCCCATACAAGATCGGTTTGGGAGATGGAGGTAAGGGGTTTTAGATTGTGTGTTGTGAAGTTTAGACTTCAGAGAGGGAGAGTAAGGCCTAAAAAAAATAATGGTTTGTTTCCGGTTGCCGACCGACCCTGCCGATTTAGGTGCGACCCAATATATTTTATGAGTTTTTTTTTTTAATTATAAATAATTATATAAAAAAAATAAAAAATTAAGTTTCATAGAAATCTTAGTCAAACCTTTAGTATTATGGATATTAAACATGCTGGCAGAGTACATGCATCCATGTTGTTGTGAACATTTTAATTAAATAAAGAAATTCCCTATCCATAGTCACCGTGGGAAAGAATAAAATAAAAAATAAAATAAAATAAATTCCCTACCTACCCATGGCCTTAACTGACAACCAACACGAAACAAACAATATTTTTTATGCCTAAAGTACAGAAAAAAAGGTACCGTTGGGTACCGGTATCGATTCCCAGGTAAAAAGAAACATTTTCAGGCTTGGTGTCCCAAAAAGACCCACCGCGTAGGCCAGATGCAAGCCGCATTTTACAATAAACCTCTGTGGGGCTGCTTAAATTTTTTTTATAATCGCAAATTTCATCGCAATCGCAATATCTGTCAGAAAAATCGCAATTAGATTATTTCCCAAAATCGTGCAGCCCTATCCTGAACTCACCCCCTCTCCTCCGAGCTCACCCCCTCTCCTGAACTCACGCCCCCTCTCCTCCTGAGCTCACCCCCTCTCTTCTGAGCTCACCCCCTCTCCCCTAAGCTCACCCCCTCTCTTCTGAGCTCACCCTCTCTCCTGAGCTCACCCCCTCTCCTGAACTCACCCCCTCTCCTGAGCTCACCCTCTCTCCTGAACTCACCCCCTCTCCTCCTGAGCTCACCCTCTCTCCTGAGCTCACCCCCCCTCTCCTCCTGAGCTCACCCTCTCTCCTGAGCTCACCCCCTCTCCTGAACTCACCCCCTCTCCTGAGCTCACCCTCTCTCCTGAGCTCACCCCCTCTCTCACCCCCTCTCTTCTGAGCTCACCCCCTCTCTTCTGAGCTCACCAACTCCACCTAAAGTGACAGTACAACTAACAATACAACACCACATGAACCATAGAGAATACTGAAACTTACTATATTGCTCCTACACATGGTTTGATAGCTAATACCTTTCTCTACAAATATACCAATTTCAAATTAATGTAGAATATATATATATATTGTTGTTCTAAAATTAGTTTTGTCCCTTATCTGAAGAATCTGTGAAATAATATATACAGTCCATGTATCTCCATTACATAAAGGTGGAGATAGAGAACCAAACTGTCCTGTCTAGCAAGAATCCTGGAATCATTGGTACATTTAACTTTGTTTTTTTACTGTGTGTTTGTTAAAAAAATGGAAAACAAATGGAAATGCTGAACCTTTTGTCAAATGTTTGAAATATGTCTTGAATTTTCACCTAGAGAAATCTTTTCTGAATCTTTTCAGCTGAATGTACCTGTTTGACCTTGTAAGGGCTTGTTTATGAAAAGGTATTTTTTTTAAAAGCATTAGATTTGATTCTCAGTGACAGTGAGTGAGTGGAGAAAATTAGAGGATGTGCCCCATTGGTGCTCTTCCAATGGTCTAACCTGCCAACACTAGCCCCAGATACAGCGGTACCAGCTAAGGCCATGTTTAGACGGAAACACTCGCGGGTGAATCCGGATATTTTTTTCTTCCGGATGTGCCTTTTGTTCATACAGCAACAGCGTTTTTGCAGGGAGAATCCGCAAAAAAGTGAAACCACCTTCCTGGGTGGAAATCCTAGAAACGATACACCTTCGCGCTATCATCTGAACAGTCAAACCGCATAAAACTATGACGAAAGGGTTCTCAAGGCTCTCGTCGCGTACTGCTTACATCACAGGCATGCACCAGTAGCCTAGAAGCGTAAACAAAGCGAACAAGCATGTCTGATTCTATCCACGGAGATCACCACATTGGCAGTACTTTTAAATACACAAGAATCAGTCCAGCGGCTATCACATCTAGTGACTGGAGCCACTGTCTGTGAGTGACTCTGCTTTGGTCCAATCACATTCCCCCACCCACAGTCTGCGAATCAGAGACAGAGTAGGGCGGGTCTTCACAGCACGCCTGGTTGTCTCAACGACCTGAGGCAGTGTAGCGTATGGGTTAGCGGGGCTCCGTCGTCTCGAGTCGACTACACTTTTACAGCCTCGTCTGCACGAATAATTCCCTCCCAAAACACTTGTCTAAACGCAAAATTAAAAGTGAGACCGCAAGACGACTTCTGCGGTTTCTGTTGAGACTCTCTCCGTCTAAACATGGCCTAAGAAAATACTAGCTACAGCTACCGAAGGAAAACTACAGAAATATACCAGATAACAGTAAAGAAAATAACTATTGGAATGAACGTGGAGCAAGACCGAAAACAAATAGCATCCCGAACAAAACAGTGAGCAGTTGAAACGAGAGAGTGCTAATGACCACTAAGGTACCCCATGTACATCAAGTTTCAAGTTCAAGTTTCTTTAGTTGTCATACAAAAATACAGAATACTTTTACATGAAATGGACTACATGTCAAAATACTTCCCAAAGGTCAGTGAATACCACAACCACAACACCAGAGGGAGCTCCACAAATCATGTTAAACCCAGATTCGGCTCAAACAAGGGACTAAACACGTTTCGCAATTATGCCGCATCAATGTGGTACGCCCTACCCACAGCCGTAAAGGAATGTGAATCACTACCCACTTTCAAACCCGCTCTCAAAGAGCATCTACGGGAGGCTGCAATTCGAAACTGGCCCCCTCCAATGTACCAACCCAACCCCCTCCAATGTACAGTTCCCCCCCACCTACTCAACCCCCCCCCCCCCCCCCACCTACCCAACCCAATGTACAGTTTCTTCCCCCTTATATATGTCTCTTAATCAGAGTTTCCAACGCCAGGGTCTATGTGACAGGCGTTGTACTCTTACAGACAGTACTGTATATTTGTATCATTGTATGTGATGTATGTCATTCTCGAAGTCAACTTCCTGTCTGTTGTTGCTAGGCAACTGCGGCGTGGGGGGGGGAAATGCACCCCGGGTACAATGTGTATGATTCATTTAGTGCAGAAACGGATCGGAAAAGCGGCAAATTAAACACAATCAAGGGTAATTTTCTTCAGTGCATCACAATGCCAAAGAGCTGCTGTGTTACGCTTTGTATTGTACTAGTAATAACAATCAAAATCCAAATCGAAAGTTTTATATAATACCAGTTGAGGCATCACGGATAGCTGGCGGCTATCAAGAGGGCACATGTAGACTCAGACGGGAGAGTCGATCAAAGCAGACCCTGGCCCCCAAGTCAAATCTACATGTATGTCTGCTCTACCCATTTCATAACGGGTGAGAATAAGGAACAAATATGTATATCGTAAATTAAGTTTTATTGGCTGTGAGGCTGTAAACAGCAGAGAAATGTTAGCTGCTAGCTACTTCACCATATAACGTTAGTCCATTCTCTGGTAAACAAGAATACCCTGAAGGAGCACTCATTCAAGGGTACTACGACTATGCTTGCACCTCATGGTACCAAAGCACCTCAAAGGCGCTAAAAACAAAATTACAAACATCTCAAAACAAACTGGTCAGACTACTGCTTGACCTTACTCCTAGAACCCACCTCACCCCTGCCCACTTTGACAACCTAGGATGGCTTAGAGTAGACAACAGAGTACAGCAACTTGCAATGGGCCTGGTCTACAAGATGCACTATACGACTAAGGTACCCATGTACATGTCAAAATACTTCCCAAAGGTCAGTGAATACCACGATCACAACACCAGAGGGAGCTCCGCAAATCATGTTAAACCCAGATTCGGCTCAAACAAGGGACTAAACACGTTTTCGCAATTATGCCACATCAATGTGGAACGCCCTACCCAAAGCTGTAAAGGAATGTGAATCACTACCCACTTTCAAAAACACTCTAAAAAAATACCTACGGGAGACTACAACAGGGCTCGAGACTAACGATGTCCCGTCGTCCCGGGGACGATCAAATATTGATTTGGGACGAACAGAAATCTTTGCTGGGACGCATCCGGGACGGAGAGGATTTTTTTTTCACAGGAAATGTCAATTGGCCGACTGTCAGTGCGCGCATATATTGCTGTCAAATGAAGTCTAAACGTAGCGTGATTTGCCAAATCCAATGACTATCTCCGCCTCCCAACGCAGCAATACGCTCATCCAGCATCAAGTTCCTACCCACCTCTCCTCCGGTACAGTACGCGCTGTGCACCGTACGATTGCAACGGTGCGGAACCTTTTTTTGCGGAACTTAAATCCCCACGTAATTTATCAACAACACTGCGGTCTGCTGTGAGCATTATAAAACAAACGTGTGTTTAACCGACCGTGAATTAAAGTGTCAATGCTGTTTGTCATTTTAACAGCAGATACTTTCTTAAATGCCATCCTCCCAACAGAGCAGTGTGACGGGGAGCTCGGATGGGTTCGATTGCTGCTGTTAGCATTAGCTGAAGAGCTAGTTTTAGCTTAACGTTACCTTGGCTAAAGTTGGGACTATTCATAATCCAGCAATAATGGCTGCAGACCTGCAAGCAAAGTACAGCAAGTTGGCAAAGGAGTATTCCAACGTAAATCACATTTTCACCAGTAAAGTTAGTCTTTCCATCTGCAGCTACATGCTAGCTAACCTAGCTCATGTTAGCGTCGTCACTGAACCACCTCGCGTACACAATTAATGACATGTTGCTGACAGCCATATCGGTGACAATGTTTAGCTTTTAGTGCCAAATGATAAGAGTCTGAGGCGGAGTCTCAAAAGAGAATGTTGAATATTTATTGTGCAAAAATCACAACAGATCCTCTCCAACGGAGCCTTGTAGCTGAGTAGGGTGGGTATATCTGCAGAGCCACTTGGTAACGAGTGCAACACCGTGTAATGTCCGTGTGGATCGTTGGAGTAGGGTATATCTGCAGTGCTGCAGTCCCATACTCAGTGTATAGATTTGTATTAGTATCAATGCAATGACATTATGTAGTTTAAAGCTAAACTTGATTTGATCTTTATTTATCTCTAACATTTTCAACCATAAACACACATTTGTAATAACAAAAAAAAATAAAACGAAATAAAATACATTTAAATATATTTTCCTATGGAAGGAATAATCAACATGGCTCCAATTGGTTGACTATAACAGCACCGTGACCAAATATCCCTATACTAGCTAGGGGTGCACCGATATATCGGTCGGGTATCGGTATCGGCCGATAAGTGCCTTGTTGACTGCTATCGGCCTATCGGCCGATAAGCTCAAATGTGCCGATAGCAGTCGCCGATAACTAACCATCCATTTGTGTAGCGTCAAAAGGCAAAAAAAAAAAAAGTTCACTCGCGACCCACCTGCACAACGCCCGCCGTCCCCCCCACACACACACAAGCTACTGCATCAAAGTTACTATTTATGATTAACAAGGCATTCGTTTTGTGGCATTAACGTTATATAGTTAGTGTTACACGGACAATAACATCAGCATATTATTATTACCCATAGCAGCAAGGCATTACTCCGAGTCCGTTCATAGCCGGGAGGCAGAAGACTAACGTTACTGGTGAAAATGTGATTTACGTTGGAATACTCCTTTGCCAACTTGCTGTACTTTGCTTGCAGGTCTGCAGCCATTATTACTGGATTAAGAATAGCCCCAACTTTAGCCAACGTAACGTTATGGCTAAACCTTTAACATTAGTTAACCCTAGCTTTCGGTTAGCTGTTCAATGCATAGTAATAACACAACCAAGCGAATCCATCAGAGCTCCCCATCAACACCGCTCTGTCGGGAGGATGGCATTTAAGAAAGTATCTGCTGTTAAAATGACACAAACATTCGTTTTGTGGCATTAACGTTATTATAGTTAGTTACACGTTCAATTACATCAGCATAGTATTTACCCGAAGATAGCAAGCAAGCCGTGCATAGCTCGGTTACATTCCGTTGCTCATTCCGTACACAACTACACATTCTGCAATCTGTTAATAAAGTTTTCAACCAGACAAATGTATAGAAAGGCTTTGTTTTATTATAACATTTGTTGCAGTAAAATCATTGTGTCTCGTTTGGCCATCCTGTGGAGCGCGCTGGTCGGCGGGCACTGCCGGGCAGCTAACGTATTAGCTTGTTGTGGTTCTGAGTTTGACTCGCATTCTCGCAAGCAGATCATCAATGGCGGCATGCCCCGAAGTAGAAAAATTAATAAACGCTTGGTGGTAAGCAGGAGGTGGGTGCTAGCGGTGTGGCGTAATTGGCCGAATCGACTGTCAATCAAAATGGTTCCATTGCATTGGTTGAAAGCTCTGGTTGAGAGAATAGTATCCCGCTGCAGGCCGCCAGAATGGTTCCATTGCATTGGTTGAAAGCTCTGGTTGAGAAAATAGTATCCCTCTGCAGGCCGCCAGACGATACTGGGAGAGGGATCAGTGATACCATAAACATATTTCTTGATGTTTCCTTTTTTAAGTAAGTAAAGAGGCCTACAAATACAAACACACATACAAATATACAGTAGTTTCATTAAAAAAATAAAAAAAAATATTAAAAAAAATATTAAAAAAAATTAAAAATACTTATTTTTTGCCACAATTATCGGTATCGGTATCGGTATCGGCCGATTGTGTTAGTTGAACAATCGGTATCGGTATCGGTGGCCAATTTTCATATCGGTGCACCCCTAATACTAGCACCTTGTTAAACACTTTTTTTTATATTTATTTTTAATCATAATTATTCTTGTGAAATCTTTCCACCATGGGAGCCTTTTGACTAAATCAATTTATTCTCCCCTTCTCTGAAATGTGTTTCTTATGGCAATAACAACTATAGACAACAAAACCAAAGTAAAGAAACTACATTTGATTTTTGGGACTGTTACATTCACTTTGGGACGGTTAAAATTGTATTTCGGGACGGTGGTGAAAAAAGTTAGTCTGGAGCCCTGGACTACAATTAGAAACTGGCCCCTGTAAATGTCCTAACACAACCCCCTCCAATGTACAGTAAATTACCAAGTATGGTCTTGTCAATATTCCAATGTACAGTTTTGCTTGTACAGTTGTACAGTGTCCCCCACCCACCCCTCCTACCCAACCTCCCCCCACCCACCCAACCACCTCCAATGTACAGTTTCTACGTCAAATGTATATACTCTTTTTTCTGGACTCTTTTCGTATCACAAACAGTACTGTATTTGCAAATCTGTATGTCATAAATGTATAGATGTAGCAGTACTGTCTATCTGTATGTCATATATGTTACGATGAATTGAAAATGGGGGACCCTGATGTAAACAAGATGAAAGTATTTCTCTGGTCTGCATCCCCTTAACAATTGTATGTATTGAGCTGTACTGTCTGTACCCATTCTGCAATCTGTTAATAAAGTTTTCAATCAATCAATCAGTCTCCTCCCCATCATATGTATATACTCTGTCAGGATCTATGGGTAACAGTACTGTATATTTGCATATCATATATGTCACAAATGTAACAGTACTATATACCTGTATGTCATGTATGTCCCTATGCCATAAATGTCATGATGTCATGTATGTTGTGTATGTTTCAAGTTTCTTTAATAGTTGTCATACAGAAGTACAGAATACTTTTATACAAAATGCTTCTTACTGTTACGCTCCAGAGACTGTGCAAGACAAGATAAGTATGAAATAAAATAACATAGTAAAATTAGAAGTAAAAAATGAGGTCACAGTGTTCAGTTTAGACATATGTACAATGGTCGATGCAGAATAGACGTAAAAAAAACTGAGTTACCATACAATATACAATACTGTGCAGTGTACTAATATACAATACTATATAGTGCAAGGCAGAAATGGGACGAGGTGCAATTTAGGTACAATTCACAGTAGGTGTACGATTTGTAGTGCAAATCCTTTATCAATAAATATAAAGTGTAAAGTGTGTTTGTGTGATCTAAAGTGTGGAGAGTGGGTGCTGCAGTGTGTTGTTTGTTTGAGTGAGTGTGTGCGTGTGGGTGTGTGGGTGTGTGTGCTGTGTGCATTTGATGGTTGTTGCATAGTGTTTATTGTTCGTTTAGCAGCCTGATGGCCTGGGGATAGAAGCTTCTTCTATGTCATACATGTTATGATGAATTGAAAATGGGGGACCCTGATGTAAACAAGACACCTCTTTCTCTGGTCTGCATCCCCTTCACAATTGTGTGTATTGAGCCGTACTGTATTGTACCCAGTCTGCAATCTGTTAAATAAAGTTTTCATTCATTCATTCATTCACGTAGCCTACATGCCTTTTTTCCGCCTTAGAATCCCCAGAAAGGCTTTCAAAATAGTGAAATGCCATGTTGGCCTCAATATTTTCAAAACAAATTATATGAAAAGGTTATGAAATGAACAAGAATGTGATAAAATATGTAATAAAAACGGAGCTCAACGCAGACATTTGATCGTAGAAATCCGTTTGTTTTCCACCAAGATGGCGGCGGACTCGTGACGTCAGAGTGTCTTCGAGATGAATTGAAAATGGGGGACACTGATGTAAAACAAGACGAAAGTCTTTCTCTGGTCTGCATCCCCTTAACAGTTGTATGTATTGAGCCGTACTGTATTGTACCCATTCTGTAATCTGTTAATAACATTTTCAATCAATCAATCCCCTGAGAAACAGGAGCAGTTGAAACGAGAGAGAGCTAATGGCTGGCTATGCTAACTAGGCCAACATCAACCACCAGAGCGATAAGAGGCAGCTGTGGACGCTGCTAACAACACAGTAAGAGGAGAACTCCCATCAAACACTGAAGACATGGAGCTAGAAAACACATTTCAGTCACTACCTGACGAGCCTCCATCAGCAGGAGGACGGGGCTCAGATGTCAGTCCCGGCCACTAGAGACACGACCAGGACCGAGGAGCAGCAGCAGCAGCAGCAGGACCAGACTCACTGGAGGAAGCGAGGATACTGAATGATGCGACATTCAACGGTTCAAGAACGATCCGGTTATTTTGGTGGGCGCCGTTCCATAACGATAAGGATATAAAGCGTGTTTTACTGTAAGAACGAACACGTTTTGTTCGGTGGTTAAATGATGAGTCCTTGAATGATGAATCCTTGATCATGAACACTAGTGCATTTATTTACTCCAGCAGATCAGGTTACATGTTATTCATTCGGTTAATCCAAGATGGTCGTTCTTACTTATCAGAACCTACCATACTGACATCTAGTGGTGCAAAGGAATAATAACATCCCTAATCATCACATCCCTTTCTCTGTAAAGGTAGACAAACGAAATGACAGGTGTCAGGTATCTTAACCATTTAGTAAGATAACACATAATTTAAACCAATCACCACATGCTACATTATATATATATCAACATATTTTTTTTTAAGTTCACCTGGAGTATGTGTGTTGTTATGGTTACAGTCTGCAGGAGGTTGAGAGATGGACTCAGTGTATGGGGCTATATGGAAAAGGGGGAGGAATCTCAACTATATAGTACGTAAAATGCAAGAAGCAGTAAATGAAGTAAAAAGGTGGTCGCTAGAGTGGGGTTTTAGATTGTCAATTGACAAAACAAAAACAATATTTTTCTCAAAGAGAAATATTCCTGTGCGGGAGCTTAGAGGACTGTATATAATTATCACCTTAGGGGGTGTGGTAGGATGCCTTAACTCTTAAACTAATTGTACCAAATACACAACTGAGTGAATAACTTAAAATGGAGTCACCTAAACTAGAAAGAGCGAGGAAACTGTTTGAATCATAATGCTTTTATATAAGCAAAAAAAGGGGGAAAAGATACATACAAAATATTGTTATCACATTACACAAAGCCTAATTAAATACTATTACTAAATTTAGATGGGCGCCCAAATAGTTCTAATAAAGTGTTCTGGCCAAACGTTGCCGCGGTTACCACTGTGACAGAGGAACAATTCCCTCTGCAGGATGAGAGAGATGGAGGTGATGAGGAGTAGTAGACCGCTGCGTGTTGATGAGGGCGGGAAGACGCTGCCCGGTCCAATAGGCGCCACCAGTCTGCTCCTGCAGACCAGATGCTCCGCTGTGGTGGTCCGAGTGTCTCGCTCCGCTCCGTGGTGCTGCACGGCGCACGGCGCACGCCGACAGCTGCTGCAGACACGCTGGTCCCCTCTGTACCACAGGCTACTGCTATGGCTACTTCTTAGGACTAGTTGTGTCCTTTTACAGCGACACAGACACTATCTAAATGTTCTCTGGTCTGTGTTATATATCGACTGATATGTCCAGTATAGAGCAGCTATCGAAGCATGAGCCGAATCTACTTTAGGTATTAGCGCCGAGCTAGCTAGCTTCGGCTAACTGGTAACGATAGATGGGGAATACTATAGTCCGCTGTAATATGCTAATCCCAGACGTTTACTAAACATCAAATTAGCTGGGTACTAAAACTCACTCTCTCTTGGTGGTATAATGTCCGCTTGGTAAGCCACTTTACATACTTGGTCACCGTCAAACTATAACGTTAACGAGAGCAACGCTGTGTGTACATCCGCTCTCTTGCGTGTCCGGTCAAGTTCAACGTCAACAGGACGTTGGAAGGAAGTGACGCAGATACGAGGGAACACTACCACCTCTGGCCCACTAGATGGCAGCACCGTCATATAACCTGAGATGCCATCAATAGGCAGACAGTGTAACATTATGTGGTAAATAATAACTTAACTCCCACATATTAACTTAAAGGGGGATTATTTTAGGTCTAATTTTACCTAATTGCAGACCCTTCAGCACAGCCGCCCCCTGATTTGCGGCGCTAATCAGTACTGAGGTCTGCTGAATGTCTAGTAGTCACTCAGGCTGGTCAGAGTCAGAGTACGGGGGTAGTCGGATCAGTCGAGCCACTGGTCTGTGGTATGTTCTTCCTCCGACATCCACGATAGCCGAGCGGACTCTTCCGTCTTGCCCTTTTACCACACTCTTCACCCCTCCGGTGAGCCAGCGGGCTCGGGGAAGCGCCTGATCCACGATCATGACTGGGGTTCCTGGTTCTAGGTTGCCTCTTTCAGTGATCCACTTGCGGCGGCCTTGCAGCGATGGGAGATATTCGGTGGTGAACCTCTTCCAGAATTGGTCGGCTAGAGCCTGACTATACCTCCATTGTCTTCTGCCGATGATCTCGGTGGAGGCGTAGACCGCAAAGGGAAGGGCCGCGTCTCGCCGCCCCATCAAAAGGCTGTTGGGTGTTATGGGGTCGAGATCGGCCGCGTCGCTACTGACGTACCCCAGTGGCTTGGAATTCAGAATGGCTTCAATCTCCACCAGCACGGTGTTGAAGACCTCTGCCTTCGGAACCTGTCCTCTGAGCGCGGCTGCTAGAGCAGCCTTTACTGACTTGACCTCTCTCTCCCACGTTCCACCGAAGTGGGGTGCATTTGGAGGGTTGTAGGAGAAGGTGACCTGTTGGGAGGCCAGCTCGTCCCTCAACTCCTCACTCATCTGGTGGTAACTCTTGATGAGTTCAGCTTCTCCTCCCTTGAAATTCGTCCCGTGATCAGACCATAAGGTATGGGGTCGCCCTCTCCTTCCAGTAAATCGACGGAATGACTGGAGGAAGCTGTCTGTTGTCATTTCAGCCAGCACCTCGAGATGGACGGCTCTCGTGGTGAGGCACTTGAAGATGATTCCCCATCTCTTAGCAGTTGCTCTCCCGATCTCCGCCTTGATGGTGAAGGGCCCGAAGCAGTCCATGCCCGTGTTGTGGAAGGGCACTTCTTGGAGACGGAGGCGGCAGGATGGGAGGTCAGCCATTCGTGGCATGATGGGTTGGGCTCTGAGCTTCTGGCAGTCTGTGCATGACCGTTGGTAACGCCGCACAGCCTCCCGGCCGCGAAGTATCCAGAACCTTCTCCTGAGCTCCGCGAAGAGCCGCTCCGCTCCAGGGTGATACAATTTGGTGTCATAGTGACGAATCACCAAGTTAGTCACCGGATGCTTCGAGGGGAGTAGGATGGGGTGTTTGCTGTCCTCAGTGAGGCCCTGAGCCCGTCGTAGGCGGCCTCCGACACGTATGAGGTCTTTCTCGTCCAGTTCGGGGGCCAGTAGCCTCAGCTTGCTGTCTCTTGGTAGCTCCATCTTCCGTCCCAAGCACGCCATCTCGATCTGGAAGACCTCCCGCTGCACCCTCTGCAGCAACATGATCTCAGCTGCGGCGTAGTCGTCGGCGCTGAGAGGGGTCGGGTCTCCGGGACCGGGGTTCCGGTGGTGGAAGGTACGTACTTGGAGCTCTTCTAGGGTCTGGCAATCCTCAACCTTGGGACCGTCAGTATTTGAAGGGTCTTGGAGTCCAGTGAGGCCGCAGAAGATGGACTTCTTAAGTTCCACCTCCACCTCTGCGTTCTCCAAGTTCGGAGGAGAAGGCCAGTCTTCTTCTGGCTTGCGTAGGTAGTCGGGTCCACGGTGGTAGAGGTTGGGACGTGCCAATTCCTCGAGGGTCACACCTCTGGTGATCACGTCCGCCGGGTTGACATCTGTCGAAACGTATCGCCAGCAGCTGATCCCCACAAGCTCTTGGATCTCTGTCACCCTTGTTCCTACGAATACTTTATATCTGCACGAAGTCGACTGGATCCACTGGATGACTGTTGTGGAGTCAGACCACATCGACACCGCGTGAAGGGGGAGGTGCAGCTCTTCCTTCAGCATCTTTCCCAACTGGGCTCCACTTAGAGCTGCGCAGAGCTCCAGCCGGGGAATGGATTGCTGCTTCTTGGGTGCAACTCTTGAGCGTGCAAGAATGAAGGAGACGTGGACTGTGTCGTCGGGCTCCACCGCGCGCAGGTATGCTACTGCACCATATGCCTTCTCAGACGCGTCACAGAATACATGAAGGGAGAGCTGGCTGCCGGTCAGACTGACGCTCGAGGGAAAGTAGCTCCTGGGAAACTCGATCTGTTGGAGGGTGGGGAGCTCTTCTTCCCACTTCTTCCACTTCGCCCCGAGTGTCTCTGGTAGGGGGTCATCCCATCCCTTCGCCTCAGTCCACAGCTCGCTGACCAGAGCCTTGGCACGAGTCGTGTAGGGGTTGATGTAACCCAACGGGTCATATTGACTCGCCAGAGTACTGTAGATCGACCTCCTGGTTACGTAATGGCGAGTTTCGATTTTCTTTTGCCGGTAACACAGGGTGTCAGATTTGAAACGCCAGAGGAGACCCAGAGTCATTTCCTGGGCGTCCTCACTTGACTGGGAGAGCCAGGTCTCGCTGCTGTCAGCCTTCGCTTCGTCTGGGAGGTCTCGGACGACCTCAGGGTTGTTGGTGGCCCACTGGCGGACCTCAAAGCCAGCGGTGGCCAGGAAGGTGCGTATGTCATGCACCAGCTTGTAGGCCTCTTCCGCGGTCTCCACGCTGTGGAGGCAGTTGTCCACATAGAAACTGTGGTGGACAACATCGGAGACTCCGGGGGGTGCGGCGCCGTCGTCGACATGAAGCTGCAGGGCGTAGGTGGCGCAACACGGGCTGCAGGTCGTCCCGAAGGGCAGCACCTCCCACTGATAGATGGACGGTTCCGGGTCGTCTGGGTTTTCTCTCCACAAGAACCTCATGAGTGGCTTATCTTCGTCGAGCAAACACACCTGATGGAACATGCGTTTGATGTCGCCACTGACGGCGGTCTTCTGTCGTCGGAAGCGCACCATGACTCCGAGGAGAGGAGGGGTCAGAGTCGGACCGGGCAGGAGATAGCGGTTGAGGTTCTGCTGGCGCACTTGAAAGCTGCAATTAAAGACCACTCTGTTCTTTCCGTTGTGCTTAACGTTATGGTGTGGAAGGTACCATGACTCGGTACTCCTTTCCGCCTCCTCAGGCTTCAGCCTCCTGACGAGTCCAGACTCTATGAGCTTGCTAATTTCTGTGGCGTAGGCGGCAGCCGTCTCGGGGTCTCTGCTGAGTCTTCTTTCAGTGCTAAGCAGACACGGCTTCGCTACTCCTGGGGGAACCTTGAAGGTCGGCATGGGCTCTCTTCTCAAGAGCGGTGTGGCGTATCTGAGGACACCGTGCACGCAGACGCGCTTGGTCTTGGCTTGGAGAAGATCCATCGCCGCCTTATCTTCTTTGGAGCGAGTGTGTATCTTCTCGTTTTTGTATGGAGCAATGTCCAGCTGCCATAACCTCTGAACATTCTCCAGCAATGCCTCGTCTTCGTGCCCCGCTCCAATGAAGAGGCAGTGGGTCTGACGGGCGTTCAGATTTCTTAGACTGATGGGGCCCTGCAGGGTCCAGCCTAGCGGAGTCTCCAGGGCGACGGGACATCCGGGTGGACCCGGGATGATGTGCTTGGGTAAAGTGAGGTTCACATTATCGGAGCCGAGCAGGAGGGTGGGCTTCACCTCCATTGCAGCGTTGATCCCCAGATTACGGAGATGTGGGTACCTCTTCATGAGGGACTCCATCGGGTAGCCGTAACTGGAGAGGCACAACCCGGCAGCTGTGAATACGCGGCTCACTTTGAAGACTTCCTTCGGCCGTCCGGCCGGTGTGAGGGTGAGGGCCACACTTTCTCCTTGAATAGTGGTGCGCCCTGGTTGGATGGTGAGGAGATCCAGCTCCTCTGCGTCGCCCACGAGTCCAAGGGCGATGGCAGCCTCACGCATCAGCAGCGTGCGCTCCGAGCCATCGTCAATAACCGCGTAGGTCTCCAGAGTCTTGTCGCGGTTCCGCAGGACCACCGGCACAATCTTCAACAGCACGCGGGGAGTGCTGCCTCTCACGGGGCCCACGTAGTAGTTGCGTAGCTCTCTAGAGGGCTCATCGCGGTGGTCCGCCACATAAGGCTTAGCCTTGTCGTCTCTATTGTTGAGGTCGTGGAGGGCCGTGAGGTGGATCTTCCCGCACCCGCTCTGTCTGCAGGGTCCCTTGAGGGTGCAGTCCTTTGCTCTGTGCTCACGGGCGCACTTCCAGCACCGCTTATTCTCTATTATCCACTGTTTATTTTCCTCTGTAGTCTTCTCCTTGAACACGGGACAGTTGTCTAGCCAGTGGACCTCTGTGCAGCACTGGCATGGCGGCGGAGTCTTCTTCTCTCCTTTCTTCTGGGAGGAGAAGCCTCGTTGGCCTTTCGGGGGCCCTTGGTGCTCCTTTGATGTGGTTTCATGTACGGTGGTCAGCACCCTAACGGGCCGCCCCGTTCGGTCTGACTTGTCTCGTCCACTGCGTCCATTGCCTCTCGGCTCTTCCCGCTTGGGGAGGCGGATGTGCCTCATCTCCGACTTCAGGAACTCTGAGAGCTCCATCAGGGTAGACAGTGGCTGTTGGGGGTGGAGACGCTCGTGTTCCCGTCGGAACCTCTCTTCCCTTTCCTTTGGAAGCTTCCTGACGAAGCGTTCTACGTTGGAGCCTGCATAGAGCTCAGTGCGGCCGGCGGCTCCTTGAAACGTTAGGAGGCTCACCAGAGCCTGTACCTTCAAGGAGTATGCATCCAGGGCGTGGTCGTCCTTTATGTCTGCCATTTCTCCCAGCTCGTGGATCTCCTCCAATATGTGGTCCCACGGGCGTCCCCAGCGCTCGTCCAGGGCCTGGAGAGACGAAGTATAGGGGGTGGGGGAGTATGCGTTGGCAGTGCATATGAGCTTGGCCGCAGGCAGCGTACAGTGCATAGACAGCTCGAGGAACTTCTGTTGCTCGCTGTGGTTGGCGGCGCCCAGGAGGAACTCCAGACACATCCTCATGTCATGGTACTGACTTCTAGAATTGTCTTTGAAGAATGGGATGGCGCTCCCTGGTGGGCGCTGTGGGAGCGGGTCGTACCTAGGGGCCGGTGCAGTTACAGGCCAATGTTGATGGGATCTGGAGGTTGCTCTGTGTGTGGCGGGTAGCCGCTCACATTGAGAGCGGGGTGGCACCTCTCTTGGTGCCGTATATTCCTCCTGCAGACGAGCCAGTCGCCTTTCCAGGTCTTCGGAGTCGGCCTTGTCCCTTCTTCGGGGTCGGGGATACGTAGCCGGGTGCTCCTCCCTTTCAGGCTGGCGGCGCTGGGGTGAGTTATTCCTAGTGGATGCTCTTGATGATTGCCTGGAGGCAGAGGCCGATTGCAGTTGGGCGGTAGCGAGCCGGGTGTACTCCAAGGCCTGGGCTGCCGCTCTATCGCGCTCCCGCTCCAGTGCTTCCGCGGCTCTTCTCTCTCTGTCGAGCGCATCTTCGCGTTGTTGTTGCATGCATTGGCGTATGAATTCTGTTTGGCTGGTAACGCTCCCTCTGCTTTGTGCTCTGCTGGGGGGCCTACTAGTTCTGCGAGTGTCTAGGAAGAACTCTCCCGGTTGGAAGTGATTGAAGTCCTGCCTGCCGCGTGGCTCCACTCTGTCTGGAAGATTAATATCCTCTCCAGGTTGCGAGTCGTTTTCAGCGGAGTCACTCTCCTCTTCTTCTTCAGGCTCATCTTGCTCATCATACTCATCTTGGTTGGCGGTATCCAGTGGCGAGAAGGTAGTTATGTCTTTACTACATGAGACTGCCACCTGGTGTCTCTTCTTCTCTTCAGGCCGCTGGGGGGTGTCAGTCGGGTCTGACTCTGTTCTCAGAGTCTGATCTAACTGCGGTGTGGCAGCAGCACCCTCTACTAGCTGGGGTGTGCCTGCCGTCTGATCTAACTGTGGTGTGGCAGCAGCACCCTCTACTAGCTGGGGTGTGCCTGCCGTCTGGGTTGTAAAGTCCCCTACTGTCCGGTCAGCTGATGTGTTTAGCACATGCTGATTGCTCTCCGAACTAGGGCTACTGGGTGTACCCAGGACACAGTCATCTAGTCGGGAGGGTAATCTACGCTCCCTAGGAGCACGTGTCTTCCCTTCAGGGAAGGGGGGGGGGGGGCCTTTGAACCTACCTCGCTCTTTTGTGACATCCTATCTGGTTTAACTCCGGCTCGAAGTGACCAAATTGTGCGGGAGCTTAGAGGACTGTATATAATTATCACCTTAGGGGGTGTGGTAGGATGCCTTAACTCTTAAACTAATTGTACCAAATACACAACTGAGTGAATAACTTAAAATGGAGTCACCTAAACTAGAAAGAGCGAGGAAACTGTTTGAATCATAATGCTTTTATATAAGCAAAAAAAGGGGGAAAAGATACATACAAAATATTGTTATCACATTACACAAAGCCTAATTAAATACTATTACTAAATTTAGATGGGCGCCCAAATAGTTCTAATAAAGTGTTCTGGCCAAACGTTGCCGCGGTTACCACTGTGACAGAGGAACAATTCCCTCTGCAGGATGAGAGAGATGGAGGTGATGAGGAGTAGTAGACCGCTGCGTGTTGATGAGGGCGGGAAGACGCTGCCCGGTCCAATAGGCGCCACCAGTCTGCTCCTGCAGACCAGATGCTCCGCTGTGGTGGTCCGAGTGTCTCGCTCCGCTCCGTGGTGCTGCACGGCGCACGGCGCACGCCGACAGCTGCTGCAGACACGCTGGTCCCCTCTGTACCACAGGCTACTGCTATGGCTACTTCTTAGGACTAGTTGTGTCCTTTTACAGCGACACAGACACTATCTAAATGTTCTCTGGTCTGTGTTATATATCGACTGATATGTCCAGTATAGAGCAGCTATCGAAGCATGAGCCGAATCTACTTTAGGCATTAGCGTCGAGCTAGCTAGCTTCGGCTAACTGGTAACGATAGATGGGGAATACTATAGTCCGCTGTAATATGCTAATCCCAGACGTTTACTAAACATCAAATTAGCTGGGTACTAAAACTCACTCTCTCTTGGTGGTATAATGTCCGCTTGGTAAGCCACTTTACATACTTGGTCACCGTCAAACTATAACGTTAACGAGAGCAACGCTGTGTGTACGTCCGCTCTCTTGCGTGTCCGGTCAAGTTCAACGTCAACAGGACGTTGGAAGGAAGTGACGCAGATACGAGGGAACACTACCACCTCTGGCCCACTAGATGGCAGCACCGTCATATAACCTGAGATGCCATCAATAGGCAGACAGTGTAACATTATGTGGTAAATAATAACTTAACTCCCACATATTAACTTAAAGGGGGATTATTTTAGGTCTAATTTTACCTAATTGCAGACCCTTCAGCACAATTCCCCAAGAGCTAAATATATCAATTGGTGATAAAATCTTGGAAAGGGTAGAGCAGTTTAAATATCTTGGTGTGTGGTTTGATAAAAGACTAACATGGTCTTTACATAATAAGTAAGATGGTAGACAAATGCAAAAAAGTACTGAATGTGATGAGATGTTTGAGAGGGCTGGATTGGGGAGCTAGTAGAAATGCGATGAGAACAATCTATATTAGCCTCATCAGATCACTAATAGATTATGGTTGTATTATTTATAGGTCTGCAGCAAAAACTAATTTAAATAAATTGGATGTAATCCAGAGTAAAGCGTTGAGGTTGTGTTGCGGGGCTATGAAAACTACGCCAGTTGCAGCACTCCAAGTGGAGATGGGAGAAATGCCCCTGCATATAAGAAGAGATCAGTTGGCGCTAGTGTATTGGGCCAATCTTAGAGGGCATAAGGATGATCATATTAGCAAAAATGTACTAGTGCAGTGCCAGGAAAAAGAGAAGGCGCAGCTAGAAAGTGTTGGGTGGATTATAGAATCAAAAGCTAGAGAGATGGGCATTCTGGAAATGAGTGTGTGTCCAACAGTCTGTTTCCCAGTAGTTCCTCTGTGGTTGATGGGTACCCCTGTTGTTGATATAGACCTATTGGAGTTAAAGGAGAGAGAGGAAATGAGCAGTCATATGGTGGAGAGTCATATCGGGTTAAAATATGGAGAAAGACTGGTGGCTTATACAGATGCATCTAAGATGAAGTCAAGCAGAGTGGGTGCGGCATTTACAATCCCAAAAGAGAGATTGAGTGACAGTCTAGCAGTATATACGGCAGAACTAGTAGCTATAATGATAGCGTTATCATGGATAGAGGAGAATAGGCGTAAGAGTGAGGTTTTAATTGCGTCAGACTCAATGTTCATTGATAAGTATACAAGATGTTGTGTCCCAGTCAAGGTTGGACATTGTGCTGGAAATAGTGCAGATGGTAGACAGACTTCGGCGCTCAGGTATTATGGTTGCCTTTTTGTGGGTGCCGGCCCATATAGGAGTTCGAGGGAATGAGTTGGCGGACAAGTTGGCCAAAAAAGCTTGTGAACTTACTAGAGTTACAATGAATATACAGAGTAGTAAGGCTGAAATCCAAAGTATAGTCAAACTAAAGGTTAAGGAAAAATGGAAAGTCATGTGGGATAATGAGAGGTTAGGGAGATGGTTTTATGGGGTGCAAAAAAGGGTGGGTTGGAGTAGGGCTACTAGTAGAAACAAGCAAGAAGAGGACGTGTTTACAAGAATGAGGTTGGGACATACAGGGTTGAACAGTACGTTAGTATAGTTAAAAAAGCATATTAATGGACAATGTGAGTGCAGTGTTAGTCAAGAAACGGTAGAACATGTTGTAGAACAGTGTACATTATATCAAAGGCAAAGAACAGTTCTTATTAGGAATTTGAAGAGGGAAAAGATATCACTTAAAATAGTTGACATATTGCAAAGAAATTCTGGAGAAGTTTGTATGGAGAGTTTATTTTATTTTTTGAGAACAACAGGTTTATTTTATAGGATTTAGAACATCCAGATCCACACTCCTTATCAGTAGATGGCGGTAATGCTCATCGAAAGTGATTGCCAACCGCCAATAAAATAGAAAAGAAGAAGAAAGAAGGAGAATGGACTCAGTGTGGGCTTCACCGAGCTCTCGAACAGTCTCTTGTGTCTTCAGAAGACTGCAACGGTTACGTCTGGAGATATGACCTTCCTCTGTCCTCAGTGCATGACCGTGGAGCTACTTCTTGAAGAACAGTGCCTTTTGTCTTCCGTCCATCAGGATCTTGAATCCTAACTGTATCTTCGCTTTGAGTAGCTTTGAGTAGCTCGGCAGTGTGGTACGCAGCTTTCCATTCATCAGCAGCTCAGCAGGTGACCGTCCGCAAGCGAGAGGTGATGCTCTGTAGCTGAGAAGAGCAAGGTAGGGATCTGAGTCACTGTCAGCAGCTTTCTTCAGGACCTCTTCGTGCAGCAGCACCACTGGCTGTGCGTTTGCTTTCAGCTGGATTTTATATGTGAATGGCAATACACCAAAACCCTTGAGGACATCAGGTCTGTACTACTGAGTCAACAGAGTCACTTGGTGTACTCACAGGTCTGTACTACTGAGTCAACAGAGTCACTTGGTGTACTCACAGGTCTGTACTATTGAGTCAACAGAGTCACTTGGTGTACTCACAGGTCTGTGTTGATGTGATACACTTTCTTCATCACTCACATTCATATTACTGGTGACAGATATGATACTAACCATTGTGTCCTGTATGATAGGGTGGGTTGGCCTTCTCTTACAGAAAGGCGCAACAAACACTTTTTTTTTTTTTTAAGCCCTTATTGGTAAACAACCTGTTTATATCTCTTCACTGTTAAAGTGGAATATTGGAACCTATTCAACTCGATCGAATGACTGGATGGTTCTTAGGGTCCCTCAAGTTTGTTCTGGTCTAGGGAAGTCAGCTTTTTCCTCTGATGCCTCTAACTCATGGAATGTCCTTCAACTCTCTCTGAAATGGGAGGTTCTCCCTTCCCTTGGTATATTTAAACTTATATATTTTTTCCATTGTAACTGTTTTAGCTGATCTTTTAAAATTATTTTAAAAGTTTTTTATTTTTACTCTGGTGTTTAATTTTCTGTGACTATTGTTTGTATTATGTACTGTTTACATTTTGTACAATTGTCGTTTCTGTAAATGAGGGAAACCTCAGAAGCTTACTGTTAAAGTTAGAGGTTATATATGATTGCAAGTAACTGAGTAACTGTCTATGTATAACTGTTTCCACTGGAGGGCGCTATAGGCGGAGCTGTTAATGCTGCCGCCAGGTAGAGGGTATATAAGGAGATGCCGACTCCCCCTCTGTCTCTTCCACCTTCGCTCTCAAAAGAGAAGGATGTCTCATGTACTGCTGTGGACCAATGTGAAATAAACCACGCCGTTTAATGGCTAAAGATAGAAACCATGCCTCATGAACATATTGTTGTCGCCCCATAGCTGACTCTGTCAACAGGTTATGGGCCCAGATCACGCAGGGGCGAAATAATAAAGGGTAGCAAGTTTAGCTGAAGTATAGGCTAGGTTAGCACCGGGAGCACCGTGTGGCTAGACGCTAGGCCAACAAGAGCTAAAGCCACGCCTACCATCAACAAGAGGATGGCGACAAAAGGAAAGAGCAAATGGCCCTCGTTCAATGGAAGAGCCAAGGACTATGAGCTCTGGGAAGAGCGCATGTTATGCTGCATGCACGGTGCGGGACTGAAGATGATGATCTTGACGGCCCCCACGGGACCACTAACGGCGGAAGCGCAAGCCCTGGACAACAAGCATAATGCAGATGCATACTGTGAGTTAGCACCACTGCTCGACGACACCAGCTTGGGGCTGATATTCCGCGACACGAAGGACAAAGGCAGAGAAAGCCTGGAAGTGTTGAGAGAACATTATATCAGACAAGGAAGACCCCGAGTCGTATCCCTCTACATCACACTAACAGCACTGAAGAAGGGGCACACCGAGACTGTGACCGAATACGTCAGAGCTGAGCAGATCTTTACGGTGCTGAAGAGTGCAGGAGAAGCACCAAGCGATGGACTAATGATGGCGATGGTGATGAGAGGACTACCGGAGCTGTACAAACCGTTCACACTACTGGTAACACACGGTTCAGCGGACATGACGCTGGGAGAGTTCAAGGCCAAAATTTCGAGGCCTCAGAAGATACCCACCCAGCCGCCACGGAGGCGGGAGAGAGGGTGCTGAAGGCTGGGTATCTTCTGAGGCCTCAAAATTTTGCAAAGACCAGGCCCACGACGGAGCTGGCGTGTTGGCGATGCGGAGAAAAAGGCCATCGGAAAGATAACTGCACAAAGACTGTTTGGTGTAGCTTCTGCAAATCCACGGGGCACACAGACAAAGTGTGCAGGAAGAAACACGACCAGAGCGCGCGGTACGTGCATGGACAAGATGGCGGCAGTGGACAAGATGGCGACGACGGTGGACATGAGACGAATCGAGACGACGCCCGGAGAGTAGCGGGACAAGCGGAATTCATCTTCGGCGCGCAGACAGCGTACGTCACCCGGCCAACGCAGATGCAGCAGGCCCAAAGGAAGGGACTGATCGTGGACACAGGTGCGTCGTCCCACGTCATCAATGACAGGAGTCGATTCAAGAACTTTGACAACACCTTCGACCCGGAGAGACACAGCATGGAGCTGGCAGACGGGAAGCGCACCTACGGGTTGGCGCAAGAGAGAGGAGACGCACAGGTATGCCTCATAGACAGTGAGGGGCGCCGGTGTACAGTGACGTTAAAGAACGCTCTCTACGTACCCTCGTTCCCACAAGAACTATTCTCTGTAATCTGCTACTGCGAACGGTGCCAAAGTGTTCTTCAATGAAGGTAAACATTTTCTTGTAGAGCCTGACGGTACGCGACTTAACATAAAGGTGTAAAAGAGAATGTATTATCTACAAACAGAGTGTAATAACAACGACAAGTGTAATAATAATGATATGTGTAATGTGACTGTCAGTCACGATATTCAGACATGGCATGAGATTATGGGTCATTGTAATTACGAGGATTTACTGAAACTGCAAGCAGTGACAGAAGGCATGCACATTGAAGGTGAAAAGCGTAGACCTGACAAAGAATGTGTAGTGTGCATAAAGGGGAAGTTCACTCAATCGAGAAACAGAAATCCCACAGAAAAAGTAAAGGTACCACTTGCACTAGTTAACACGGATCTAGCCGGTCCAGTAAGCAACGAGTCCATAGGAGGCTTTAGATATGTACAGTCTTTTACAGATGTGTGTACAGGGGCAGTGTTTGTTTACTTTCTCAAAGCAAAGAGTGACACACTCCAGGCCACGGAGAAATTCCTGGCAGACGTAGCCCCTTATGGTAACATAAGATGCTTGAGGTCCGACAACGGAACCGAGTTCACAAATAGAGAGTTCCAATCACTGTTGAGAAGGAACAAGATAAGACACGAGACGTCATGTCCATACTCCCCACACCAGAACGGAGTGGCAGAGAGGGAATGGCGCACTCTTTTCGAAATGGCTAGGTGTAAGCTAGTAGATAGTAACTTACCTAAGAGTCTATGGCATTATGCGGTGCAAGAAGCCGCTTACACCAGAAACAGGTGCTTTAATAAGCACACGGGCACCACCCTGTATACAGCACTGACAGGAAAGTGTAATCTACTGTAGCTAGAATGCACCAATTTGGATCAGTGTGTTATGCTTACCAGCAGGACAGAGGAAAGCTCGAGTCCAGATGTGAAAAATGATTCTTTGTAGGGCACGACAAAGGAAGCCCCGCTTTCCTAGTCTATTATCCCGGTAAAGGGAAAGTGCAAAAACACAGACTTGTCAAATTTGTCACAAAGACAACATGTGAGAAAGAGACAGAGGAGCCAGAGCTGGACTCCAGAGTAGGGTGTGAAGAAACAGAGACACCTCAGCCTAGTGTACTTAGCACGGTCATGCAGACAGACAGTCAGCAACCCCCAGAGGACGATGACCTACATGCCTTTTTTTCCCGCCTTAGAATCACCAGAAAGGCTTTCGAAATAGTGAAATGCCATGTTGGCCTCAACGCAGACATTTGATCGTAGAAATCTGTTTGTTTTCCACCAAGATGGCGGCTGTAGTTTCCCAGCAGGACTTTACTTCAGACAAAATGAACTCCTTGAGACTGATGGCCATGGTGCGGTATGCCAACCAGTTATTGACAAAAGTTCACCATTAGACACCGTAAGAGCTGAAAGTGGAAACAGACATACAGTCATTCGTTTATCCAGACCACGTTTCCATAGAAAGGTGTAGCACTGGCTAGCATCTTAGCTAGTTCAGCTCAATACATAAAATATGAAGATTGCAAATATAACACAAATAACACAATCCATAAATAAACACATACCTCTTCGCCTTCCAGCTAGGTGCTAAACAAGGTAAAAAGGGGGGTTTCCTTCACGAACAGTTATATAAATGAGAGATATCCGTTATTTACGTTAGTACTCTCTCTCGTCAACCATTTCTCTGAACCTGCAAAGTTAACCGGATATCGTTGTTACGCAAGAGTAGCCACAGCGCGAGGGATTTTCAAAATAAAGGACAGCAAAAGCAATTCCACGTAAAATCAAGTCTAACGTAACTCAAGTCTCCCACCACCTCCTAATAGACAGTCTCACTCTCCTCCCCACCGCATGTATATTCTCTCCCCGCCTTATGTATATTTCTCTCCCACCCACCCACCCCCTCCAAATGTACAGTCTCCACCCCACCGTATGTATATTTCTCTCCCACCCACCCACCCCCTCCTAATGTACAGTCCCCTCCCCATATGTATACTCTCTGAGTCTCTGTCAGGATCTATGGGTAACAGTACTGTATATTTGAATACCGTTTATGTCACAAATGTATCAGTACTAAATACCTGTATGTCCCTATGCCATAAATGTCAATATGAAATGAAAATGGGGGACCCTGATGTAAACAAGACAAACGTCTTTCTCTGGTCTGCATAACCTTAACAATTGTGTGTATTGAGCCGTACTGTATTGTACCCATTCTGCAATCTGTTAAATAAAGTTTTCATTCATTCATTCATTCATTCATTCATTCATTCATTCATTCATTCATTCATTCATTCATGATTCAAGATTCAATCGTTTTATTTCAAACCACAGTGTTAGTTTGGCTACATTTACCATTGTCCGGCAAAACAACATTTGAAAATAAATGAAATGGGAAAAGAGGACCCCCCTCCCAAAAAGTTAAAAAATAAAACAGCCAGAAACTATACACTGTTTGAAAAGGAGATGGAAGAAGCAAAGCTTATATGTTTCCATCCCCCATCAATAACTATATTATATATAATATTATATATACTTCAGCAAGTATATGACACGTTTACCAATACATATAATACAATACAATTTGCAAATACTTCAACTACACACAACACAATCACACATTCACACACACACATACACACACACACACGCTAGACTATACTCTCATGTCACCCTTCAAATCATTCTCATACAATACGTTGGTCTTCCTCCCTGGTATATTTTGTGAACACCATCATTTTGAACTTCCTCTTTAATATATTTATGGATTGACTGGATTTGATCTCCTCCTCCAGATTATTCCACAAGGTAACTCCACACAGAGAAATACACATAGCCTTCCTGGTTAGTCTTGAAGATTGCTGTTCCAGTTTGAGTTTCCCTCTAAGGTTATATCAAGTTTCAAGTTTCAAGTTTCTTTAATAGTTGTCATACAGAAGTACAGAATACTTTTATACAAAATGCTTCTTACGGTTACGCTCCAGAGACTGTGCAAGACAAGATAAGTATGAAATAAAATAACATAGTAAAATTAGAAGTAAAAAAAATGAGGTCACAGTGTTCAGTTTAGACATATGTACAATGTTCGATGCAGAATAGACGTAACTGAGTTACCATACAATATACAATACTGTGCAGTGTACTAATATACAATACTATATAGTGCAAGGCAGAAATGGGACGAGGTGCAATTTAGGTACAATTCACAGTAGGTGTACGAGTTGTAGTGCAAATCCTTTATCAATAAATATAAAGTGTAAAGTGTGTTTGTGTGATCTAAAGTGTGGAGAGTGGGTGCTGCAGTGTGTTGTTTGTTTGAGTGAGTGTGTGCGTGTGGGTGTGTGTGCTGTGTGCATTTGATGGTTGTTGCATAGTGTTTATTGTTCGTTTAGCAGCCTGATGGCCTGGGGATAGAAGCTTCTTCTGAGTCTTTCTGTGCTCGCCTTAAGACTCCGGTATCGCTTGCCTGACCGCAGCAGTTCAAAGAGGCAGTTGTTCGGGTGGCTCGAGTCCTTAATAATTCTCTTAGCCTTCCCCTTGCACCGCTTGTTGTAAATGTTCTGGAGGGTGGGAAGCCCCCCTCCAATTGTGCGTTCGGCTGAACGTGTCACTCTTTGTAGTCTGCTACGGTCTTGTGCAGTGCTATTCCCAAACCAGGAGGTGATGTTGCCGGTCAGGATGCTCTCTATTGTACATGAGTAGAAGTTCCTAAGGATCTTCTGACTGACTTGGAACTTCCTTAGGCGCCTGAGGAAGTAGAGGCGTTGTCGTGCCTTCTTCACAACACTGTCAATGTGTGTGGTCCATGTCAAGTCCTCGGATATGTGGGCTCCGAGGTACTTGAAACTGTTCACTCTCTCAACCGGTGCCCCGTCGATGCTGAGGGGGCTGTAGTCCTTGACCCCCGACCTCCTGAAGTCCACAATCATCTCTTTTGTTTTGCTGACGTTCAGGGAGAGGCAGTTCTCCTGACACCACTGTGACAGGTTCTCTACCTCTTCCAGGTAGGCCCTTTCGTCGTTGGCAGAGATCAGGCCCACCACTACTGTGTCATCAGCAAATTTGATGATGGTGTTGTTGTTCCGCTGTGCTACGCAGTCATGTGTGTACAGGGAGTAGAGGAGGGGGCTCAGAACACAGCCCTGGGGGGCCCCTATGTTGAGCGTGATGGATGAGGAGGTGCAGTTGCCGGCTCTTACCACCTGGGGTCTGCCCGTCAGGAAGTCCAAGACCCACTGGCAGAGGTCATAGTTCAAGCCCAGGTCCCTGAGCTTGGCTATGAGTTTGGAGGGGACTATGGTATTGAATGCTGAGCTGTAGTCGATGAACAGCATTCTCACATAGTTCCCCTGCCTCTTGTCCAGGTGTGATGCTGCTGTGTGCAGCACATGGGCTATGACGTCCTCCGTGGACCTGTTGGGGCGATATGCAAATTGCAGAGGGTCCAGGTTGATGGGGAGGGAGGAACAGATGTAGCCCTTCACTAGCTTCTCAAAGCACTTCATGGCTATGGAGGTGAGGGCTACAGGGTGGTAGTCGTTGAGGCAAGCGGGCGTAGATTTTTTGGGTACAGGGATGATTGTGGACTTCTTCAGACAGGTGGGGATGACAGCCTGTTCCAAGGACAGGTTGAAGATGTCAGTGAATACCGGGGCCAGTTGGTCGGCACAGACTTTTAGGACGCGGCCGGGGATGCCGTCCGGTCCTGCTGCCTTCCTGATATTCACTTTTTTAAAGATCCGTCTCACCTCATGCTCTGTTACCAGGGGTGTAAAAAGTACCCAGAAATTATACTTAAGTGAAAGTATGGGTACCGGCTCAAAATCTGACTCAAGTAAAAGTCAAAGTATCTGGCTAAAAACACACTTGAGTAAAAGTCAAAAAGTCCTACTTTTAAATGTACTTAAGTACTAAAAAGTAAAAGTAATTTTTTTTTTTGAAAGGGCTAGACCAGGGGTCTCAAACTCATTCCATCGTGGGCCAAGTTTTCATTTGAACTATACATTGCACCAGGTGAGTTAGTTGAAGAGGTGAGCCAATTAGTGAAATCATCAGCTGGTGTTTAGGCAAGGCTGGAATGAAACCAAGCATACACTCTGCCCACAATGGAATGTGTTCTGCGATAGACAATGCTGAAATGAAAGAACAGAGGACACTTTTTTTGCATTAAAATTATGGTAGCACTTTATAATAACACCCTGTTATAATACATTTATAAGGTATTTGTAGATAATGGACTAATCATGAACAAAGCATTTATATACATTCGTAAATTATTATTAAATAATTTATAACTATATTTGTATACCATTTACAAATGAGTTCTACATGACAGGATTATTTATAACTCATTATCAACATTGTTTGTACTTGATTTGTTCATCATTAAATAATGTTGTTTAATGTGTAATAACACATTTGTAGATGCTTTGAAAAATGGATATGAAAAAACTACTATACTGTACCTCCATTTATTTGTTCATGTTCAACAAATGATTTGTTAAGACATTCATAAAACATATATAAATCATTTGCAGATGCTATTGTGTGCCCTAATCTGAAGTGAAGCCTATTCATCATTAACAAATGTCTAATACAGTTAATTATTTGTTTACTTTTTCATCACCTGTTACAAATGTTGTAGACAGCTTTCGGATACACCCTTCTTTGTGACATCAAACAGTGACAGAATTAGGACTATAGATAAATGCAATTTTATTAACATATAAAATACATGTGCATGACAAATAGTGTAACCTGGGGGGGCACTAGGACCCAGGAGTACCCTGGCCAGGTAGAGTATCTAGAGTGGAAGTCTCACGCGAGTGAGACTTGACTTCACGTGTGTTGCCGTCTGTTTGAATGGATTTATAGATGTTTTATGAATGTCTTAACAAATCATTTGTTGAACATGAAAAATAAATGGAGATACAGTATAGTCGTTTTTTCATATCCATTTTTCAAAGCATCTACAAATGTGTTACTACACATTAAACAACATTATTTAATGATGAACAAATCAAGTACAAACAATGTTGATATTGAGTTATAAATAATGTAGAACTAATCTGTAAATGTTATACAAATAGTTATAAATTATTTAATAATCATTTATGAATGTATATAAATGGTTTGTTCATGATTAGTTCATTATCCACTAATGCGTTATAAATACTTTGTAAACGTTATACAAATATAGTTATAAATTATTTAATAATCATTTGTGAATGTATATAAATGGTTTGTTCATGATTAGTTTGTTCAAGTAGGTTGGTGCTGTCTTCTTAGACCTTAGCAAGGCTTTCGACTGTGTCAACCATAATATCCTCCTAACCAAACTAACTCACTTCAATTTCTCAGCTGCTACAATAGAATGGTTTAGATCCTACTTATCAAACCGAAAACAATGTGTCACGGTCAATGGCGCCAAGTCCCCATATCTAGACAACCCTGTAGGTGTCCCTCAGGGATCAATCCTTGGGCCCCTGCTATTCTTCCTGTATATCAATGACCTGCCAAATGTGTGTCCCGAACTCAATGTACAGATGTATGCCGATGATGCAGTCATCTACACACAGGGCAAGGACATAGAGTTGATTACATCCAGGCTCACATGCGCACTAGACAAGGTACAATGCTGGCTAAACAGCACCTGTCTCCTACTTAATGCGAAAAAGACTGTGTGCATGTTCTTTAGCAAGCGTCCAGAAACCATCAAGCGGTCCAATGTGTTCCTGAGGAAGGAGGGAAGGAAGGAAGAACTAGAACTTGTTTCCCACTTCAAATTCCTTGGGGTCATCTTGGACTCAAACCTGACCTTTAAGAAACACATAAAGAAAGTGAGGAACACCATCAACTTCAACATTTCCAACTTCAAACAAATACGGCCCTCCCTAACACTTGAAGCCGCAAAGACATACCTACACTGTATGGTCTTCTCTCACATTGAATATTGCCTTCTAAACTGGTCATTTACTGGGGCCACAGCCATGAAACCCATAGAACAACTCTACAACAGAGCATTGAAGGTATATGACAGGAAACAGTACTCATACCACCACTGTAAAATCCTGGATAAGCATCAAATTTTAAATTTTGAAAACCTCAGACGTTATAAAAGTTCCTGCTTTGTATATAAATGCCTGCACAGATTAGCCCCTCCCCCTCTCAAGGAGTTTATCCACGAGAAAAGGAACACTGGATTAGCCACTAGATCAAACACCAGAGGGGATTGTGAGGTCCATTTTAGAAAGACCGCCTTCAGCAAAAATTGTCTATCGATAAAGGGAAGTGGAACATGGAACAGCCTTCCGGTCCCCTTAAGGGAATGTCCCACCCTGTCCACCTTTAAGGGCCAACTCAGGAAATGGCTGTTAGACAGCCAAATATGCACTCATTAGGGATGTTAGTGATGTTGTACTGACTGAATGTCATGTTAGTGTGGTCATGTCAGTGATGTCAGTTTTTATGAATGAACGTTGTATGGTCCGTTTTGTGTTTGTTTTATGTTAGGACTACGGGTGGAAATTAGCCCTGTGCTATTCCCGGCATATTTACGTCCTTATCATGCTGTGATGTTATGCATACACATGTAAATGGTGTTCATTAATTTGCATTGTCCTTAATAAACAAATCTTAATCTTAAATTCATTATCTACAAATACCTTATAAATGTATTATAACAGGGTGTTATTATAAAGTGCTACCAAAATTTAATGCACTTCTCCATTGAAGGTAAACTAACATGGACGGCATTCACATCACAGCATGAATAATATCACAATATTAAAAACAGAATGGTGTATCCTGAATAATATCACAATATTAACCACAGCATACTGGATTATCCTGAATAATATCACAATATTAAAGGCAGAATACTGGAGTACCCTGAATAATATCACAATATTAAAGACAGAATACTGGAGTACCCTGAATAATATCACAATATTAAAGACAGAATATTGGAGTACCCTGAATAACATCACAATATTAACCACAGCATAATGCGGATCTGACTGTCTATTCTTCTGATAGCAGGTGTTTAATCAAAGATCCCCGCTTTCTAGTGTTGCACAAGGACCAATCAGCATGGGTATTGGCGGGTTCATTTACCATTGATGGGGATTTGATTGGCTATTTACCTGCGGTCGCAGGATTAATAACGTTAACGTTAGTTCGGCCAGATAAACAATTAAAATATACTAATTAAAATGGTTGGACCTGTGAGATTTGTACTTTGTACTTTGTAGGTCTGCATTTTAAATGTAAGGAGTAAAAAGTATGTTTTTTTTCTCTGAAATGTAATGGAGTAAAAGTACAAAGTATACAAACCTAATAATACTTGAGTAAAGTACAAATCCCCCAAAACAGTACTTAAGTATTGTAACGAAGTACAATTACTCAAGTACTTTACACCCCTGTCTGTTACCCTGAACACTGAGTCTCCATCAGCAGACCCCCCCCCCCCCCCCCCATTGCCGTGGTTTGTAGGCTGGTTGTAACTGAGGGGTACAATTCCCTGACTGTATTGATAAGTATGGTATCATTAAACCACTACCGCTTTATGTACTTTAACTACTGGCCATACAGTACACGATATCTAAATATGATGAACACTTTCCCACCATGAAACCAGGTCCACACAAAGGTAATAATCAAATATTTAATATATAGCAAAAGGTACATATAATATTCACCATTACATTTATGATTTGAATGCTCTTGTAAGGCAAATGAGTACTCGTAGGCAAATCAACACTGAATGTCCAATCTCTGGTTACGCAGGAAGCAAGTATACAACCTGGCTCTTAGGGAATTATATCTATGGTCACTTAATGATTATAGCTGGATATACTGTAAGGGTCCTCCCGGTTGTAGGCCGGTAGGGGGGGTAGGAGAGCCGTCGGCCGTATCCCGTCTGGTCAACGATGTCTAGGGAGACTTCACGTACAGAAGACAGTGCAGTAGAATCTTGATCCACAGATGAATACACCTTGGCTCTCTTGTAGGCTGTAGCTGTAGCTGTAGCTCCACAGTGAAGAAGAAGCGAGGCGACCTCAGTCTGGTCTGAGCGGCGTCTCACCTTGACTCCTTTCGGGGTAGATCCAACACTCACCGGTGTTGGCGATTATCCGCTCCACAAATCAAAGTACCAAAGCAAATATATATTCCATGCCGCATAGGGCTCAGCAGTCGTCGGGTAGGTAATCCAATGTACAGGTCCACTCGGTCCTCGCCTAGAACTCCTCGGATGAAAGCACCACGTGTGGTCTGCCCAACCTGGTTAAGACTCTAGATAACACGAGGAAGCGATGGGGGTGCTGCTCACTTTAGAACTCTAACCGCACGATGCACCATACATAATAGACTATTATTACTTAATAGAAATACGGTGCCAAACTCTAGCTGGCAATTCAGCTATTAATTCGCACGAGGTCTCACTGCTATTCTAAGGCCAAACAGGCCATACTACACCGCACGCGGTATCGTGGGGTGAGGCTTCACGTTCTGTTACTTAGTTGGGTAGAAGGGTAAAGGACTAAGAGGAATTCTACATTTCTTGCGCCATATTTATATGCACGGTGGACAAATAGTGCCACTCTGCTTTCGGTAGCCGTATTCCTGCGCGGAGCCGGGGCTAGTAAGGGCATGTCTCGTCGGTACCTTTGAACTTGAACGCCAGGGGCTGGTCCCTGGCGCCTGGTCCTTTTGTCCAATAAGAGAATGAACTATTATGGGCTGTAGTAGAATAAAGGAATATTCCGTGTATATGTACAAGGAATATACAAGGGATATCAAACGATATACAAATACTATTCAATGTATATCCATAAATAAATATATATATTCGGTTTAATCTGATCCTTCACAACAGCCGCCCCCTAATTAGTCCCACCTAATTAGCTAAGCAGAGACAGATTAACCGCACTGTCCACTACTCAATGTCCGCTGTAAGGGTCAGTCAACTCACAAAGTCATAGGGTCATGGTCGTCATCGATAGTATCGGGGAGCCTTGGCAGTTCTATTAGCCTCGCCACGGGTCGGGTGTAAGTCCGTCCTTGGACGAGCACTTCAGCTGCTCGGACCTTTCCATCGGCACCGGTGATCACTTTGCTTACGCGGCCAGCCGGCCACATAGCTCGGGGTAGTGACTGGTCGATAATCATGACGACTGTTCCTTCTGTCAAATTTTCTCTCTCCTTTACCCACTTCTGGCGGGTCTGCAGAGACGGCAGGTAGTGGAGTAGGAAGCTGCTCCAAAACTTGTCAGCCAGTACCTGACTGTACCTCCACATTCTTCGGCCGTTCGCTTCTTCAGGCCTGTACATTGTCTGTGGTAGCGCGGGGTCCAGCCGCCCCATCAAGAGGGTGTTGGGGGTGACTGGGTCGACATCTGCCACATCACTTGAGACGTAACCGAGGGGCTTCGAGTTCAATACTCCCTCGATCTCCGTGAGGACCGTCATCAGGACTTCTTCCGCCACGGTCTGGGCCCCAAGCACGGCGCACAGGGCTGTCTTTATGGAACGTACTTCTCGTTCCCAGGTTCCACCGAAGTGAGGTGCGTTCGGGGGATTAAACTGGAAGTCAATCTGGGATGGAGCGAGGTGGGTCTTAAGTTCTGGGCCCATAGCTTGGAAGCTCTCTCTCAGCTCTCTTTCTCCGCCTTTGAAGTCTGTCCCGTGATCCGACAACAATGTAGACGGTTTTCCTTTCCGTGATGTGAATCTTCGGAAGGCCATAAGGAATGAGTCTGTGCTCATGGTTGGGAGGAGTTCGATATGTATCGCTCTGGTGGTCATGCATTTGAACACAATACCCAACCGCTTCTCGGCTCCTCTTCCTCTCTTTATATACAGCGGGCCAAAACAGTCCATACCGGTGGAGTGAAAGGGCTTGTCGCCGAGTCGGAGGCGACAGGGAGGCAGGTCAGCCATCCGGGGCATACTGGGCTGCGCGCGCCACCTACGGCAGTCCAGACAGGTTCGCTGGAAGCGCCGCACTGCTTCTCTCCCTTGCAGCATCCAACAACGACGTCTGATCTCCGCGAAGACTCCCTCTGCCCCCGCGTGGTGCACATCCTCGTCGCATCTCTCCATGATCAGCTCCGTGACCTTGTGTCGGCTGTTCAAGACTACCGGGTACCTGACGTCATCCGGCAAGTCTGGGGCTCTCCGCAGACGACCACCCACTCTGATGAGATTATAGGCGTCGCTCTCGGGGGCTAGGTGGAGCAGTCTGCTGTCTGATGGGACGGGCTCTGCTCCCTGTAGACAGGCTAGCTCATCGGGGAACGAGTCTCTCTGGGCTCGTTGTAGTAGCAGGAGTTCTGCCTCCCCGTAGTCAGCTGCTGAAATGTCAGCTGTGGGCTGAACCTCTGGGTGGTGCCACCGAAATGTCCTTAGCTGCGCACTCCCTAGGGCGAGGCAATCGTCTAGAACCGGGTCCGTGGGGACGAGTGTGTGTGTCAACCCACAGAACATAGGTCTCTTGTTCTCTGCCTCCTCTCCACTCGCCTCCCGTGGGGTGGGTGTAGGCCACTCCTCCTCGGGGAGCCCGAGGAACTCTGGCCCGTCACTGCAGAGGTTGTGACGAGCGAGGTCATCCAGGGACATTCCCCGGGTGATGACGTCAGCTGGGTTGTGTTTGGTGTCCACATACCTCCAGCTGGTTACTTCTGTTAACTCTTGAATCTCGGTGACTCTGACTCCCACGAAGACCCTATATCTGCACGAATCAGACCGGATCCATGTGAGTACGGTCGTGGAGTCCGACCACAAGACCGTTCCCTGCACCGGGATGGTGAGCCCACGTTGGATCAACGTGGCGAGCTGCGCTCCCGCCAGGGCTGCGCAGAGCTCTAGACGCGGGACAGATTGCTGCTTGCGTGGGGCTACTCCTGAGCGAGCCAGGACGAAAGCAGTATGCACTTCTCCTCCCTCCTCTCGGGCACGCAAGCAAGCCACCGAACCGTAGGCTACTTCGGAGGCGTCGCTGAATACGTGCAGGTCGATCCCGCACGTCTCCGGCCTCACTGCGGGTGGGAAGCAGCTGCGGCGCATATTAACACCTGGGAGTGAGCGGAGTTCCATCTCCCACTCTCTCCATGTGGATGCAAGGTGTTCGGGTATGGGATCGTCCCAGCCCTGGTCCCCGTCCCACAGCGCTCCCACAACCATCTTTGCCCTGGTGGTGTAAGGTAGAATACATCCCAACGGGTCATATTGTCTGGCGAGTGCTCTGTATACACTCCGTCTGGTGGTCGGTGTTGCCGTCGACCTTCCCTGCTCCTTGGTCAGGGGTTTGTGTCTATAATGGAGCGAGTCTGTTTTGAAGCGCCAGACTAGTCCTAGTGTCATTTCTTGGGCTTCTCCTGGGATGGTCGCCATCCAGGTGTCGCTGCTCGCGGCCTTGTCCTCGGGGGAGAGGCTGCGCAATACTGGGGGGTCGCTGCTGGCCCGCTGCCGGAGATCAAAGCCGTCCTTGATCAGGGAGGCGCGGAGCAGCGCACGACGTCGCCAGTCAATTTTCTTTATGTGTCCCGCTGTGATTAATTTGTTAATCTCAGCGCGGTACACAGCTTCTTGAGCGGGGTCTTTGGCTAGGCGCCGCTCTGTGTTCAATAGATACCGCTCCGTCGCCTCTTTTGTAGCGCGAAAGGTGGGCATTCCCTCTCGCCTCAGGAGTGGAGTTGCGTATCTCATCACTCCGTTGACGTTGACTCTCTTTGTCCCGTGCTCGAGGAGGGCTATAGCGTAGATATCTTCCTTAGAACGAATGTCTTTCTTTTCGTTCTTAAAGGGCATTGTCTCTAGTGTCCATAGCCTCTCGACATGCTGCAGGAGTGTGGTGTCTCCTTCTGTCGCTCTGGAGTGGAGGCAGCTAGTGGCTGCTGTTCGGTTAAGAGACTTGGCGAGGGGGCCTTGTAATGTCCATCCTAGGCGGGTCTCGACTGCTGCAGGACAACCTCTGGGTCCTGTATGGACCCGGTCTATCGGGACTATGAGGTCTGCATGGTCGGAGCCTATCAGCAGGGTCGGGGTGGCACCGTCTATGAGCGGGATAGGGAGTTGACGCAGGTGCACATATTTCTCCATCAGCTTGGCGATGGGGTAGGTGTACTGCGATAGTCCTATTTCTTGGCTGGTGAAAGCATTAGTAATCCTGTACCGTCTCTCGGGCTGCCCGCTTGCTGCGATAGTGAAGGAGACATTCTCGCCCTTTATCGTCTTTAGATCTCGTCTTATTGTCCGAATAGTCATCTGGTTCTCGCTCCCCCGTAGCCCCAGCTGGGCCGCAGCGGACGCGAGGAGAAGGGTCTTCTCTGACCCGTCATCAAGGACGGCGTAAGTGTCCATGATCTTATCTTGGTAACTCAGTGTTACACGGACCACCTTTAAGAGCACCTGGGCGCCGCTGCTGCTAGCGGGGTCAATGTACATAACACTTGCCTTTGTGCTGCTGGATGGTGCAGGCTTTCTTTTGTTACTGTCGGGTAGGACATCCAGATGGGCTCCGTCACACCGACTACACCTCTTCTTTAGGCGGCACTCGGCTGCCATGTGACTGCGCGCACATCGGTAACAGCGCCTGTTGGACTTTATCCAGTGACTCACTTCTTCAGCGGTCATCTTCTTGAACTGGTCACATTGTGACAACCAGTGTTCCTTCTCGCAGTACGGGCACACCATCTTCCACTTCTCTTCCATCGAGGGGGTACCGTGGTTCTTGCTGCTCGGTACTGATTCTGATTGGTGCATGACAGTCACCGATCTTCGGCCATCGTTTACTCTCCTAGGTCCCTCTCTGGAGCTTGGTGTGCTCCGCACGAACGTATCCAGCCGTAGGCTGCTGACTTCTCTCGCCAGGAAGTCGGCTAGGTCTAGGAGGGATGGCTCGGGACCGTTAGGATCACGGTGGTCTCTTTGCCGCCTGAAGCGCTCCTGTCGGGCGGGCGGCAGCTTCTCTAAAATCCTCTCGACGTTCGAGTTTGCGTATAGTTCGTGCATACCCTTTTCTCGTTGCGCCCCCAGCATCCCTACCAGGGATTGTACTTTGATAGACAGGTCGTCTAGTGAGCGATTGTCTGTTGCTGGGGGTAGGCGGTCAATATGCCTTATCTCTTGTATTACGTAATCCCATATACGTCCATATCTTTGGTCTAGTGCTGCTAGAGCCGCGGTGTATGGGGTAGTAGAGGTGGCATAGGCCAGCGCTATGTTGTGCGCTCTGGGCACTTTCAGGTGCTTCAATAGGATCGCATACTTGTGGCGTTCATCAGCTACATCCACCATCATTGTCTCTAAGCACATCCGTAGCTCCGTGTACTGTGCTCGGTTCTCATGGGTGAAGTCTGGAAACGTCGGTGTGCCAATGTATGACGCCGTGGATGGCTGGCACATCGGTGAGCGTTGGAAGAGAGGCCTCCTGGGCGAGTCTCCTCTTACGCCTCTCGGTGGGCTGGTACTGGCAGGGTACCATGGCCCGCTGGTCCAGGTGCTATTCCTCGGGACTGGTCGTGCGTCATGCTCACCTGTGAATCGAGTCAGGGGTCTGTAGCGCAGAGCCGCGGGGGTATAGCCTGGGCTGTACTGGACCTCCTGGTCCTGTGGAGTAATGTGCTGCTGTCGGGCTTGACTCTCCTCTTCTCCCTCTTCTTCCTCTGCCAGGTCTTCTAGATCCTGTAGTCGTCTATTTAGCCTCTCCGCGGTGTCCGCCGTTCCTTCCTTGTAGCTGGGTCTCACTTGGACCGGTCGGGGAAGGAGTTCGGAGGGGGGTGTGGGCTCTCTCTGGCGGTCGGGTTCAAGGTCGCCTGCTCGGTCAGGGGAGGGTGCCCTTGACACGTGTCTTGACGAGGCCCTGGAACCCCTTGTGGAGGGAGGGGGTGTTGCCCTGGTGATCAGCTGCTCCATTAGCTGCGCTTGTAGTCTGTCGCGCTCGGCTTGTAGTCTGTCGCGCTCGGCTTGTAGTCTGTCGCGCTCGGCTTCGCGCTGGATGAGAGCGATGTCGCGCTCTGCTTCTCTTTGGGCACCGTCAGCGGCACGCTGGGTGTCGGACCGGTCTCTTGCCATATTCTCTTCCGTCTGAAGGCGTCTCAGCTCCAGACGTATGTGCTCTTCTTCGCTCCGTTGCTGTGTTTGGAGTCGATCGCGTTCACCCTGAAGTCGATCGCGTTCACCCTGGAGTCGATCGCGTTCGGTAGAGGCTGTCAGGGTGGCGAGGAACGCCTGTGACAGCATCCTCTCCGCCTCGCTGGGGGAAGACGCTTGTTGAGGTGAGCCGCTCCTGGCAGTACCGGTCGGGGATGCGTTCCCCTGCGGGGAGTCCTGGAGTTCTATCTCCTCGGCGCTCTCCTCATCTTGTTCCGTGCAGAGTTCCATCTCTGAAGGGTTGTCTTCCTCCCGGAGCTCTTGGGGGACTACTTCTTCGGTCTTGGCGGGGGGTAAAGTCGTGTCAGTTCCCTCCTGGTCCCCACCGTGAGCTTGGTCAGTTACATTAGAACCCACTAGGGCCTCTGTGGTCGGGGTATCCTGGTTGATAGGGTCGGACATAATTTTACTTTCTACTTTTACAGCGTTTACCGTTTGTAGAAGGCTAGGTAGTATACTGGCAGCGTAATCCTCTAAGTACTGAGGTGGCTGTCGTCTACGCTGTGGGCGTTCTACTTTAGGAGGACCGTTTCGTGGAGTGTTCATCATAGGCCATTTCAATATTAATACCACTATATTAATATTACACTAATTACCCTCCGGCTCGAAGGACCAATTGTAACTGAGGGGTACAATTCCCTGACTGTATTGATAAGTATGGTATCATTAAACCACTACCGCTTTATGTACTTTAACTACTGGCCATACAGTACACGATATCTAAATATGATGAACACTTTCCCACCATGAAACCAGGTCCACACAAAGGTAATAATCAAATATTTAATATATAGCAAAAGGTACATATAATATTCACCATTACATTTATGATTTGAATGCTCTTGTAAGGCAAATGAGTACTCGTAGGCAAATCAACACTGAATGTCCAATCTCTGGTTACGCAGGAAGCAAGTATACAACCTGGCTCTTAGGGAATTATATCTATGGTCACTTAATGATTATAGCTGGATATACTGTAAGGGTCCTCCCGGTTGTAGGCCGGTAGGGGGGGTAGGAGAGCCGTCGGCCGTATCCCGTCTGGTCAACGATGTCTAGGGAGACTTCACGTACAGAAGACAGTGCAGTAGAATCTTGATCCACAGATGAATACACCTTGGCTCTCTTGTAGGCTGTAGCTGTAGCTGTAGCTCCACAGTGAAGAAGAAGCGAGGCGACCTCAGTCTGGTCTGAGCGCCGTCTCACCTTGACTCCTTTCGGGGTAGATCCAACACTCACCGGTGTTGGCGATTATCCGCTCCACAAATCAAAGTACCAAAGCAAATATATATTCCATGCCGCATAGGGCTCAGCAGTCGTCGGGTAGGTAATCCAATGTACAGGTCCACTCGGTCCTCGCCTAGAACTCCTCGGATGAAAGCACCACGTGTGGTCTGCCCAACCTGGTTAAGACTCTAGATAACACGAGGAAGCGATGGGGGTGCTGCTCACTTTAGAACTCTAACCGCACGATGCACCATACATAATAGACTATTATTACTTAATAGAAATACGGTGCCAAACTCTGGCAATTCAGCTATTAATTCGCACGAGGTCTCACTGCTATTCTAAGGCCAAACAGGCCATACTACACCGCACGCGGTATCGTGGGGTGAGGCTTCACGTTCTGTTACTTAGTTGGGTAGAAGGGTAAAGGACTAAGAGGAATTCTACATTTCTTGCGCCATATTTATATGCACGGTGGACAAATAGTGCCACTCTGCTTTCGGTAGCCGTATTCCTGCGCGGAGCCGGGGCTAGTAAGGGCATGTCTCGTCGGTACCTTTGAACTTGAACGCCAGGGGCTGGTCCCTGGCGCCTGGTCCTTTTGTCCAATAAGAGAATGAACTATTATGGGCTGTAGTAGAATAAAGGAATATTCCGTGTATATGTACAAGGAATATACAAGGGATATCAAACGATATACAAATACTATTCAATGTATATCCATAAATAAATATATATATTCGGTTTAATCTGATCCTTCACAACACTGGTGTTGTTATTCACAGCCTCAAACCTCGCATAGAAGGAATTGAGATCATTTGCTAAGGAGATGTCACTGTTCAGTTTGAGGGGGGTGCCTTTCAGTGGAGGCTGCTGACCAAATTTTTAGGTGAAGCACAAATTATTATATTATATTATATATTAAATAATATTTTTAAAACATCCCCCACTGTGTGTCAGTGGTCAGTGGACACAGATGAAAACATATTAACATTAGGTGACAGCGGACCTGACCAGATAAAAACATATTAGGTGACAGCGCACCTGACCAGATGAAATCATATTAGGTGACAGCGCACCTGACCAGATGAAATCATATTAGGTGACAGGCTGACAGCGCACCTGACCAGATCAAAACATATTAGGTGACAGCGCACCTGATCAGATCAAAACATTTTAGGTGACAGCGCACCTGACCAGATCAAAACATATTAGGTGAAGGTGACAAGGAAGCCACAGACTCATACCCCCCCAACACTCAACTAACCGCCTCGGACAGTCCTTCATACCAGTGGCCATCAGGCTCCACAACAGTGGGCAGTGACTGCTGCCAGACATCGACCTAGAACTAATAGGAACCCAAGTAGGACAATAACACTACCTTATGCATACTGCACCTTATGTGGATACTGTGATACTGTGAATAATGAATAATGTATATTTCAGTTAGTTAAATAGTTAATTATATTGACATTTGTTTACACTGCTTGTGTTGTTTTCACTACCTGTACCCCCCCCCCCCCCCTTCACCCATGCTGCTATGATGCCTGAATTTCCCCAAGGGGATCAATAAAGGAATATCTTATCTTATCTTAAAAGGAAAGATGAAATTACCTACCTGGGTTCCATCCTATAGAGGCAAATCTTTCCTGTGACAAAATGGGATCCAATGTAATAAAACTAAGTCAACCAACGAACTAGATTCCTGTACCGGATCTCCTCTCTGGTAAACAAGAATACCTTGAAGACTCTAACAGGAGCACTCATTCAAGGGTACTACGACTATGCTTGCACCTCATGGTACCAAAGCACCTCAAAGGCACTAAAAACAAGATTACAAACATCACAAAACAAACTGGTCAGACTACTGCTTGACCTTACTAGATCACAAACAGTACTGTATTTGCAAATCTGGTATGTCATAAATGTATAGATGTAGCAGTACTGACTATCTGTATGTCATGTATGTCATATATGTCCTGATGAATTGAAAATGGGGGACCCTGATGTAAACAAGACGAAAGTCTTTCTCTGGTCTGCATCCCCTTAACAATTGTGTGTATTGAGCTGTACTGTATTGTACCCATTCTGCAATCTGTTAATAAAGTTTTCAATCAATCAATCAAACTCCTAAAACCCACCTCACCCCTGTCCACTTTGACAACCTAGGATGGCTTAGAGTAGACGACAGAGTACAGCAACTTGCAATGGGCCTGGTCTACAAGATACACTACACCACTAAGATACCCATGTGCATGTCGAAATACTTCCCAAAGGTCAGTGAATACCACGACCACAACACCAGAGGGAGTTCCACAAATCATGTTCAACCCAGATAAAATAATTTAAAAAGTAAAAAAAAAAAAAAAACGTTTTTTTTTAATAAAAGAAAATAGTCATAACTTAGAAATTAGATTGCATAGGTCTATGAATCGATATCGCGATTCTGTTTCGATTAATTGCCCAACCCTACAGTGTGTACAGTAAGTTAGCTTGGTGATTATCATTGTGATGTAGGCTAAGCTGCCTAGCTACTGTTAGCATACAAGCACTGTAGCCTACTTACTTTTTCATCCACAATGTTTTTTCTGATCCAGATGCATAAATCCACTTCTTCATGTTGCTCAGTTGCTGGTTTATACTTCGGTCCTAATGTTGGCGCAAAGTTTAATTTAGCCTGACTTGTAGCTGTACAGCTTACTAACTACTAAACAACAACTTTCTCATAGTCTCAACTTTCACATAGTCAAAATGGGTCCAGCTGCATGTCCGGAGGATAGGTTTAGCTCGGTCCAATCTCAAGTTTCTCAAGTTTCTTTATTAGTTGTCATACAGAAGTACAGAATACTTTTATACAAAATGCTTCTTTATGTTACATTTTGTATACAAGTATTCTGTACTTCTGTATGACAACTAATAAAGAAACTTGAGAAACTTGAGATTGGCCCGAGCTAAACCTATCCTCCGGACATGCAGCTGGACCCATTTTGACTTTGCAATGCAGAAATCTCTGATTGGATTTGCAAGGCTGCCAATCATATTCAACCTCCGTGTATTGGATGTCAAGGGCTGTCAATCAATCAATCCTCCATTCAATGGCAAGAGTTTAACTGCACAGACCGTGCTTAGATGAAGTTAATAGCCTATTTTGATTCGCTGTTATTTATTATTTATTTAACAATGGGTCACACCTGTGAAGTTTTCTTCACGAATAATTACTGCAGGCAATACTGCAGTGCAGGCCTGCTCAGAGCTGTCAATTTTGGCCATTTTTGAAGAAAAAAAAATTCACTGGCATTTTTTTTACAGAGGAAAACATTTATAATAAAAAAATAATAATAATAATAATTAAAAAAAATATATATATATATAGTTTTTTTTTTTTTTTTTTTTTTTTTTTAATATATAGGTATATGTAAATTAATAATAATTATGAATTATGAGTGAATTTGTGTTTCATGTGTTGTCATAGAGAAACCTCCACTGGTGCCTTTGTAATCTGTCATTGTTCTGAGGCCCTGCCACATGCCTCTAGAGTCAGCCTGTTCAAACTGAAGTTCAACTTTATCCCTGTAACGCCGTTTTGCCTCTATTACTGCTCTCCTGACGTTGTATCTTGCCATCTTGTGTTCTTCCATGTTGCCTGTCACCAGCCCGGTGTTGTATGCTGATGTGCGCACTTTCAGAGCCTCACGGACGGATTTGTCTACCCAGGGCTTTTGATTTGGGTAGATTTTAATTTTGGTGGAGGGGATTGTTTCTTCTACCAGAGTACAGACATAGTCAAGCACCATTTCGGTGTATTCGTTAATATTGGCTGTGTTATCACGGAATACACTCCAGTCTGTGCATTCAAGTGCAGCTTGGAGTGACTCCTCTGACGTCACGGCCCAACGCTTAACCTCTCGCGAGACCACCGGCGTTCGCTTGAGACTTTGTTTGTACTTTGGCAAAAGAAATATGGCGGCGTGATCGGACTTACCGAATGGACTAAGAGCCTGTGACTTGTACCCATTCTTAAATTGCGAGTATACATGGTCTAATATGTTCTCGCCTCTGGTGGGACAGGTCACATGCTGATAGAAATTCGGCAACACCTTTTTAAGACGCGCGCTGTTGAAATCACCCAGAACCAAAATGGCAGACAACATTAGCTGTCTGGAGTTTGTTTACCTCGTTGTGAAGTTTTGAAAGTGCGACCCCAGTGTTCGCGTGTGGTGGAATGTACACTCCGATGAGGATGATGGACGTTAACTCTCTTGGGAGGAAGAAGGGTCGACATTTTATCATGATAAACTCCAGGTCTGGGGAGCAGTGGTTAGACAGTTTGGAGTCCAGCTCTCTCACAGAACAATTTCTGTATCTTGTCAGGAAGGCTGTGGTGAATGACTCTGTACATGAACTGGGCAGTTTTGTAATCCACCAGGTCCTTTAATTTCAGGACTGAAAGTTTTAAAAACAAAGAATTTGTATGTGCTTTGTAGCTCTCATTTGTTACAATCCTAATTGCTCTTTTTTGGAGCATTACCAAAGGAAGTAGGTTGGTTTCATAGGTATTTCCCCACACCTCAACACAATAATTCAAATATGGAAGGACCAAAGCATTATATAAGATAACAGAAGATTGTTGGTTCAGCCAATACCTTGACCTCCACATAATACCCACACTCTTTGAATTTTTTTTTCTTACATGGCTTATGTGAGGCTTCCAACAAATTTTCTCATTTATGATCACTCCTAAAAAAGTGGTTTGCTGTACTCTTTCAATAACGGTATCATCTATCGTAACTTGGATCGGTGTGTCATAATTACGATTTCCAAAAATCATTAGTTTTGTTTTGTTCAAGTTTAGAGACAATCTGTTTTTGTCAAACCACTTTTTTAATTTGACCAATTCAGTCATGGTTTCATTCAGAATCTGTTGTAAACTCTCACCAGAGCAAATCATATTTGTATCATCTGCAAATAGCACAAATTTCATTGTTTCAGATACTTTACAGATATCATTAATGTACAAAAGAAACAAAACTGGACCCAGAATTGAACCTTGTGGTAAGCCACACCTAATATTCCTGTTTGTTGAGATGGCACTGCCCATTTGAACAAATTGATTCCTGTTACTCAAGTAACTTTTAATCCATTCCAATGCTATACCCCTAATGCCATATCTTTCCATCTTTTTAATTAAAATACTATGGTCAATCGTATCGAAAGCTTTTTGAAGGTCAATAAAAATTCCCAGTACATGGTGTTTTTTGTCAATTGAAGTTGTTATTTCCTCTATTAGCTCAATGAGGGCCATGGTGGTGGATCTATTCCTCCTGAAGCCATATTGGCTGTCAATCAGCAATTTGTGTTTCTCAATGAACTCTTCAAGTCTTTTTACATAAATCTTCTCCAGAATCTTAGAAAGTTGGGAAAGCAGAGAAACCGGCCTATAATTTGTAAACTGGTGTTTGTCCCCTGTTTTAAATATCGGTAATACTTTTGCAGTTTTCATCATACGAGGAAATATTCCCGATTGTAATGACAAATTACAGATATGTGTGAATGGTTCTACAAATCCTTCCGCTACGTTCTTAATCACAGTCATGTCAATGTCATTCCAATCCGTTGATGTTTTATTTTTACAGTTCCTGAGTATGGCCATGATTGCATTTCCATCTGTTGGAGTAAGAAACATGGAGCTTTGATTTCTATGGATTGAGTCTTCTACACCCACACTTAAGGTCGCTTTCACATATAGTTTTGGTGGACTCGGTGCGGTTCTGGTGGTGAAGTTGCAACATTGTTGCATTCTTCATTTGGTTCGCCTGCGTTCACATAGCAATTGTCAGGCGCACCGAACTTTCTGAACAATGTCACGCGGTCGAAAAGGGTGCTCGTCTATTGGACACAATGGAGAGTGAAGATCCCTCCCTTTCAGGAAGTGAAATGCGCGTCAACACAAACTGCGTGACGCGTAGTAGCAGAGACGTGGCATTGATCCATCGTTCGATTATAATTCCCATTACCGCCATCCTCTCGCTAAACAACTTGTACACCTCGTTGTTTTTGTGAGTGCCCACATTCCCCACAAGGAGCTGTTTTATTTGGTCTTCAGCGCCCCAAGTCTGTCCACGAGACATGTTTACACAATGTGCTTGTTTTGCAGTGAATGCGCGCCGCGGTAATATTAATAATAATAACAGCTGTGTTTTTTTCCCCTTCTACCCCAAGATGCACAGTAGATAGATAGATAGATAGATAGATAGATAGATAGATAGATAGATAGATAGATAGATAGATAGATAGATAGATAGATAGATAGATAGATAGATAGATAGATAGATAGATGCAGTGTGCTTGTTTTGCAGTGAATGCGCGCCGCGGTAATAATAGATGGTTTATCAGGTGACTTCCTACGTTTGGTCCGATGAAGCGAACCGAGACCTACGTTTTCAGGCGGACCAGAGTTTGCGTGTTTGGTCCGCGGACCGAGTTCGACGCGAATTATGGTCCGGACCAAACAGCCCCTGTGTGAAAGCGACCTAGTGCCGGACCGCTCTCTGTGATTTTCTTAGCTAGACTAGGTCCAACCCCTACAAAGAACTTGTTAAAGCCATCGGCCACTTCCTCCATATTACTACTTTTCCTGCCGTTTGCAATGAAGTAATTTGGATACAGTCCACCTTTTGGCCCTTTTCTTATTATGTCATTAAGCACTTTCCAAATACCCTTGCTATCATGTTTATTCCTTTCTAGTAAGTTGGCATAAAAAACCTTTTTACAATTCCTCATAATATTGGTTAGTTTGTTTTTATATAGTTTATATTTCAATTCAGACTCATCCGTCCTATTTGTAATAAATTGCTTATACAAAAGGTTTTTCTTTTTACTGGCGTTCATCAGTCCCTTGGTTAACCAGGGTTTTGTACAGTAATTTTTCCTGTTACATTTGACTAATGGGCAATGTAACTGAGGGGTACAATTCCCTGACTGTATTAATCAAGTATGGTATCATTAAACCACTACCGTCTTATGTACATTATACTGGCCATACCGTACATGAGTATATGATGAGAACACTTCCCCACAATGAATCGGTTCTACACAAAGTTGTCTTTAAGTATTTATTAGCAGCAAGAATACATAATATACTTCACTCTAGATGCGCTTATAAGGCAAAGGAATGTGCGTAGGCAAATCAATAGTGAATGTCCATTCTCTGGTTACGCATGAGATAATGATACAACCTGAATATTAGGAATTATATCTATGGTACACTGGTAGGGGGGTTCCACCGGTTGTAAGCCAGCAGGGGGAGGCAATGCTCTAATGCAAAGTCTGGGTCAGCGGGGACTCAATAGGCTCCTGGAGGCGGTATATTACTCCCTGCTCAGCAGACGAAAGGCAGCTGTAATCCCAGTGTGCGCGCAGCACAGGTGGAAGCCGGTCAGCCTCTCCAATAGAGACGGGCTCGAATGATGGTCCTCACGGGCAGGTCCCACAGCAGTGGGTGTAGACGATTCTTATCCGCTCCAGCAGCCTGGTACAAAGCAATAAGAATAATAATCCAGCCGGAAAGGGGCTCCGCATTCACCGGTGCAGATCCTCCGGTGCGCGGTACTCCACACCAACCAAGTTGAACTTGACGTTACTCAACCAAGCTCTGATACTCCACTATCCTATTCGCACGCGGCTATAAGTGCTCTATTTAGACACACAATTGCTCACTTCACTTGGTCTTTGACTCGTGATGAAGGCTTTTACTAGTAAGGAGCGAACGATACGTTGAACAAACGTATTAGGATAAACAAGACTCTATCTTGGGGCAATACGAGCCCTACTTCACCGCACGTTGCATAGTGGGTGAGGCTTCACTTGTTACTAAGACTGAACTGAACGGACTGCGGACTGAACTACTTCTGTATTCACCTGCGCCATATTTATATGTACAGGAAATAAACTAGTACCAGCCTTATTCCTGTCTCGTAGTCCTGGGCAGAACCGGGCATGTTGAGACAAGCCTTGACGGTAGCTTTGAACTCGACTCTGGGGGTAAGACACTGGCGCTGGTGGCACGCTATCCAATAAGAGAACGAAATATTATGGTCTGTAGGCTACTAGGTTAAAGGGATATTCCGTGTATATGTACAAAGAATACACAAGGGATATCAAACGATATACAAATATTATGCAATATATATCAATCAATAAATACATATATTCGGTTTAATCTGACCCTTTGTAACAGCCGCCTCCTAATTAGTCCCACCTAATTAGCTAAGCAGAGACAGATTAACCGCACTGTCCACTACTCAATGTCCGTTGTGAGGGTAGGCAGTTCACAAAGTCAGGGGTCATGGTCGTCATTAAGCGAGTCGGGGAGCCTTGGCGACTCTATCAGCCTCACCATGGGTCGGTTGTATGTCCGCCCTTGGCCGAGCACTTCTGCCACTCTGACCTTTCCGTCGGCACCAGTGGTCACTTTGCTTACGCGGCCGGCCGGCCACGCAGCTCGGGGTAGTGACTGGTCTATGGTCATGACGACTGAACGGGATGAAGGGGGGCTTAGGAGGAAGCGGGCCTGAGACTGCTTTGATCTGTGCTTGGCTGTGCCTCCTCCTCCTCCGTCCGTTTCTCTTGTTTGCTCTGTACCCCGTCTGAAAAGGGGCCGGTGACGGCCGCCCCGTCAAGGAGTCGCTTGGGGTGCTAGGTTCGAGGTCAGCTACGTCTGGAGCGCAGCTGAGGGGGGTGGGGTTTTGGACTCCCTCTGGTGCCCACGGTTCTCTCACGGGCCTCTCGCTTAATGTCAATAGCCTCTGCTGTACGAGGGAGTGGCCGGTGTCGCTCGCCTTTGTGTATAGGCAGCGTGTAGACGTGGGTTGACTGTCAAGTCCGTAGAGGGGGCCCTGGAGCGTCCATCCCAGTCGGGTCTGAACCACGACTGGGCATCCTTTGGGTCCGATGTGGGCCGCCTCAATTGGGAGAATGAGGTCCGCGTGGTCGGAGCCGATGAGCAGGGTCGGTGTGGCGCCGTCGATAAGCGGTATAGGTAGTTGACGTAGGTGCACATACTTGGCCATCAGCTGTGGGATGGGGTAGGTGTACTGAGACAAGCCTATGTCGTGGCTGGTGAAGACGTTGGTTATACTATACTGCTTCTCGGGCTGGTCCACCGCTGCTATCTTGAAGGAGACCCTTTCACCTTTTATGGTCTTCTGGTCCCTTCTGATGGTGCGTATGGTCATGGTATCTTTGACACCCCGCAGGCCCAACTGGGCTGCTGCGGAAGCGAGGAGGAGAGTCTTTTCAGACCCATCGTCCAGGATGGCGTAAGTGTCCAGGACCTTGTCCTCGTAGCTCAGGAGCACTCTGACCACTTTGAGGAGCACTCGGGGGGTCCCGCTCTGCTTGGGGTCTATGTGGAGCACTCCTGTCTCGGGGGGGTTGTCACCTGTCTGTGGTGACACAGAATCTATATGGTGCGAGTCACACCGTGACTCCCAGTGTCTGCTGTAGCAGTCGGGACACCAGGGAGCGGTCTGGTGGAACTTTGGTGCTGGTGCCACCGCCTCGGCATGGTACATTACCGCGACGGGCCCACTCTGTTGTCCTGGCTGACGCCTGTTGATGTCATGCAGGACCTCCAAGTGGGTGCCACCGCACCTGCTGCACTTCTTCTTCAAGCGGCACTCAGCTGCTAGGTGGCTGCGCGCGCAGCGGAAGCAGCGGCGGTGGTCCTTGATCCACTGACTCACCTCGTCCGTGGTCAGCTTACCGAAAGTGTCGCATTGGTACAGCCGATGTTCTCCCTCACAGTACTGGCACTCAATCTTCCACTGGTCCTCTTTCGTCGAGGGGGTGTGGTGGTTCTTGTGCTGCGGTACTGATTCGGCTTGGTGCATAACGGTCACCAACCGGCGGTTATCCGTTGATCCCCGAGGTCCGAGTCTTGGGCTTGGTCCACTCCATACGAACGTGTCGAGTCGTAGGCTACTGACCTCCCTGGCGAGGAACTCAGATAGGTCTAGGAGGGATGCCTCTGGACCGTTGGGGTCGCGGTAGTCTCTCTGCCGCCGAAAACGCTCTTGTCGGGCGGGAGGGAGCTTCTCTAGTATCCTCTCTACATTAGAGTTAGCGTACAGTTCATAGATCCCTTTTTCCTTTTGGGACCCCAGCATCCCTACCAGGGACTGTACCTTGATAGAGAGGTCATCTAATGCTCTGTTGTCTCTGGCTGGGGGGAGACGGTCAATGTCTCTTATCTCCTGTATCACGTAGTCCCATATGCGTCCATAACGTTGGTCGAGGGCTACTAGAGCCGCGGTGTATGGGGTAGTAGAGCTGGAATATGCCAGCGCTATATTGTGCGCTCTGGGCACCTTCAGGTGCTTGAGTAGGATAGCATACTTGTACGGTTCATCTGGTACGTCGGACAGCATAGTCTCTAGGCACATTCGTAGCTCTGTGTACTGTGCTCTGTTCTCGTGTGTGAAGTCCGGGAACGTCGGTGTGCCAAGGTACGATGCCATGGATGACTGGCACATCGGTGAGCGTTGGGGGAGAGGCCTCCTAGGCGAGTCTCCCCGTGCGTGTCGTCTTGGGCTGGTACTTGGTGGGTACCGAAGGTCGGGTACCCAGGTGCTGTTCCTCGGGGCTGGCGGTGCGTCAAACTCACCCGTGAGTTGAGTCGGGGGTTTGTAGCGCAGGGCCTCGGGGCTGACTTCTGGGCTGTACTGGACCTCCTGGTCCAGAGTACGTTGCTGCTGGTCGGCTTGACATTCCTCCTCTTCCTCCTCCTCTTCCTCTGCTAGGACCTGGAGTCTTCTGTTCAGTCTCTCGGCGTGGTCCGGTTCTTCCCGGTGGCTGGGTCTCGTATGGACCGGCCGGGGAGGGGGTTCGGAGACGTGGACAGGATCCTCCTGTTGGCGGGGTCCCGGGTCGCTTGGTCGGGTAGGGGAATGTGTCCTAGACCCTTGTCGTGACGATCTCCGGGAGCTCCGTGCGGAGAGAGGGGGTGTCGCCATGGCAACCAGTTTGTCCATCAGCTCCGCCTGCAGCCGGTCGCGCTCTGCCTCGCGCTGGGCATGGGCTGCGTCGCGCGCTGCTTCGCGCTGGGCATTGGCGGCGTCGCGCTGCGCATTGGCGCTGGCCTGGGCAGCGTCGCGCTGTGCATTGGCGGCGTCGTGCTGGGCATTGGCGCTGGCATGGGCGGCGTGGAGCTGTGCATTTGCGACGTCGCGCTGTGCATTGGCGGCGGCGTGCTGTGGATCGGCGCGGCTTCTTTCAATGTTCTCTTCCATCTGAAGGCGTCTGGTCTCCAGTCTTATGCGGTCGTCTTCACTCCTTTGTTGCGCCTGGAAGCGCTCTCGCTCGGCTGCAGAATGTTCGCGCTCGCGCGTCTGTTGCGCTTGAAGTCGATCGCGTTCGGTGGAGGCTGCCAGGGTGGTGATGAGTGCCTGCGCCAGCATCTTGTCCGCCTCGCTGGGGGAAGACGCTGGTCGAGGTGATCGGCTTCCGGCAGTGCTCGTTGGAGATCTGTTCTCCGGGCGCGCCCCGAGGTCCGTCTCCTGGGCGCGCTTCTCTTCTGGTAGTGGGTCGGGTTCCATCCCGGGAGGGCTTTCTTTATCCTGGAGCTCTCCGGGGACTACCTCGTCGACGTTGTCTGGGGGTAAAGTCATGTCATGTCCCTCCTGGTCCCCCCCGTGAGCTTGGTCAGTTACGTTAGAACCCACTGGGGTCTCTACTGGCGGGGTAGCCTGGTCGGTAGGGTTGGACATAATTTTACTATCCGCTTTAGTTATTTTATCCGCATTTAACTTCCCTTTAAAGCTAGGTATTGGACTGACAGTGTATGCCTCTAGATAGGGAGGTGGCTGTCGTCTGCGCTGCGGGCGTTCTAGCTCGGGAGAACCGTTTGTGGAGTGTTCATCATCGGCCATGTTAATATTAATATTATATTAATATTACGCTAATTCTTATCCGGGGCTCGAAGGACCAATTGTAACTGAGGGGTACAATTCCCTGACTGTATTAATCAAGTATGGTATCATTAAACCACTACCGTCTTATGTACATTATACTGGCCATACCGTACACGAGTATATGATGAGAACACTTCCCCACAATGAATCGGTTCTACACAAAGTTGTCTTTAAGTATTTATTAGCAGCAAGAATACATAATATACTTCACTCTAGATGCGCTTATAAGGCAAAGGAATGTGCGTAGGCAAATCAATAGTGAATGTCCATTCTCTGGTTACGCATGAGATAATGATACAACCTGAATATTAGGAATTATATCTATGGTACACTGGTAGGGGGGTTCCACCGGTTGTAAGCCAGCAGGGGGAGGCAATGCTCTAATGCAAAGTCTGGGTCAGCGGGGACTCAATAGGCTCCTGGAGGCGGTATATTACTCCCTGCTCAGCAGACGAAAGGCAGCTGTAATCCCAGTGTGCGCGCAGCACAGGTGGAAGCCGGTCAGCCTCTCCAATAGAGACGGGCTCGAATGATGGTCCTCACGGGCAGGTCCCACAGCAGTGGGTGTAGACGATTCTTATCCGCTCCAGCAGCCTGGTACAAAGCAATAAGAATAATAATCCAGCCGGAAAGGGGCTCCGCATTCACCGGTGCAGATCCTCCGGTGCGCGGTACTCCACACCAACCAAGTTGAACTTGACGTTACTCAACCAAGCTCTGATACTCCACTATCCTATTTGCACGCGGCTATAAGTGCTCTATTTAGACACACAATTGCTCACTTCACTTGGTCTTTGACTCGTGATGAAGGCTTTTACTAGTAAGGAGCGAACGATACGTTGAACAAGCGTATTAGGATAAACAAGACTCTATCTTGGGGCAATACGAGCCCTACTTCACCGCACGTTGCATAGTGGGTGAGGCTTCACTTGTTACTAAGACTGAACTGAACGGACTGCGGACTGAACTACTTCTGTATTCACCTGCGCCATATTTATATGTACGGGAAATAAACTAGTACCAGCCTTATTCCTGTCTCGTAGTCCTGGGCAGAACCGGGCATGTTGAGACAAGCCTTGACGGTAGCTTTGAACTCGACTCTGGGGGTAAGACACTGGCGCTGGTGGCACGCTATCCAATAAGAGAACGAAATATTATGGTCTGTAGGCTACTAGGTTAAAGGGATATTCCGTGTATATGTACAAAGAATACACAAGGGATATCAAACGATATACAAATATTATGCAATATATATCAATCAATAAATACATATATTCGGTTTAATCTGACCCTTTGTAACAGGCAATGCTTATTGTACAGATTCATGAATATATCCAGAAAGGACTCATAAGCAGCATCAGTGTCCTGTTCTAGGTACACAGTTTCCCAATGCTGGGCCATTAACTCATTCTTAAGGGCATTCATTGAGTTATCAGTCTTAACCTGTATCGTATATATTTGGGTGCGGTGTCTGTTCTATTCTTTTTGTAATTAACTTCATACACCGTAAACACAGGTAAATGGTCCGAAATGTCATTGATTAATAATCCACTAATGGTGTTACCAAAACTGTTACAAAATATATTATCTATTAGAGTAGCACTATGGGAAGTTATTCTACTGGGTCTGATAATGTTTGGAAGCAAACTCATACTGAACATTGAATCAATAAATGCTTCTGTTGTTTTATGATGCTTGGCCTTTAATAAATCAATGTTGAAGTCACCACATAAAAATAAGTCCTTTTGACCGTGACTTGAAAATAATGTCTCCATCCACTCCGTAAATTCTCCAGCGTTCGTCCCTGGCTCCCTGTAAATACAACTCACAATAATGTTTTTTCTTTTTTCCATTTGGATTTCAACTGTTACACATTCAAATAGATCGTCCACGGCCCTTGACATATCGCTAACCTTTTTACAGCACAGATTACTATCAATGTACAATACCACCCCTCCTCTGTCTTTGCTGTTTCTATTTACCCAAAACATTTCATAACCACACATGTTAAAATCTAAGTAATTGTCAGGCTTCAGCCAAGTCTCAGAAATAGCTATGATACTGAATGGTTTATCAAATTCCTTTAGATAACTTTTTATGGAATCAAAGTTTCTGGGAAGGCTTCTACTATTAAAATGGATCAGTGATATGTTGTTTGCCACATTGATCTTACTGTTGAATTTACTGGCGGTGTAATATTGGCATTCGTTATTTGACATTGTAAAAAAATTGTTGTCCGGGTCTATTTCATTGACCTGTGTATGGGATTTATAGTCGGTGTACTCAAAACTGTCAAATTTAGCTTCAAGGCAATCACTGTCATCTGCACTGGCCATGATGTAAAACTGAACCAATGCACATGGGGAAAGTAATCAGGGAGTGTCTCTGACTTCTACCGTGACCGAGAGTATAGCCTACACACTTCACACACACATTCATACACGTACACATACAAAACAAAAAGGAAAATAGAAAATAAAAAATAAAACTGCTTGGTTACTAAATGAACCAGCCATGGCTTAGGTGGTCTAAATCTTACCACCACTTCTGCTCAGTCTGAATCGATAAAAGGAAAGGAAATATAGCTAAACGAATGACGCAATATAATGCTCAAATTAGGTTTAATTAAATTAAATCAATTTAAATTAAATCGCCCCTTTATAGGCTGGGCTCATACAGCTTTGAGAGTTCGGGACAAGGACTGTCATGTACAGCTTTGGCAATAAATCAAAGACTGACAAACGATGTCTCCACATTGAAGGGAAACTTTAGTAAACACTCACTCAGGAGGACGAGTACACTTCAGTTCTCTGGTATGTTTAACTTGTCGAATTCAAGGAAGAGTTCGCTGATGTTGGCAGCAAGACGGCCTCTGCCTCCTCGTGAGAGTTGAACCTCCTCCATCTGCCATCCATCTTCACTTCAAGTGTACTGCCACGCAGGGCGTACTCGAACCCCCTTTCCCGCAGTTTCTTCTTTACGGTGATGAAACTTCGGCGTTTGTCATGCATTGCCTTGCTGTAGTCGGGAAAAATATAGACGCGATTTCCCATGTAAAGCAAGTCCTTCTTCTCTCTAGCAAGACTCATGATCCTGGCTCTATCCTGGTACCTGTAGAATTTAATGAGGATGTGCCGATGTCTGGGGTTCAGGCCATGTGAGCGGATCGGAGCGTGAGCGGCGCGGGGAGCGGAGCGGGCGGTTTTGAAGTGAGCGAGGAGTGGGTTTTAAAATGGGTCGGCGCGACGTCCGGAGCGAGAGTTCTCCTCCGCTCCAATCCACTCCGGGACGCTCACACAGTGGTTTAACACTGATGTAATAATATACATGTAGTACAATGCCAAAGCAACAGATGGCGATGTACAAACATGAAGGCCATTTTCAACCAATGAGAATTGAGAAGGGTGAACCTGTGATATCCTGTTCAGGCTTCACTCCTCCTCCTTCACTCACTCCTGTTAGAAAAGTATCGACGCCATTGTTGTTGTCGTTAGCTTACATGCTAACGTTAATGGCAGCGACCATAGCATTGTGGCTTGGCTAACTATCATCGCTTAATAGAGCTAGTGAATGGATAAACAACGTTATTTAACATTGCAGAATGGGTACAATTACAATGCTGCTCAATACAAACAATTGTTAAGGGGCCCAGGGGGTGTAGACTGTTGTAGTTTGAGCTAATTTACACCATGCTCCAAAATTTTTTTTAAAAAAGCCGAGCGATCTGGCGCGGGGAGCGCTCGATTCAAGGTGAGCGGTGAGGGAGCGGAGAGCGACTTGGGGGCGGGGTCAACATGAGCGATTAGCGGAGCGGACCAAGCTTTAAAGAGCGAAGAGCGGATTTCTCGGCCGCGCCGATCCGCTCACGTGGCCTGCTGGGGTTGGTGTCTCTCTTGCGGTGAGTCTGGTCCCTCTGGCTGTCGGATCCAGCGCCGCGTCTGTTCCTTGCGGCCCCGTCGTCGTCATCTTTGGACTCCAGCCGACCAATTCGGTGTGCCGTTGCAATGGCCAGGGGCTCCGGAAAGTTATTTTTCCCCAGAAGCTCGGGAATCATTAGAGACATAAAATGGGTGACGTCTATACCCTCGCGGCCCTCGGTAATGTTCACAAAGCGCAGATTCAGAGCCCTGCTCCTGTTCTCAGAGTTCTGTGAGCAGATAATCCACCTTTTTTTCGAGCTGTTTTATGCGCTTCATTTGATCCTGTGTATTATCTTCAGTGGCACTGACCCGTGTCTCCAGCTCGCATACGTGATCCCCCAGAGTGTCCAGTTTTGTCTGGATTACATCCAGTTTGTTGTATATGGGGTCCACCTTAGAATCCAATTTAGTGCTGAATCCCTGAATAGCCCTCCACAGTGTCTCCAGGTTGATTTCCACCGGCACCGCCACCTCCATCGGGCTCGTCATGACACCGATTGATTACAGGTGAGCTCGGTGTGTGTAGACCGACGGCCGACGCGCCCCTGTCAAAACACTGCCCGATGCGAGAAAAAACACCGTTTTGCTTCAACAAGGAAGACTATTGAAGTTCAAATTAATTCAGGATCAAAATTAAAAGAGTGAATGTCAAAGTTTGGCTAAAAGTTCATCATTATTCGACTGAGCATTTTCGTGCTGCCTCACACCGCCACCATCCACAGACACAGCTGTCTCCAGAGAGGTATAGAGAATTCATTAATTCATTCATTCACAGACAAGCTGGATGTAGCCAATTACTTACAAATTTTCTTCACATACATAGCCACAACACTGGTAAAGAAACTACCCTCCCACTCAGGGCATTTTGGGGTAGAACACATCATAGCCTACTACAATAATCTAGGGGTCCGCAAAGACGATTTCAAACTAGAAATGAATGAATGAATGAATGAATGAATGAATGAATGAAAAGTTTATTTTTGAACATGTAATTCTCCATTTCCTCCAAACAAATCACGGTATCTTGTTCCGTCAAACCAAACAATCATAACAACAAATAAAAAAACATTAAAAAAACTGAAAAAGGAATTATAAACAAAAGGTCAAGAGCAATGTGTTTGGTTAGCAGACATGTCCAAAAAAAGGAGTAGAGGGAAGGTAAGCTTATTGATCCCTACCCCCTTACATTTATATTTGTTCTTCCATTAATTTGACTAGATATAACATAATTTAGTATATTACAATATAGAATATACTTTTACTTATATTAAAAAAAGATTAGAAAAAAAACTTGATTCACTTGACAGCAGTGAATATAATACAGCACTACATAACACAATATAACATAACTTTGTTTATCCTCATTACTAATTTCTGTATTTCTCTAATGGTAACAACAGCTGAGGTACTTAAAAAACTGAGCGCCCTCCAACCTAACAAGGCCACTGGCCATGACAATATCCCCTCCAAATTCCTCAGAGACTCAGCAGCCGCCATCACCCCAGTCATCACACACATAATAAACCTCTCCATAAAACTTCAAAATTGCGAGAGTAACACCCCTGCACAAAAAGGGCAGCAAATTAGACCCAGGCAACTACCGCGTAGTTGTATACGAACAGGTCGAAAAGTAGACCTCGCGGGAAAAAATCTAATCTACGAATTCCAATCTGGCTTCAGAACATCCCACTCCACTGACACATGCCTTCTCTATTTGAATGACCACATCAAACAAGAGGTGGACGCGGGCAAATACTGCGGCATGGTCATGCTGGACCTACAAAAGGTCTTCGACACTGTCAATCACACCATTCTGATTGACAAGCTAAAAGCAATTGGTTTTGATAGTCTATCAGTGAGCTGGATGCAATCCTACCTGGAGGGGAGAGAACAGATAGTGGAGGTAAACGGTACCCTATCCCCCCCCCTCCCAGTGAGCTGTGGTGTTCCACAAGGAAGCATACTAGGACCGCTACTGTTCCTAATTTATGCAAATGACATGTCGTCAGCTTGTGACTGCAACTTGTTCCTGTTCGCGGACGACTCAGCCCTGCTGGTTTCTGACAAGAACAAGTTACAGGTTGAAAAAACCCTCAGCTCGGAACTAGGCAAAATCTGCATCTGGCTCGCTGATAACAAACTATCATTACACCTGGGTAAAACAGAGTCCATTCTCTTCGGTTCAAATAACAAACTCAGCAAGACCGACGGCTTCTCAGTTACAGTGGGTGACAATATTGTCACATGGAAAGATGAAATTACATACCTAGGTTCCATCCTAGAGGCTAATCTTTCCTGTGACAAAATGGCATCCAATGTAATAAAAAAGGTCAACCAACGAACTCGATTCTTGTACCGGATCTCCTCTCTGGTAAACAAGAATACCCTGAAGACTCTGGCAGGAGCACTCATTCAAGGGTACTACGACTATGCTTGCACCTCATGGTACCAAAGCACCTCAAAGGCGCTAAAAACAAGATTACAAACATCACAAAACATTAAACAAACTGGTCAGACTACTACTTGACCTTACCCCTAGAACCCACCTCACCCCTGCCCACTTTGACAACCTAGGATGGCTTAGAGTAGACGACAGAGTACAGCAACTTGCAATGGGCCTGGTCTACAAGATACACTACATGTAGACGCAGAAACCGACTTGTTGGATTTATATTGTTAGAATATTAGAACTTACATTGTTTAGACTAGAGGTTGTATTTATGTTTGAACACTAGGGGGCACACCACCTCCATTATAGCTCCTCCTCTATAAGTAACCTAGCTGATCACTGTAATTCATGCACCTGTTATGGAGAAACGTTTTCCTACCTGTTTCACTGTTTGGAACTGATAGACAGAGCAACTGACAACTGCTCTAATTTAACCATTTATTCATTCTTCTTTGGACAATAAAACCCTGTAAACCGTACCAGCCGCAACTTGGACATTCTTCTATATTTACATCACAAACTTTGTTACTGAGTAGAGAACTAATTATGGGTGCATCGTGACGCCTGTCAGCACATTCGGTAGCCCCTTTCGTGACTTTCGGTTTGCAAGCCTGGGGCTTTTGTGACCGGAGTTACTTGCTTTTACGCCCCGATTACCCAGTAAGGAAACGACCAAGCGTCATCAAGGGGCTCGCGGTGTGTCAAGAATACATCAGATCTGAATTTCAAAGATACCCAGCGTACAATATTGGTCTAACACAGCTTCACGATGGGGTCTGGAAGCTCGGAGTTGCTAATAAACAGTTTAAAACATTGTTACTCGACGAGTGGTATTTACAGACCGAACGTCCATCTCCGCCGTTGGTGTCACAGCGCATGCGCACCAGGCAGCTAATGCCGCATTCACGTTACGTGGGAAGAAGCGGAAGAACCAGAGGACATCTCGTTGCTACAACTAGGAAGCCTTCACCCTTTGACTCTATATATATATGGATGAAACGCCCACATCCATACTTCCGCAATTCGTGACGCGAAGTGGGAGATATCGGGTCTATAAAAGAATCCCATATGTCCTAGTAGGAATTACCACTAGGAGGCTGACGTGAATGGTTTTTCCCAGTCGGAAGCTGGTTCTTCCGCTTCTTCCCAGTAACGTGAACGCGGCATTAGCTGCCTGGTGCGCATGCGCTGTGACACCAACGGCGGAGATGGACGTTCGGTCTGTAAATACCACTCGTCGAGTAACAATGTTTTAAACTGTTTATTAGCAACTCCGAGCTTCCAGACCCCATCGTGAAGCTGTGTTAGACCCATATTGTACGCTGGGTATCTTTGAAATTCAGATCTGATGTATTCTTGACACACCGCGAGCCCCTTGATGACGCTTGGTCGTTTCCTTACTGGGTAATCGGGGTGTAAAAGCAAGTGACTCCGGTCACAAAAGCCCCAGGCTTGCAAACCGAAAGTCACGAAAGGGGCTACACATTCGGGGAGTGACAGTCGGCCACTACAAAGTAGGAAAAACTCCTCACGAAAGAAGGACATGCGAGTATAAAATTGGACAACCTCCCTCACCAAAGGAAACCAGAGGTAAGAAGATTTATGAATAACACCTCTGTTAATGAAGACCTGGATAAAGGAATTGATAGTAGCGTGAAGAGCTGAACCAGCCTTCCGTGAAGATGAAATTGTTTGGAAACTTCTGTTAATGAAGACCTGGATAAAGGAATTGAAGGACGCCAAAGAGCTATAATGGCCTACCACGAAGTGGAATTGTTTGGACGTTGGGCGATTAAAAAATTAATCTAATTAATTACAGGATTTGTAATTAATTAATCTAATTAATTGCATTTTAATCGCACCATTTTATGCCTGATATTCTATATTCTATAGTCATATTTCAAATAGCATGTGTTCGGATGGCAGAATTCAGTACTGTACAAAACCTTCTGTTTAATCATCTTCCATCTATTAATTTGCTTAGATTTTTCAGGTCTGGTAAATTTTAGCATGGTGTTATTCATAGTCAAAGATAAAAAAAAATGTATTGATATTCTCATTTGGTTCATTACAATTTACTCAAAATTAAATGTTCATTCAATCAATCACCGCGCAGATTGATTGATTGAATGAAAATGTTATTAACAGATTGCAGAATGGGTACAATACAGTACGGCTCAATACACACAATTGTTAAGGGGATGCAGACCAGAGAAAGACTTTCGTCTTGTTTACATCAGGGTCCCCCATTTTCAATTCATAATGAATTGTAAGTAAGGGTGCAACTTGCACCGTGCAATCCATTCTTTGTGGATCTAGCCCACAGTATTTCTGACACTGGGAATACATTCCATGAGATTCATAGATGTCCCTAGAATCAGATACCAAGAACATGCAAATGGACCATATTAAAAAAAGTCTGTAAATGTGTATTCTACATTATTATGGAATGAATGAGATACAAAAAAAGATTATAATATTTTTTTTGTAATTAATTGTGAGTTAATTTTCATAACGCGATAATTTGCTGTGTAATTAATTAATCTAATTAACACGATAAACTGACAGCCCTAAATGAAACGTGACTCGGGACATTGCTACATTGTTGCGCTTCCGTGGGAACGCTGTTGAGTATTGTAACATCAGACTGACAAATTGATTAATTGTGATGCTGTGGATTATGGAACGTATTGGACGCCGTAATATGTGGAACCATTGCAATTAATGTTGTCAGTCACTCTCGCCGTGTGGAAACTAGACAGCGTCAGACTAATTGAATTGCGATACTGTGGATTATGGAACGGACTATGTGCTGTATTAATATGTGGAACCATCGCAATTAATGTTGTCTGGACGTGTGGAAACTAAATGGCGCAATGGACTGATTTAATTCCGATACAGCAATGGACTATGGAAACAAATTGATTAATTGTGATGCTGTGGATGATGGAACATATTGGATGCCGTAATATTTGGAACCATTGCAATTAATGTCACTCTGGACGTGTGGAAACGAAATAACGTTGATTGATTGATTATGATATTGTGGATATGGAACTGACTGTGTGCCGTATTGTTTGGAAGTGGAGCCATCGTAATTAGTGTCATCACTGGACGTGTGGAAACTAAATTGTTCTCTTGGACATTGTAGGTGTGTCAAATGCTATACTACATTACTGCATTCATAAGCAGGAAGAAACGCAAACCCTCTTTGAAGGCTCTGAAGTCATGCTAAGTGAATGCAACATTCAAATTACAAAAGGATAAATGAAAAATAAAAAGAATAAATAACAATGTCTGAAGCCAAGATGAGGAAGAGGCAAACCAGTCATGGAGGTATGAAGACAGCCTCATCTATGCTAAGAGAGGCTGAAGCTGAAAAGGCAAGCTTAATGGTACGTCTTGCCAATTTAAAGAAAAAACAAGAGCTTGAGAAACAACAAAGAGATTTGAAATATGAAACATTGGAATTGGAAAACAGACAAGCCAAGCAAGCAGCCAAGCAAGCATCATCGATAAGAGTCTTGACTGAGAGGCGCGGCATTGAGCCGGCCAATGAATATCATAATAATGATGCTGATAATGTTTTTATTAATCACTGTGTTGATTTCAGCTCCAAGGAGTGCGAGTACAAAATACGTAAACTCCCCCTTGAACTTCGCAAGTCATGGTCGGAGTCCAGAGGAGAGGACAGTGATGAACCAGAGGACAATGGTGATGGAGGCGGTGAGGAAGAGGACGGCGTCGATGATGACGTCGATGATGAAGAAGAGGACGACAAAGCGATCGCGCCTCATGTCCCCTCCAGGGTGTGGATGGTGGAGGGTGACCTGCTGGGTCCTTCCCAGACAGTTCCTCAGAATGAACCAGACGATGATGATGATGGGGACGGTGAGGAGGACAACGATGATGAAGAAGAGGACAGCGATGAAGAAGAGGACAGCGATGAAGAAGAGTGCAGCAAGGATGAAGATGAGGATGACGATTTCATCACATCTCATGTTCCCTCCAAGGAGCGGATTGGATGGGTTGAAGGTGACCTGCTGGGTCCTACCCAGAGACTTCCTCAGAATGAACCAGAGGACAATGGTGATGGGGGCGGTGAGGAAGAGGACGGCGTCGATGATGACGTCGATGATGAAGAAGAGGACGACAAAGCAATCGCGCCTCATGTCCCCTCCAGGGAGTGGATGGTGGTGGGTGACCTGCTGGGTCCTTCCCAGAGACTTCCTCAGAATGAACCAGACGACGATGATGATGGGGACAATGATGATGAAGAAGAGAACAAACCACCAAAGAAGAGTGACACTCATGTCAGGGATTCTGAGTCAGGAAAAAGAGAAAAACACCTAGAAAAGAGGTTGCAACGGCTAAAAGAGATGACAAGCCAACGAGAAAGAGCAGATCCAAGATAGAAGTATCAGAAGAAGTGTGGGATTCATATCAGATTGTAGATTCTGTGGAGGATGAGCCAATAGATGATTATCTGACCACTGATGAGTCTCAGAGAGGGAAGAAAGACAGAACATCAAAGAAAGATGATACAACTTCAAAAGAATACGAGACGCAGAGCAAGAGTTTTGACATCACTATAGGAGCCTCTGACAATGAAAACAAAGACAAAGAAATGGAAAACCAACCGGTCAGCGATGACAAAGAAATGGAAAACCAACTACCTGAAGAAGCTTATCAAATGATAGACACATTTGTTAAAGAAGTCTTGAATTCAGACAAACAAACACATGGTCAAGAAAAGGAGGCATGTTCAATTGAACACCATGACAAAGGAAAAATGAAAGAGCAATTATATAATCTATCTGATGAAGATGAAGAGGATGAAGGACAAAAGACAGTTGAAACAGGTATGTCAACCGGCAGTGGAATGGTTTCTCTGGAAACACATGGTGTTACCGGGGCCGGTGATGGCCAAACACTTGCAATCATGCCAGTTTCCAAGAGAAAAAATTATAAGAGAAGACGGAGCAGGGAAACCTGGGAAAGCCGGCTGAGACTTCCTGACCGACTTACCGCGGACAGTCCTGTTGACCCTGATAAAGAACTAGCACGTTGGAACGACCGATCAGTGGGCTATGCTTACTGGTGCCTGCCTCAGAATAAGGCATGAGGGTGGAGACCTACAAATTCCTGGGTGTTCTCATGAACAACAAACTGGACTGGACGGACAACACTGAGGCCCTCTACAGGAAGGGACAGAGCAGACTGTTCTTCCTGAGAGGGCTCAGGTCTTTTAATGTCTGCAGCAAACTGCTGCAGATGTTCTACCAGTCTGTGGTTGCTGGTGCCCTCTTCTTCGCTGTGGTATGCTGGGGGGGAAACACCAACACAGACAAAATAAACAAACTGGTCAAAAAAGCAAGCTCTGTGGTGGGAGCGGACCTGGACAGTCTGGAGGTGGTGGCAGAGGGGAGGACGAGGAGGAAGCTGCATGCTATCCTTGAGAACCCCTGCCACCCCCTCTATGATGAGCTGACCGCAATGCGGTCCACGTTTAGCCACAGACTCATCCCCCCCCGACATACCACAAAGCGATTTGGGCAGTCCTTTGTGCCGGTGGCAATCAGGCTCCACAACCAGGCAGGGCCAGGACGGGCCAACTGCCGTGGACTGGAGGAGCTGGGTTGTGGACTGTAACAAATTAATTTAATTATTTAACAACACATTCATGATTGGACTTGTTTCTTTTTCTTTTTCACCACTTTTGAGCAAAATTTGTCCTATTTTAGCTATTTTTATCCCTGTGTACTTGTCCATCTTGTTTTTAACACATACTAATAAGTGTATGTTATGTATGTTATGTATTAACTGTTTTTAAATTGCTGTTTTTAAATTGCTGTTATGCTGTTTATGCTGTAAAGGACTAGATTTAGTTTGTTTATATTTTAGAACAGTACCCATAATAATGGAACCAGTTGTTGGACCAAAGCCTGACCAACAGCCTAATGCTTTGAAATACTTTGAATGTTATTGAAATACCTTGACTGTTATTTGAATCACTAACTAATTTGTTCTTCCCATGCACAGGGACAAGTGGAAACCAGGACCAAGTCAAGCTTATTTGAGTTTAGAACTATGATTTGAAATTGGTTATGTCGGTAGCTTCTTTGATATATATATATTTTTGTAATTGTGTTTTCATGCACAATTAAGGGGCCGGTATGTAGAAGCAGAAACCGACTTGGTAGATTTATATTGCTAGAATATTAGAACGTACATTGTTTAGACTAGAGGTTGTATTTATGTTTGAACACTAGGGGGCACACCACCTCCATTATAGCTCCTCCTCTATAAGTAACCTAGCTGATCACTGTAATTCATGCACCTATTATGGAGATACGTTTTCCTACCTGTTTCACTGTTTGGAACTGATAGACAGAGCAACTGACAACTGCTCTAATTGAACTATTTATTCATTCTTCTTTGGACAATAAAACCCTGTAAACCGTACCAGCCGCAACTTGGACATTCTTCTATATTTACATCACAAACTTTGTTACTGAGTAGAGAACTAATTATGGGTGCATCGTGACGCCTGTCAGCACATTCTGGGAGTGACAGTCGGCCACTACACTACACGACTAAGGTACCCATGTACATGTCAAAATACTTCCCAAAGGTCAGTGAATACCACAACCACAACACCAGAGGGAGCTCCACAAATCATGTTAAACCCAGATTCGGCTCAAACAAGAGACTAAACACATTTCCAACAATGTGGAACGCCCTACCCACAGCCGTAAAGGAATGTGAATCACTACCCACTTTCAAAACCACTCTCAAATAGCACCTACGAGAGACTGCAATTCGAAACTGGCCCTGTAAATGTCCTAACCCAACCCCCTCCAATGTACAGTAAATGTCCTAACCCAATAATACACAAGACCCTCTTCTTGGGACCAAGTAAGGTTTCGTCGATAATCCAATGTACAGTTACACCCCGCCTACCCAACCCACCCAACCACCTCCAATGTACAGTATCCCCCCCCACCCCACCCCACCTACCCAACCCCCCCTCCACCCCACCTACCAACCTCCTACCTATGCCAACCTCCTCCAATGTACAGTTGTTTCGTCAAATGAATATACTCTCTTTTTTAGACTCTTTTTGTATCACAAACAGTACTGTATTTGTAAATCTGGTATGTCATAAATGTATAGATGTAGCAGTACTGTCTATCTGTATGTCATGTATGTCATATATGTTATGATGAATTGAAAATGGGGGACCCTGTTGTAAACAAGATGAAAGTCTTTCTCTGGTCTGCATCCCCTTAACAATTGTATGTATTGAGCTGTACTGTATTGTACCCATTCTGCAATCTGTTAATAAAATGTTCAATCAATCAATCAATCAATTCCTTTCGTTTTCAATTCAACACGCACTCACTATTTTACTCAGTTTTAGTCAAATATACTCAGTTTGAGTAAAATTTACTCTGCGAAATTTACTGTTCCCGGTATATCTATAAAATCTAGCACATGTGTATTGAGAAGGTGAAACAGGCCTTCACTTCAACAGAGACCCTCAGGAGAGTGAGAAGGTGAAACAGGCCTTCACTTCAACAGAGACCCTCAGGAGGGTGAGAAGGTGAAACAGGCCTTCACTTCAACAGAGACCGTCAGGAGGGTGAGAAGGTGAAACAGGCCTTCACTTCAACAGAGACCGTCAGGAGGGTGAGAAGGTGAAACAGGCCTTCACTTCAACAGAGACCGTCAGGAGAGTGAGAAGGTGAAACAGGCCTTCACTTCAACAGAGACCCTCAGGAGGGTGAGAAGGTGAAACAGGCCTTCACTTCAACAGAGACCGTCAGGAGGGTGAGAAGGTGAAACAGGCCTTCACTTCAACAGAGACCGTCAGGAGGGTGAGAAGGTGAAACAGGCCTTCACTTCAACAGAGACCGTCAGGAGGGTGAGAAGGTGAAACAGGCCTTCACTTCAACAGAGACCGTCAGGAGGGTGAGAAGGTGAAACCAGTGGCGTCGCGTGGGTAAAATAACAGGGGAAGCCAAAAAAAAATTATTAAAAAAAAAATTATTAAATATTTTTATTAATATATATATATATATATATATATATATATTTTTTTTTAGTCAAGCAGTCACCATGTACACTACAGTATGGCTCGGCGGCCAGTCAAACTTTCTTTTTATTTATTTAACAGATTGCAGAATGGGTACAATACAGTACGGCTCAATACACACAATTGTATAAGGGGATGCAGACCAGAGAAAGACGTTTGTCTTGTTTACATCAGGGTCATTAATACTGCTGGAGCATTGGTTCATTTTTGGTCAGATTTTTCCTTGCACGATTTTGCGCGCCGCGTGGGAGCAAATTCGAGACACATATTCGGTTGCAAAAAGGTGTCCCACGGTCTCCTCTATGGCCGTGAATATTAACAGGCCTTCACTTCAACAGAGACCGTCAGGAGGGTGAGAAGGTGAAACAGGCCTTCACTTCAACAGAGACCGTCAGGAGAGTGAGAAGGTGAAACAGGCCTTCACTTCAACAGAGACCCTCAGGAGGGTGAGATTGAAAGAGCAGCTGAGAGGAGTTTTGAACCAACCGCTGCAGCCGACCTGGCCGAGCAGACTGGTCCAAGCGCATCCATCTGCGATCAAGAGAGACCCTGCCAAGGCTCCAGCTGAGCTGCTTATGATCGGAGCCCAGCCTGCCACTGAGGACTGATCAGCCAGTTTATATTTGCAAAGAACATAGAAATGCAATTCTATGCAGCAAATAGTAAAAAAGAACTGAACAGAATTTTGTTCTCATTATGTCACAAGTCAAATAGCCTTGTCCCTCTTGATGTCCTGTCATGATTATCCTGGACCCGTCAGCAGCCTTCGACACAGTCTTATTATTTATTGTTTTATTGTTTTATTGTGGATCCCCATTAGTCTACACCAAAGTGAGACTACTCTTCCTGGGGTCCAAACAGAAAAAATACAAACACACACAAAAAAAGTAAAATAAAAATATAAAACCACAAACATTGAAGTACTCACAAGAAAACATCACAACGAACAAAACATTGAATCAAAGCTCACTAAATATTCACAAGTCAGATATCACAATTCTCCAACCATAAAATACAAATTACATAGTCAGTCCATAAGAACAAAAAGATCAAAATCAGTCAACCATCAGATCCTCCTTGTAGGAATGGGAGTTGTAGCTTCTGTGCTGGCATGGCTATCATACTACCTCGCCGACCGTTCCTACCAAGTATCTTAGAGAGGGACCTCAGGGCTTGTTCCTTGGACCCCTCCTCTTCTTTCTCTACATCAAATATCTGGGTAACAGTATCAATTCTCATGCCTTATCATACCACTGCTAAGGTGATGATGACACCAAACTCTTCCTCTCCTTTCCTTCCTCAGATACCCAAGTCTCTAAACGGATCTCGGCCTGCCTGTCATTTACGCCTGGATGATGACCAACAACCTTCAAACTGAACCTGAGCAAAACAGAGCTTCACTTGGCGGATACTATCTACTACCTACCATGCTAATATGTCTATATTACTATGCACACAGAGTGTAACACTCAAGTTCGACACTGTTTGACAAAAAATAGCACTTACTGTAGCTGCCAACTGAGATGTACCCCTCCTGGTGGCTTATTGTTGACAATTTGTAAATGGCTTTGGATAAAAGCATCAGCTAAATGATTAAATGTAAATGTAAAATGCCCTCTTAGTCTTATCTATATGCTGAATGTAGCTGGTGCCATTTTTCTCTGAGCTCCTTGCCATTATTGAGAATGGGGGGGGGGGGGGGGGGGGGCGGGGGTTTGTTGCTTTTGGTAAATGAGATCAGTCTGAATAGGATGTCAAGAAAACATAATTAGACAAGTGACACCAGCCCTGCTGGTCTCTGACGAGAACAAGTTACAGGTTGAAAAAACCCTCAGCTCGGAACTAGGCAAAATCTGCATATGGCTCGCTGATAACAAACTATCATTACACATGACAGAGTCCATTCTCTTCAGTTCAAATAACAAACTCAGCAAGACCGACAGCTTCTCAGTTACAGTGGGTGACAATATTGTCACAAGGAAAGATGAAATTACCTACCTGGGTTCCATCCTAGAGGCTAATCTTTCCTGTGACAAAATGGCATCCAATGTAATAAAAAAGTCAACCAACGAACTCGATTCTTGTACCGGATCTCCTCTCAGGTAAACAAGAATACCCTGAAGACTCTGGCAGGAGCACTCATTCAAGGGTACTACTACTATGCTTGCACCTCATGGTACCAAAGCACCTCAAAGGCGCTAAAAACAAAATTACAAACATCTCAAAACAAACTGGTCAGACTACTACTTGACCTTACTCCTAGAACCCACCTCACCCCTGCCCACATTGACAACCTAGGATGGCTTAGAGTAGACAACAGACTACAGCAACTTGCAATGGGCCTGGTCTACAAGATACACTACACGACCAAGGTACCCATGTACATGTCAAAATACTTCCCAAAGGTCAGTGAATACCACGATCACAACACCAGAGGGAGCTCCACAAATCATGTTAAACCCAGATTCGGCTCAAACAAGGGACTAAACACGTTTCGCAGTTATGCCACATCAATGTGGAACGCCCTACCCAAAGCTGTAAAGGAATGTGAATCACTACCCACTTTCAAAACCACTCTCAAAGAACACCTACGGGAGACTGCAATTCGAAACTGGCCCCTGTAAATGTCCTAACCCAACCCCCTCCAATGTACAGTAAATTACCTAGTATGGTTTTGTCAATATTCCAATGTACACCACAGTTTTGCTTGTACAGTGTTCCCCCCCCCACCCACCCAACCCCACCCAACCTCATCCAATGTACAGTTTTTACGTCAAATGCATACTCTCTTTTCTGGACTCTTTTTGTATCACAAACCGTACTGTATTTGCAAATCTGGTATGTCATAAATGTATAGATGTAGCAGTACTGACTATCTGTATGTCATGTGTGTCATAATGTCCTGATGAATTGAAAATGGGGGACCCTGATGTAAACAAGACAAAAGTATTTCTCTGGTCTGCATCCCCTTAACAATTGTGTGATTGATTGATTGATTGAAAACTTTATTAACAGATATAATGGGTACAATACAGTACAGCTCAATACACACAATTGTTAAGGGGATGCAGACCAGAGAAAGACTTTCATCTTGTTTACATCAGGGTCCCCCATTTTCAATTCATCATAACATATATGACATACAGATAGACAGTACTGCTACATCTATTTATGACATACCAGATTTGCAAATACAGTATTGTTTGTGATACAAAAAGCATCTAAAAAAGAGAGTGTATATACATTTGACGTAGAAACTGTACATTGGAGGAGGTTGGGTAGGTGGGGTGGGGGAGACTTACCTGTTCTAAAGTACTGCAGGGAGACTTACCTGTTCTACTTGGCCCAGAAAGTGGAGTCAGAAGAGCAAGAAGCTCTTGATAAGGAGGCAAATTACGCAAAAGATAATGTGGATGAGGAGGATAGAGATGAAAAGTGTGAGGATGAGGAGGTCTGTGATTGGGTTGGGAGGTGTCCTTGATGATACTCATGCGTACCCTCCTCAGACACTGTTTGTACAGGACAGTCTCAATTGCAGGGAGTAATAATAATAAATATATTTGATTTGTAATGCGCTTTATAATTGTGGAGCAAATATCAAAGCGCTAAGGGAGTGAGTTTGCACCATCCTCTGCAGTGCTTTCCGATCTGAGGCAGAGCAGTTGCCAAACCAGACTGTGATGCAGTTAGTGAGGATGCTTCATCGGTAGACAGTGGTGGACTGGCCATCGGGACGTTCGGGACGAATCCCGATGGGCCGGGACCAAAGTGGGCTGGTCCAAAAAAAAAAAAAAAAAAAAAATTATATATATATATATGTTTTTTTTTTTTTTTTTTTAACTTTTTTACTTTTTTTTTTTGGTCAGTGTGTGGGCCAGTGTGTGGGCCACTAATGTGGGCCGATGTGTGGGCCAGTGTGTGGGCCAGTGTGTGGGCCAGTGTGTGAGTCGGTGTGTGGGCCACTAATGTGCGCCAGTGTGTGAGTCGGTGTGTGGGCCACTAATGTGGGCCAGTGTGTGGGCCAGTGTGTGGGCCGGTGTGTGGGCCAGTATGTGGGCCGGTGTGTGGGCCGGTGTGTGGGCCAGTGTGTGAGTCGGTGTGTGGGCCACTAATGTGCGCCAGTGTGTGAGTCGGTGTGTGGGCCACTAATGTGGGCCAGTGTGTGGGCCAGTGTGTGGGCCGGTGTGTGGGCCAGTATGTGGGCCGGTGTGTGGGCCGGTGTGTGGGCCAGTGTGTGAGTCGGTGTGTGGGCCACTAATGTGGGCCAGTGTGTGGGCCGGTGTGTGGGCCAGTATGTGGGCCGGTGTGTGGGCCAGTGTGTGAGTCGGTGTGTGGGCCACTAATGTGGGCCAGTGTGTGGGCCGGTGTGTGGGCCAGTATGTGGGCCGGTGTGTGGGCCGGTGTGTGGGCCAGTATGTGGGCCAGTGTGTGGGCCGGTGTGTGGGCCAGTGTGTGGGCCAGTGTGTGGGCCACTAATGTGGGCCGGTGTGTGGGCCGGTGTAGTGTGTGGGCCGGTGTAGTGTGTGGACCAGTGTGTGGGCCATATGTGGGCCGGTGTGTGGGCCATTATGTGGGCCGGTGTGTGGGCCAGTGTGTGGGCCGGCAATAAAACAATAAACAAGTTGCATAAACTAAATCAGATTAAAAATGATCACAGTTCTGGTTTGCCTTAAGATGCAGTTTAAGATGGGTCTTGAACATGGAATATGTAACGAAAAGGCACCTTACAGTCCCCTCTACTGATGGCCCTGGTGGTAATGCCAGTGTCTGCTTTCTGTTGGATGAACTCATTCAATGGGGGAGGGGCAAGTCCATGCAGAACCTTGTACATGAAGCAAGTATATTTGAAAACTTGGAAATTCTCGAAAATTAGCATGTTATGTTTTTCTAAAACATTACAGTGATGAAATGAAATTGGTTTCCTATCAAATACTTTTATGGCTTTTTTGTAGAGTAATTATATTGGTGTAAGAGTAGTGACATATAAAAGAGACCAGTTGATAAAACAGTAGGCCTACTCGATGTGTGATAAAATCATTGAATGCAGAAACATCCTTGCAGCATTAACTGGCAGGCAGGGCCTGATCTGCCTGAAGTTTTCGATGTTAAACTTGACTGTTTGTCACTTTCTTCACATTACTTTTTGAAGGTCAATGTAGAGTCCAATGTGACCCCAAGATACTTGAATTAATGTACAATGTCCAGCTCCGCCTCTCCCAGAAACACATTAGAGTGAGTGACCTCTACTGGTGACTTTGTGAACATCATACACACTGTTTTATTGGTGTTAAGTGAAAGACATGCTTTTGTTAGCCAGTCTTGAATGAGACATGAGACATCAGTGAATGAGATTCACGTTTCCTCCCAACCGCGAGTAGGCCTAGAAGCGCAGAAATGGAGAATGCAAAAAAAGAAAGGGTGGAGCTGAAAAAGCTAGAATTAAAAAACTAAAATTGCTAGTAAAAGACGCAGAACAATGTTCTAAAATTACAGACATGTTTACCCGCTGCTGCTGCTAATGATGATGAAGTTCAAGTGGAAGGAACCAACAGTAACATGACAGGTGCATGCAGTAGCCTAGTGCATATTCTACTGTTGGTGTCTGCCGGTTCATGAGGGCTAGCTAGCCTATACTAGCTCTTGCAGTGATTTCAGTCATTCTATTACAAGACAATGTGCTTTCCGTATTCCTGATTCCTTACAGCACGTGGACGTAAATAGTTGTGACTCGTGACGTTTTTTCTCGGACTAAAAGTTTAGTTAGCAATGTTAGGACTAGTGCCCACCACAGCATCAGAAGCTAAAGTGCTAACCTAGAGAGCCAATCAGAACCTAGGACGGGCTGCAAATTAATCGGCTACTAATATTATAATAGTAAATACTAAAATAAAATACTATTATGTTCCCTTCCAAATTTTCATGTTGATATAATATTGGTAATCTAATTGATTGAATTGATTAGTTTTACATGCTTAAATAAGATGTACCTTAGAATTCCCAACTGTTAGCCATGTTCTCGATCTGTATATGATTAGTCTCATCTACATGTTTGTAAATAACCACAGCTAACTAGCTTAAGCTAACAACTAGGTCAACTACTACCCCGTAGTTAAACATATGTGATTGCATATAACAGCTAACTGCTACAGCTAAGTTGGTAGTTAGCCTATTCCATTAATGTTGAATGTATTTATGAAGGTTGTTGATGGTGGTTGGCGCTGATTAGCAGACATGATTCCGTCAGTCTGCCACAGGGCAGCTGTGTTTGCTGATGCTGCTCACAACCACCAGTAGTGTATGACTGTGTGAGTGTGAATGCTTGATGGTTTCTGTGAAGCGCTTTGTGGAACAATGCTGATATACAGTTAAGAATGAGTAATTCGCTTTTGGTTTTTAAGAAAAATTTGTAAAGCTATTTTTGAAAACTACAGGGGTGAATAATACTGTTTTCTTTTGCTATTTTCTTTTAGAATACTGTTTTGGAGTCTTAATTTTTTAAATTTTAGTTTTTTTTGTCCACTTTTTCTCCCATTTTCTACATTTTCTCCCATCCCAATTTCGTATCATCCAATTCAACCCTCCCCTGTCACGAACGCTGTTTCTTGCCTCCCACAAGCCGGCTGCAATGTGGACTAAGTCATACATAGCACAAGTCCCCTCCGGTACTTGAGGTAACAGCAGTCGCATCTTTTCACCTGCGCAGCTCGATCTCTCAGTGGCGAGGAGTAACGCGTGGGAGGCTCACGCTGCCCCCGACACTTCCTGATTCTACTGCGCAGGCACACCAACCGACCTGTAGGAGTCGCTGTCCACAACGCCCAATCCCCACCCATCAGTTTCCCACCCCCTAATACGGCCAATGTGTATTAGTATGAACGACCAGCTAAACTGAAAGCAATGTGGAGCGTTGGGCTCGAACAGGCGAGCCCAGCGTCTCCAGTATTTGTGGCGAGCGCCTTGCCCACTACGCCACGTAGCCGCCAATTTTTTTAATATTTGTTAAGAATATAGGACAGGCATATATAAGCATTATGCTTCAGTCTGTACCTTTTCAGTCACTGTAAAATCAAATATTGTTAAATGATGGGGTATATTGTATTGTGTGAGATGATGACTGAATAAACTACTACTACTACTACTACTACTACTTTGGGTGTTTTCAAAAGGCTGAAAAACGCTGTATGAATTCAAGCCATTATTATTGATTGCTGATGTTCTTCTTATGCAGTTGACTCTGAGGAAAGAGAGAGCGCCCAATCCAGCACAGCTGACCCTGAGGGGAGAGAGAGCGCCCAGTCCAGCACAGCTGACCCTGAGGGGAGAGAGAGAGCCCAGTCCAGACAGACAGACAGACAGACAGACAGACAGACAGACAGACAGACAGACAGACAGACAGACAGACAGACAGACAGACACACAGAGAGAGAGACAGAGAGAGAGAGACACAGAGAGAGAGACACACAGAGAGAGACAGAGAGAGAGAGAGAGAGACACACACACAGAGAGACAGAGAGAGAGAGAGAGAGAGAGAGAGAGAGAGAGAGAGAGAGAGAGAGAGAGAGAGAGAGAGAGAGAGAGAGAGAGAGAGAGAGAGAGAGAGAGAGAGAGAGAGAGAGAGAGAGAGAGAGAAAACAGGCTCTTGGAATGGGTGTCTGGGAGGAAGTGGGGGGTCTTTCAATGTTGATTAAACGGCAAGCAACTAATGTCATGAGTGCCAAATTAAAGGACAATAAATCCAATCTAACTGAAATTGTGTAGCACAGACCTTTCTATTAGGGATGCTCGATATTGGCTTTTTTACCGATACCGATATACCGATATTGTCCAACTCTTAATTTCCAATACCGATATCAACCGATATCAACCGATACCGATATATGCAGGGTTTCCCGCCCCAAGAAATTGAATAATTTCAGGTAATTAACATTACATATCTCTTGTTGTGGAATTAACACAACATTATGCATACTTTTGACAATAAATAAAATCAGAATTGGTTCTTACTTGCTTGCCTGGGTAAATAAAGGTTATAGAAATGTAAATTAAATATTATTTCTTTAAAACCGATACCGATATTTTTCGATATCACATTTTAATGCCGATATCGGCCGACTTTCTATGGATCAAAACCTCAATATTATTATGGTGTAGTTAATACTTCATGTATCCTTAATCCCTAGGCTAATGAGGCACTAAGATGTTAGTAAAAAAAAAACATATGCCAATGACGGGAAGTAACGGTATATGTATGTGTGTGTCTGTGTGTGTGTGTGTGTGCACTGTGCATGAGTGCACATCTAGGGGCGGTGTGTAGATTTGGTCTCCCTGATGTTGACTCCTTAGCCACAGCCTTGGGTTGTTTAATACTGGACAAGTGTTTCATAACGCCCGTTGTGTGGGCCGGTTTCGGGGCCGGTGCGTGGGCAGGTGCGTGGGCCGGTGTGTGGGCTGGTGCGTCTGAATGTCCCGGGCTGAATTTGTGTCCCAGTCCGCCACTGTCGGTAGAAGTTCACCAGAATCCGAGGAGACAGGTGGTCTTTACTGGTGAGCTTTCTTGACCAAGGTCAAGGTGTTGAGGGCACAAGAGAGGTCCTCGGAGATGTGGACACCCAGGAATTTGAAGCTGGAGACGCGCTCAACCTCCACGGATGAGGGTGTGTGTGTGCCTGCTTTGGTCTTGATGATGCTCCTAGGTTTTCCTGGTGTTGAGGGCCAGGTTGTTGTCAGCACGCCACACCGCCAGATGCTAGACCTGGCTGTGGGCCAACTCGTTGTGGTTTTTGATGAGACCCACCACCATTGTGTCATCTGCATACTTGATAATGGTGTTGAAGTGCAGTACAGGAGGAGGGGTTGCTGTCGAAGGTCCCTCCCCGAGGTCGCTGAGTTTGGAGGGGATGATGACGTCGATTGCTGAGCTGAATTCGATGAACAACATTCTCACAGGGGTGTTGCTGTCACGCAGGTGGGAAAGGGTCAGGGTTGGGTAGTGACTGACTCAATCTCAATCCAGACCCCTGCCATCCCAGTCCACACAACAGCTTCTGACACCACCCTCCCGCCCCCCCCCACCCCCCTATTCTGCTGGATAGATAGATACATAGCCTCTCTGTGAAGCCTCCCCAACTCCCTCTTCACCCGGGCAGAGGAGGACGACAAAGGTGGTGGCAGGCTGGCTGGTGGGTTCACTGGGGAGGGGGGGGGGGGTTAATAGGTTGTTGATGTCTATTCAATACTATTCATTATTTTAACTTTTGTCAAATACCGGGTGCCAGTGTTTCTATGGATGCCAACAAGGCTTTTGATAGAGTTGAATTGAAATATGTTTTGAAGTAATGTTAATTTAGATAAATCAGAAATAATGACCTTGAACAATGGTGGAAACACTGAACCAAAATATATCACGCCCTTTTTTGGGCTCCATCAGGACTTAGTTATCTAGGCATCAAAGTTACCCCCCAAATTAATCAACTATATGCAGAGAATATTAATCCCTGGATAAAGAATATCAGAAGTATATCTCAACCAGATGGACGAGCCTCCCCATTCCATTTCTTGGGAGAATTAACCTTATTTAGATGACCTTCCAAGGATATATCCTACATCTATGTTATTTGTGATTTTAAAGTCAAATGACATTAAGATTATCAACAAAGCAATGTCAGACTTTATTTGGGCTGGCAGAAAACCTAAAATCAAATTAGAGACATTACAGCTGCCAAAAGGACAATGTGGGTGGAGTTTCCCAAATATAGAATATTAATATAGATATAAATGGTTATTATATAATATTTATATATCACCATATCTCTATAGTAAGTATAAAGTTTTATAATATAATTCAACATCATATTTATATATTGCCATATATCTATAGTAAGTATAAAGTGTTACAATACAAATCTGTTATTCTGGAGGGCAATATGCTCAAACATCAGTACAGAAATAGGCCAGCAGGTGTCAGCAAATCCACCATTATGTCTGCTGGGAAATATGAGGAAGTGGTTCAATCACTGGTTCAATTCCTGTTACTGCTGGAGGTGCCTTCATGGTGAAGTGGATCGGGGATGACCCCTCCTTCATGGTGAAGTGGATCGGGGATGACCCCTCCTTCATGGTGAAGTGGATCGGGGATGACCCCTCCTTCATGGTGAAGTGGGTTTCCACTTTCCATGTGGAAGTATCTTATCTCTGAGGTTGTAACTATGGAAAAAACAAGACATTATATGGATGGAAGAACTCCATTGGAATCTCTGGGAATTAAATATAATGTGGATTCATGTCGCCAGTGGTTATGTACGAATGACTGACCTGGGAACAGTGGACATGAATGGAACATCATTTTACTGTATTGTTTTTTAGATTATTTTTTTATTGTGGACCAGTGTCATGGCATTATGTTTTACATTTGTGTTTTGTACACGTGTTTATTGGGAAATTTTTTATGAATATAAAACACCAGTAGACCTTTATGCCAGCATGTTTTTATAAGGGTCATTTCATTTGACTAATTCTAAATGCAGAATATGTTCCAAGTTACTCCTCTCACGTTGGCAGTTTTGTTAACTCATTGACCGCCACGCTCTTTTCCCATCTTTACTCAATGGCGCCAACGTTATTGACCATTTTAGCGATGGTTGCAGACCCATCGCGTGTTCTGTATTATAGCTATGGAGACAATAGTATGGCTCATTTGACAGGCATTGTTCATAGTCCATCACTGACTAACCAGTTAATTTCTACATACTGTAGTTTGTGCACTATTACACGCTAAACATCGCCCCTTTCCAAAATAATCCAGTCTTTTTTCATAGATCGCGAGATATGACACGTTATATGCAATATGCCCAAATCATTCAGGTTGCTCGTCTGAAACCCCAAATACTCCCAAATCAAAGGTATATACCATGTACATATGTGTCTTCACAAAATCATCAAGGGGGTGGGGTTTGTTTTAACTCAAAACTGCGATCGTTACCAAAAGCACGTTTTAGGTCCGGTAAAATACGACACTGTGATCGGTAAAAAAACATGTTTCAGGTTCGGTAAAATAGACAGGAGTTCTTGCAGACAAAAAAAAGTGTCAGGTAGGCGATACTGCCACCTGGCAGGATTCAATCGTCATTGCAATTTTAACGTAGGCAGCGGTGCAAGGGAGATACAGGGAGGTTCGAGCGAGTGGTTAGAATGGGGATCAGAGGAAAAATAATAATAATAAAGGATCAAACCTGAGTATACTTGGGTTTTGGCGCTCAACGGTTGGCGACGAAACCCGACTATACTCGGGTTCGGCGCAGAAAGAGTTAATAGTGACTTGACTAATATATATATATATATATATATTTTAATGATGATTTATGGATAATGGTGTTTTCAATATTTTATATTTACATTTCAAATGGGAGATGAACATTTTGAGTAAGGGCTCCTCTTGCGTTACAAAAACAAGTCCTCCATGTGGCCTTTGATTAAAACACGGCAGCAAACACAATACATACAATAACCAGCATCACGTGCTGTAGAAACACAGTACACCTGTAGTTTATACCAGTACTGTTATAACATGTTAGTTTATACCAGTACTGTTATAACATGTTAGTTTATACCAGTACTGTTATAACATGTTATATAATACACACAGTACACCTGTAGTTTATACCAGTACTGTTATAACATGTTAGTTTATACCAGTACTGTTATAACATGTTAGTTTATACCAGTACTGTTATAACATGTTAGTTTATACCAGTACTGTTATAACATTTCATATAATATACACAGTACACCTGTAGTTTATACCAGTCCTGTTATAACATGTTATATAATACACACAGTACACCTGTAGTTTATACCAGTCCTGTTATAACATGTTAGTTTATACCAGTACTGTTATAACATGTTAGTTTATACCAGTACTGTTATAACATGTTATATAATACACACAGTACATGTAACTGACCGCCAAGGGTAAAGATGCCTATCATCTTTACTGTCAGTAAGCTTTGATTTGCGTTGGTCTAGATGATCAATTTCTCTGTATAGGCTCAGAATACTGAGCCCTCTATTTATCTATCTAAGAAAATAATATTTCGGAGCCACTTGTGCACTTTCATTTAGTGTCCACATGAGGGCAGAGCTCGTCTTTCTTTAGTATAAAGGTCACAGCTTTCTGTGTGACCAAGGCGGAAGTAACTCAGATAACGACGGAGCAGGCAGCGAATTGTATGATGGAAGGACCTTACTCCAGTTAAATTAACTACCCTTGGTAAAGCGGAATAAGGTATGTCGAACACTCAAATGTATTATTATTATTACTGTTGTTGAAGATATGTTGTTGTATATTTATGTGTGTAACCGCCAAACATTTATAAACATATAAAGTGGTGCACTCACGAAGCAGATTCTAATCAAAGGCACCTGCTGCCGGACAAGTAACGTTATTATATATCATTGTTTTTCCCTGAGTGCCTTTGCTATGGAAGACGAGTTCACCCTTTAAATATCTTTAATACAATTGTTTGTTTGAACACTTTGGTATAATAATGAACGACATGTGAACAATATTGAAATGTGAAATATGTAACTAATTGTATGTTTGTGTTTGACTGTCCTATGCAGTTTTCACGGTGCAAACGAGGTGCAAACGAGGTGCAAACGAGGTGCAAACGGACCAAATGAGGCAACCGTCACTACCTGTACAAAGTACCAAAGAAAAGCTACAGTACTGCTAAGCTGAAATGCAAGAGAAAAAAGAGAAAATAAATAAAAGCATCTGTACGAAACATAACCGCATCTTTATTTCAAGACCAAGCCGGGGGGCAGTTACAGTGAAAACTTACCCACCAGTAAGTGAAAACTTACCGACCAGTGGTGAGTGAAAACTTACCGACCAGTGGTGAGCGAAGACTTACCCATACTCTGAAGATGATAAACAGTGAGTAAAACCCATACTCTGAAGATGATAAACAGTGAGTAAAAACCCATACTCTGAAGATGATAAACAGTGAGTAAAACCCATACTCTGAAGAGGATAAATGTATTATGAAACCTCATTCTGAAGTGGATAAATGTGAAATAGACCTTACTCTGAAGAAGATGGATGTATTATGAAGACTTTATTCTGAAGTGGATAAATGTACAATGAAGACCATACTCCAAAGAAAATGCATGTATGTTGAAGACCTCACTCTGAAGAAAATGCATGTACAATGAAGACCTCACTCTGAAGAAAATACATGTACAATGAAGACCATACTCTGAAGAGAACACATGTATGTTGAGGACCCTACTAAAGAAAATACATGTATGAAGAGAAGGAAGAATGAGCCTACTGAGTTAACCTTATGCTGTCTGGTATCCATCCCAGCAATACCACGGATGTGTGGAAACTCCTGTATATCTAATTAACCCTATGCTGTCTGGTATCCATCCCAGCAATACCACGGATGTGTGGCAACTCCTGTATATCTAATTAACCCTATGCTGTCTGGTATCCATCCCAGCAATACCACGGATGTGTGGCAACTTCTGTATATCTAATTACCCTCATGCTGTCTGGTATTCATCCCAGCAATACCACGGACGTGTGGCAACTCCTGTATGTTTAATGAATATTATGCTGTCTGATATCCATCCCAGCAAGTGGAACTCTTAAATACCATCTAGTTATTTGATATTTTGAGTGTATGTGATCAAGCACAATGTCGGCCCAAGAAGACGAAGCTGGCAACCTCTTGGAGTTGGAACAGAACAGAACGGGTGCTCGCCAAAGAACTCTAACCGAGAAAGGAAAAGAAAACCGTGAAGTGGAGGATAAGAGGAATGAGAAAGCTTTTAACAAGGCTTATCAGAAGTGGAAGAAGATAGCCAAGGAAGCAAGAGGGAAGCTAAGAACCTTCTGTCCAGCAGAAGAACTTGAAAGACTAAAACAAGACATTCAAGCAAGTTGTGACTTAGTAAGAAGTTTATATGAGTCCATTTTACGTAACCATGCCACGACTCCTGAGATCGCAAATAAAATGGACGCCTGTATTCAGCTGACGACAGACACCCAAGAGCTTGTGTGTAAGCAGCTGGAAACAAAAGAGGAAGATTTTAATGAAAGACTTGAGAAGGAGAGGGTGAGAATAGCTCTGAACAAAGAAGAGTACAGATCTGTATATGGTCACACAAATACTGAAACAATTCACTCTCAACGTTCCAAGGCATCAAACAGGCGGAGGGAAGCTGAACTCGCGGCTAAAGTGGAAGAGGTAAAGGCCATGCAAGTGATCCAGGCTCAGCAAACCAGTCTCCTCCAACTAGAGGGGGAAGAGGCAGCCATGCTGATGGAAATGGAGAAGTTGAAGGTACAGAGTCGACGTAAGCTGGAGGAGGAGAGGATGAAGTTACAGCAGCTACAAGCAGAGAAGGAAGTCCAGGTAGCAGCAGCCCGAGTGAGGGCATACAGTTCGGGAAGTGATCTAGACAACGAAGAAGAAGAAGTCACTGACCATGAAATAAATACTGCTTACCAAAATCCTGAATATAGTGCTCCGCTACATCCTACAGCATTCCAACGTCAAGCATCTCCCAGCGCGACGGCAAACCAAGAGGCCTTCAGTCTAGCCGAAGCAATCACAAGTGCATTAAGCATGAATCGCCTACCTACACCAGAACCAACAATATTCAACGGTGACCCTATGAAATTTGTTGATTGGAAGATGACCTTCATGACCCTGATACATTGAAAGCCTCTCCCAACAAGTGATAAGATGTTTCATCTGAAAATGTACCTTACTGGAGAAGCTCGTAAGTCTGTGGAAGGATTCTTTTACAGAGACTCCGAGGAAGCATATAAAGGTGCCTGGAGAGTGTTGGAAGAGAGGTATGGAAACCCCTTCATTATACAAAGGGCGTTCAGAGACAAGCTAATGAGATGGCCTAAGATAAACACAAACGATCCTCTGGCGCTCCGAGAGTTTGCAGACTTCCTACAGGGATGCACAGAGGCAATTCCACATGTCCGAGGGCTGGACATCTTGAACGACTGTGAAGAGAACCACAAACTGCTCAAGAAACTACCTGAGTGGATTGTGCGAAGATGGAGCAGGATCATCGTAGAAGAGCTAGATAAATCTGGAAGCTATCCAAGTCTTGCACACTTTTCAAAGTTTCTGAACAAAGAGGCACGAATAGCTTGTAACCCCATCGCTACCCCACTACTGTTGAACTCCAGAGCCTCAGACGAGAGGTTTTCCAAGAGAGCCAGAGCGTTGAATACAAGCACTCACATAAAGAGCAACATCGTGGAGACACAGTATTCACCCTATAGAGCCAGACCACCTTGCCCAATCTGCAAGAATGAGAATCATGGCATTGCTACATGCACTAACTTCACATCAAGGTCTATAGAGGATAAGAGAACGTACATCTACCAAAATCACCTCTGCTTTGGATGTCTAAAGAAGGGACACTCCAGCAAGGACTGTAAACGGCGACATACCTGCAACACCTGCAACCGTCGTCATCCAACGTGTCTGCACGAAGAGAGGTCACAAGCACCAGAGACAACCCAGAGTGGCACATCTACTGCAAACTACCGGGGCCAAGAAGTCCGCAGAGTCGTGTCTCACACTACAACCCGATGTGCTTCTGCGACCTCAAGCATTGTCCCAGTCCTTGTGTCTTCAGTTCAAGAGCCACAGATAACGGTGCTCACTTACGCACTACTCGACACACAGAGTGATACAACGTTTATCTTAGAGGACCTGCTTAAGGAGTTAAGTGTGGAAAGTCAACCTGTGAAGCTGAGACTCAGTACAATGACTGCTGTAAATACAGTTATAACCAGCAAGAGTGTCAGCGGCCTACAAATCAGAGGACTCCATTCTGCAAACAACATCAGAGTGCCACAAGCCTACACTCGTAGCTTCATCCCAGTAGACAAATCCTACATTCCTACTGGTAAAACAGCGCTACAGTGGCCTCACCTCAAGCATCTCGTAAACAAGTTGCCAACACTTCTAGACTGTGAAGTGGGTATGTTAATAGGATGTGATTGTCCCTCAGCGCTAGCTCCACTCGAAGTCATCACAGGCTGTGAAAACGAACCTTTCGCACAGAGGACAGAGCTTGGCTGGAGCATAATAGGCTCATCTAACCCTCATCTGGACCGACAAGGGAGCCAGAGCTTTGTACATAGAGTGTCAGTAAAAGAAATACCAGCCCCATCTACAACAGATGTCCTTAAAGTACTTGAGTCGGACTTCTCTGAAAGGAACTACGAGGACAAGTACGTGTCTCAAGAAGATGTTCACTTCATACAATTCCTCAGCGAGAACATCAGACAGAAAGAAGATGGACACTACGAGATGCCTCTACCTTTCAAGGGTAGCAGCCCACCATCCCTACCAAACAACAAGAGACTAGCTACAGTCCGCCTCCAGTCTCTAAAGAAGAAGCTAAAGACGGATAAAGAGTATCACGAACGCTATAAGGCTTTCATGAAAGACATCATCGAGAAAGGTGACGCAGAACTTGACCATACCACTTCATATGGAGAGACCGCTTGGTACCTTCCTCATCACGGCATTTACCACCCTCAAAAGCCTGGCAGGCTACGGGTCGTGTTTGACTGCTCAGCTAAATTCTGTGCAGTTTCCCTAAATGACTGTCTATTGACCGGTCCCGACTTAATCAACTCCCTAATAGGAGTTCTATGCCGCTTCAGAAAGGAAGACGTGGCCATAATCTGCGACGTGGAAAGAATGTTCCACCAGTTCTTCGTCCACCCTGACTCTCGAAAATACCTCAAGTTCCTGTGGTGGAGGGAAGGTGATTTGGAAACGGAACCACAGGAATACAGGATGGCAGTTCACCTCTTTGGAGCTGCTTCGTCTCCTGGATGTGCCAATTTTGGCCTAAGGTACATGGCACACCAACATAGAGAAGACTACCCAGCAGCCTCAGCCTTCATTGAGAAGAACTTCTACGTTGATGATGGGTTAGCCAGCGTTTCATCAGTCGAAGAGGCCAAGAAACTGATCATCGAGGCACAAAAATTGTGCAAATGAGGAGGCCTGCGCCTCCACAAATTCAACTCTAACCACAAAGACGTCCTCAACTGTGTGAAACCCTCAGAAAGAGCAACAATCACTGACCCTCTCGAACTTAAGCTGGAAGCGACCCCAACTGAGCATGCACTTGGCCTTCAGTGGTCTATAGACAACGACACCTTCAGCTTCAATGTCAACATGAAAGACCAGCCTTCAACCCGTCGAGGAATCCTCTCCATCGTCGCCTCTCTTTATGACCCACTCGGGTTTGTTGCCCCATTCACCCTAAGCGGGAAACGCATACTCCAAGAACTATGCCGCAGAGGCATAAGATGGGACGATCCACTGCCAGATGACTTAAAGCCACGGTGGGAGGAATGGAAGATCGGGCTACATAACTTAAAGGAATTCACAATCCCTAGATGCTATCACCCACATGACTTCGGCAACATCATCAAGACGGAACTGCATCACTTTGCCGATGCCAGCAGCATGGGGTATGGCGCTTGTTCCTACCTCAGGTACAAAAATGACAAACATACAGTACACTCCAGTCTTGTGATGGCCAAAGCAAGAGTAGCACCCACCAAGGTCTCAAGCATCCCACGACTAGAGCTCTCAGCGGCAGTGGTCGCAACCAAATTAAGTGTGTTGCTGAAAAGAGAACTGCAGATGAAGATCGATGAAGAATTCTTCTGGACAGATTCACAAGTAGTTCTGGGCTACATCAATAATGCGGCAAGAAGGTTCCATGTGTTCGTCGCGAACAGAGTCCAACTGATAAGAGAAAACACTGACCCAAGTAAATGGCACTATATCGAAACAGCAGAGAACCCGGCAGATCATGCCTCCAGAGGCCTTCAGGCATCTCACATTCCTTCAACAAACTGGATGTCAGGTCCTACATTTCTCTGGGAGCAAGAAGTACATCCCAAACTGAATCCCTTCGCAGACTTACTCGTAGGCGATCCTGAGGTTAAGGCTGTCCAAGCTTTCACAACCAAAGTTAACAGTTGTACAGACATTCTAAGTCGCCTAAATCAGATCTCTTCATGGTCAAAGATCCTGAAAGTAGTCGCAAGAATCAAGAGGCTGGGATCAGGAAAAGTACACAACACCGAACTGGTGACAGTCGAAGAACGAGAAAGAGCTGCCAAAATAGTGATCAAGCTTGTCCAGCAGCAAGCCTTCTCTCAGGAAATTAAGAGATGCCAGGAAGGAGATGCTCTCCCAAGTTCAAGTGCTCTCCATTCCCTTGATCCAATTCTGCATCAGAAACAGTGTGAATTTGTCTTCAACGCTCCATCCGCCAGCCATGCAGGTGGTGTCTGGGAACGTCAAATCAGGACAGTAAGAAATGTGCTGAACGCCACTATCGCTCTGTATCCAGGCAGACTTGATGACGCCTCTCTTAGAACACTCTTCTATGAAGCTACAGCTATTGTAAACAGCCGACCACTGACAGTAGATGGTATCAACGATCCTATGGCGCTAGAACCCTTAACACCAAACCATCTCGTCATGATGAAGTCTAAAATCGCTCTTCCACCCCCTGGGAGATTTGTTAAAGAGGACATGTATGCAACCAAGAGATGGCGCAGAGTCCAGTACCTAATCGAACAATTCTGGAGCCGCTGGAAGAAGGAATACCTCCTGAACATTTCTACACGCCAGAAGTGGCACGTACCACGGCGTAACCTCAAGGTGAACGACATAGTCATCCTCAAGGACAGTAACCTGCCAAGAAGCCAGTGGCAACTATGTCGGGTCGTCGAAGCCACTCCAGAGAGCGACGGTCTAGTGCGTCGAGTAAAAATACAGACTGGGGAGCGAAAAGATCACTCTACCAGACCTTCAGTCCTCGAGCGACCGATCCAGAAATTGGTACTCCTCCTCGAGAGTAATTAGTATAGAAATGCTTGAAAAATATTATTTTGATGCTATGTGAAATCTAAAAGGAAATCCTGTATGACTAAATTAATTGTTTTTGTGCTTATCCGTCATAGCAGGATTTGGTGGGAGTGTAACTGAAAGCTTTGATTTGCGTTGGTCTAGATCAGGGGTGGCCAACCCGTGGCTCGCGAGCCGCATGCGGCTCTTTGCCCGTCAATGTGCGGCTCTTCCATCCATTAAAAAAAAAAAAAAAAAAAAATTTACTTTTTTTTTTTTTTTTTATGTCACTCATTCCATAAGGACGTAGAATAAACATTTACAATTTTTTTTTAAATGGTCCATTTGCATGTTCTTGGTATCTGAATCTAGGGACATATATGGATCAGTGTCAGAAATAGTGTGTCTGTTACTAGGCTTGAGTAAATTGTAATGAACCAAAGGAGAATATCAATTCTATTTAAAAAAAAATTTATCTTTGACTGTAAATAACACCATGCTAAAATTGACCAGACCTGAAAAATCTAAGCAAATGAATAAAGGGAAGATGATTAAACAGAAGGTTTTATAGATACAGTACTGAATTCTGCCATCTTTTTTATAATGTAAATTTCTCCACCATTTTTCATCATATTGCAACACCGTTTTTTGCAAGACGTTCACAGAAATGTAGAGAAACTAACTGCGTTCTGTTTTATGGCAATAACGTTCAGGTTTGTGGGAGATAATCCCAAAAAATAAGAGAAATTAAAAAGTAAATCCAGAAGTCAGATGATTGACAGGGGCTGGTGTGAGCTGGGTAGGGTAGTTTTTCGAAATTTGAAAGCCCTGAGTCTCTTCCTTCAAAAGACTACACTCACTTTTGGCTGTGCCACTTCCTCCTGTCAATATGCGCCGGTTTCCGACTCAATGCCCTGAGATTTCTATAATCTTATATTTCACTAATAACAGTTAAAATAATTGGTAAACAAACATAATGCTGAAAATATACACTTTTACTGTATATCTCGGGCTTAAGAGGTTAACCCTGTGAGGCCCAAATTAAAAAGAAATTAGCAACTTCAGAGGCCAGAGGGTGGGACATATAAACACATTTACTATCAAATAGCATTGTGAGGCTGAACAACAGGACCAATTGACTATACATGTGCTTAAAGGGGAACTATCTTATAAATGGCTTTTTTCAGTGTTTACCATTGTTTCTTAGCTATGTGGACTTATATTAATAGGATATATGTCTCTAATTCTCATATTGGCGAATTCTTCCAATTCTCCTCTCACAATATTCACCCTCACTGAACTGAGTCATCTGAAAATGTGCATATCTGTGATGTCAGAGATTTCTCAGCTGCATAATAATGTGGCAGTTGATGTGGCAGTTGGCACCAGGCCACACAGTGGTTGGAGCCCAGCCTCAAAACGGCTTAGATCTTGAGGTAGAAAAATGCGGTTTTTAGTACTTGATTAGAAATACAAAACAATGCATTTTTTTTGAAAAAAAACCTAGGTGTTCCATAGACTCACAGGAATTGTGTAAAAGTGCCCAAATAGTGAAAGAAATAGTAAAATAGTTCCCCTTTAACATTTTTTAAATAAACATTATTTTTTTAAATGGCTAAAAGTGATTTTGTAATTTTGCAACCGTGGGTCTCACAGGGTACTTTTAACCCTGTGAGGCCCAAATAAAAAAGACATTAGCAACTTCAGAGGCCAGAGGGTGAGACCTATAAACACATGAAGGGTGCCGTGACTGAAAAAAAAAGGTTGAGAAACGCTGGTATATGGTGTGGCTCTTTGTGGTACCACAGTCATTTTTTTGTGGCTCTTAGTCTCTGACTGGTTGGCCACCCCTGGTCTAGATGATCAATTTCTCTGTATAGGCTCAGAATACTGAGCCCTCTATTTATCTATCTAAGAAAATAATATTTCGGAGCCACTTGTGCACTTTCATTTAGTGTCCACATGGGGGCAGAGCTCGTCTTTCTTTAGTATAAAGGTCACAGCTTTCTGTGTGACCAAGGCGGAAGTAACTCAGATAACGACGGAGCAGGCAGCGAATTGTATGATGGAAGGACCTTACTCCAGTTAAATTAACTACCCTTGGTAAAGCGGAATAAGGTATGTCGAACACTCAAATGTATTATTATTATTACTGTTGTTGAAGATATGTTGTTGTATATTTATGTGTGTAACCGCCAAACATTTATAAACATATAAAGTGGTGCACTCACGAAGCAGATTCTAATCAAAGGCACCTGCTGCCGGACAAGTAACGTTATTATATATCATTGTTTTTCCCTGAGTGCCTTTGCTATGGAAGACGAGTTCACCCTTTAAATATATTTAATACAATTGTTTGTTTGAACACTTTGGTATAATAATGAACGACATGTGAACAATATTGAAATGTGAAATATGTAACTAATTGTATGTTTGTGTTTGACTGTCCTATGCAGTTTTCACGGTGCAAACGAGGTGCAAACGAGGTGCAAACGAGGTGCAAACGAGGTGCAAACGGACCAAATGAGGCAACCGTCACTACCTGTACAAAGTACCAAAGAAAAGCTACAGTACTGCTAAGCTGAAATGCAAGAGAAAAAAGAGAAAATAAATAAAAGCATCTGTACGAAACATAACCGCATCTTTATTTCAAGACCAAGCCGGGGGGCAGTTACACCAGTCCTGTTATAACATGTTATATAATACACACAGTACGCCTGTAGTTTATACCAGTCCTGTTATAACATGTTATATAATACACACAGTACACCTGTAGTCAGGGCCGCCTCAGGGGGTGTGCGAGCAGTGCGGTCGCACAGGGCCTCGCGGGAAGGGGGGCCTCGCAAAAAAAATTTTTTTGGGATGCCCCCCTTCCCGCGAGGCCCTTTTTCATCACAGACCTAAAATCTAGTTTTGCTTATATGCTTATATATTTCACATTAGACACGTTTGTAGAATGTGTCTGACTTGTTCCTGGGTCTGCAGACATACTCACTATTGGAGCTCAGCCTCTGGGGCTCTGCAGCAGACATACTATTGGTTTCAACGAAGGGAGTGGTTACTTACATCATGTGTAGTACGCCGGCGTGAGTCAGCTGCGTTTGACTATTTCGCGCGTGCAGCTTTTGACTATTATGCTTAGTTATGCCAGCCAAGACGAAGAAAGAGGTCGGTCATTATCAGTCGGTCGGTCACCAAGGAACGTTGACGAAAGGCCTCTTGCTGGCGGGACAAATGGCCGGAGCCTTGTCATGGTATAGCCATGATGATGTCGGCTAGTAGCTAGCTTAGCTAAAGGCTAACTAGCGTTAGCTAACCTAGAGACAGCGCATACAGCCAAGATGAAGAGGATGGTCGTTTGGCAGATGAACTTCGTCAACTCCACGTGGTTGTCTCCATCCTCTTGGACGTTTGGTGAGTTTTTAACCTATTCTATTAACTCTATTCTATTCCCGCCGTGGACATCTCTCTCTCTCTCTCTCTCTGGAGCTAAACTGGCCGACTAGCTGTTGTAGTACTACTAGTAGCTAACGGTGTGTGGCCTGGTGTCAGCACCTGTATGTAGCCGCATAGCTTGCTTCTGCGTTAGCTAATGGTTAGCGATAGCCTGGTTGAGCTAACTGTTAGCCAGTTAGCTGTTTAGCTACAACGTTAGCTGCCGGCTGCGCTCGGCTGGGAACGTTCGTTTGATGCTATCAGTTAGCCTTGAGTTAGCTGTTAGCTTGTGCTACGACCATTGACATTAGCCGTGAGAATAGCAGGGGGTTATTTTTGTCCCGCCAGAGAGAGGCCTTTCGTCAACGTGGAGACCTGTGTTGCGGCCTTTCGCCCTGCGTTCCTTGGTGCAGGTAAGATTAATGAAAATCATGACATTACCCCACTCTTCCTTCCTTCCCCTCCCGAATGTTTTGTTAATAACGATGTTTTTTTCCAGGCAAAACATATGTTACTTCACAACATTTGGAGATACGACATGTGCTGTGTGTGAATTCATTGTCTTGGTCGTTTGTGTAGCTTGGGTAGCGTTGGGCCGTTGGGCCGAACATTGTACATATGTCTATACTGAACACTGTGACCTCATTTTCTACTTCTTTTTTTTTTTTTTTTTTTTTTTTTTTGCACAAATCTCTCCAACATTCCAAACATCTCTTTCCACATCATCATATTCAATTTCCAGGATTTGCCTTTTTCTTTTTTTGTAAGAACATACAAAACATGTAAAGGACTCATACAAATACATTAATAACTGACATGGAAAATAAAAAAAGACTTACGAAAAAAGAAACATACTATACTATACATTATGCGTATACATTCCTGATATATATACCTTGCATGTAGACCGAACTACCTTCGAGCAGGCATGTGCTGCATCCTCTATCGGGATGCCACCCTTCTCCATATTGCATGTGAGAGAAAGCGCCCCAGACATATGCAGTTGTGCATGATAACATGCATGCACGCATGTCTCCGACACATGTATGTGGGTACGTGTATCACGTAAGCATGTGTACATGCCTCATATGTGTGTGTGTGCATCTTCCTGGTATGTGACTGTACTCCTATCTCTTGTGTGTGTTTCGTATCCATGTGTGCCTCTGCCCCCTATGTGAGTGTATATCTCAGACGTGTATATATATGTGCGTCTCAGCTACGTATGTGTGTGTCTCCTATATACATGTGTATCCCCCTTATGTGTCAGTGAAAGCTTATATTTCAACTATGTGTATATGTAGGTATGTGTATGCCTATTTCCTATAAATGAGTATGTGCATGTATGTGTGCCCCTGACGTGTATACCTTATCCTTGTGTATATGAGTGTGTGTAAACCTATTATGTACACATATGAATATGTGTATCCTAGATACTTGTATGCGGCTATACCTGCGCACATGTGAGTGTGATAGAGACAGTGACCGTTCCATAGACACACCATCCGGACATAAAATATATGTACATATATACACAATACATTTATAAAGCACAAGTACCATCAGATCAAATCCCCTTTTTCATATTCATCCTTGATAATATTGTAATCCCATCTTAATCATTTGTCCCCAGACCGTTCAGTCAGGTGTAGAAAACTGTCCCATACCTCAGCGAAAATATCCTCTCTCCCTGCGACTCTATACGTCACCCTTTCATATGATGCTGTCCGGAACATTAGTTCCATCCATTCTTTAAAAGTAATATCAACAGGTGATTTCCAATGTCGTAATGCAATTCTACATCCTGATATCATGGCCATTCTATACCACATTCCCCGGTATTTAGGCAGTTTAATCCCTTTCGGTACTATACCCAAAACACATGCCATTGGGGCGTTATTTATCTTCACATTCAAGACCTTACTTAGGAATATCACAATTTGATCCCACATTTTCCGGACCTTCTCACATTCGTACAACATGTGCAGTAAAGTGCCTGTCTCCTTCTCACATCTCCAGCAGATGTCACTGTCCCTTAGTTTCAGTCTGGCCAGTTTACTAGGCGTCCAATAGCTTCTGTTCAACACTTTGTAAAAAATAAGTTGTGATTGCGCCTCCCTAGAGAATTTACTCCATTTGGACACCAGTTTCTCCCACATTTCCTCAGTAATATCCTCACGTACATCGTTCTCCCAGCTCAATCTCAGACCCGCCAATTTGGGTGCATTGTATTCTCTTATAACATCATAAAATCTTGACGCACCGCCTTTCCTACGCCATCCTTTATAGAATATTTCTTGAATTGCAGTAATCGGGCCACACTTTGGTCCTCCTATTGATGATGATATACAATGTCTAATCTGTAGGAATTTATAAAAGTTTTTATTATCTATATCAAAATCCTCTTTAATATCCTCAAAAGGCAAGACCCCATCCTCCCCGGCTATATCCCCTAGTACATGTATCCCCCTTTTAATCCAATCGTCCCATATGACTGATTTCTTACCAATCTTTAGTTTCTTATTATACCATATAGAGGCTCTCGTAGTTAAATATGGGCTATCACCAGTCATTTTGTGCGATTGATTCCAAGTTTCCCTGATAAATGCCATTAAAGGGTTTTTAAAAGGTATAGGTCTGTCTGATTGTGTCAGGAAGGATTCCAGAGATGAGGGATATATCATTTCCTCCTCCATCTTGACCCAAGCAGGTGCCTCCTCAGACGAGTGATTCAGTTTGGAGAGCTGGGAGAGCGAGAATGCATAGTGATACCAGTCTAGTTTAGGCAGGGATAAGCCGCCATTTTCCTTTGCTGCATACATTTTGGCCCGTCCAAATAGCGGCCTTTTGCCCCCCCACAGATAAACATTAATGACTTTGTCATACTGTTTGAGTAATTGGGTCGGGAGAGTCAGCGGCAACATATATAGGATATAATTTAATTTGGGAGCCAATATCATTTTTACTAGGTTTATCTTTCCCAGGAGGGACATATTCATTTTGGCCCAATTCTGGGTCAGAGCACTAATGTGTTCGATTATAGGGGCAATATTGGTTTGCATCAACTCTTTCAGACCTGGGATCAGCTTTATTCCTAGGTATATCAATCCTGACGGCATCCATCTGTATTGCCACCCCCTTCTGATATCAGGGGGACAACATTTAGAGAGAGGCATTGCTTCTGACTTGCTCCAGTTGATTGTGTACCCAGATATTTCGGAGAAGGACTCGATAATAGTTCCAATGACCCCAGCTGCTGTTCGGGGATTGCTGGATACCAATAAGATATCGTCCGCATACAAAAATAATTTATGTTCTACCTGTCCCGCTATTATCCCTTTGATGTCCTGATTAGTCCTTAGTGCGATAGCAAGTGGTTCGAGGAAGAGCGCAAACATTTGGGGAGAAAGCGGAGAACCTTGTCTCGTCCCCCGCCCTAGGTTAAAGGGCGAGGATACGATCCCGTTGGTCAATACTGATGCCATCGGATTTGTGTATAACAGTTTTACCCACCCGGTAAACGATGGTCCGAACCCGAAGCGCTCTAGTGTGTGAAATAAGAATGCAAATTCCACCTTATCAAAGGCCTTTTCGGCATCCAATGAGAAGGCCACTGTAGGTTCTACATCATTCCTGACCTTCCACATTATGTGTAGGAGTCTGCGGATATTATCAGCTGAGTTTCTCCCCTTCACAAAGCCCACTTGATCTGAATGCACCAGAGTTGGTAATACATCTTCTATTCTATTCGCAAGTATCTTTGCCAATACTTTTTCTTCCAAATTGCTCAGGGATATAGGTCTATAGCTTCCACAGCATTGAGGGTCTTTGCCCTTTTTCTGTAGTAATGTAATAGTGGCAGATCTCAAGCTAGTGGGCAAGCCCCCCTTTAACAATGAATCCTCATATACTTTTAATAGTCTCGGAGCGATTATATCACTGAATTGTTTGTAGAAATCGGGAGTAAACCCGTCGTCTCCTGGTGCTTTACCCAATTTAAGGCTGTTGATTGCCGCGTGTATTTCTTCTATCGAGACCCCCCCCTCCATTGATTTGACCTGTTGTTTCGATAATGACGGTAATTTGATTCTGTCGAAGAACGCGTCCATTTTTAGCTGATCCACCGCCTTCTGTGGGGTATACAAGTCCTGGTAGAAGCACCTGAAAACATTATTAATTTCCTTTTTGTCTGTAATGATCTTGTCATCTTTATTACGAATCGAGGATATAATATTTTGATTATGCATTTGTTTAACCCGATTCGCTAGTATTTTACCCGCTCTCTCCCCTTGTTCATAGTATCTTTGGTTGGTCCTAAATAACGCATATTCAGCCTTCTTTTGATATATGTTGTTCAATTCGTATTTGGATTTGCTTAGGTTTCTCCACGTTTCTGGGTCTGGTCTCTGACTGTGCTGTTTCGAGAGTATTTTAATTTCCTCATCTAACGCTGTCATTTTTTGTTTCTCTGCCCTTTTTAGTATCGCACCGTATTGTATGAGTCGTCCTCTCATGTAAGCTTTACATGTGTCCCACATTATGCCACTATCATCTATTGACCCTTCATTAAGTTCCCAAAATTCCTTAAATATAGTTCTAATGTACGCACACGATCCTTCATCATTTAACATCAGGTTATTGAATCGCCATCTCCGAGATCGTTGCCCTTCTTCCATGGATGTGATCACTAAATCAACCGGAGCATGGTCAGATATTACAATGTTCCCTATCCCAGTACTTGCCACCTGTTCTACCAGTGCGCTAGAGATCAGGAAATAATCTATTCTAGAGTATGAGGAATGCGGGTGAGAGTAAAACGTGTAGTCTCTTTCTTGTGGGTTCATAACCCTCCAAATATCCACTAGACCCAATTCCTCTATCAGAACACCAACCGCCAGTCTCCCTGTGTTGTCAGCGGTCCTGGGTTGATACGATCTGTCCATTAAGGTGTTTCCAACCAAGTTGAAGTCCCCCCCTATGATTACGTTGCTATTCCCTATTTTCCTGATCACCTCACATACCTCATGGAAAAAGTCTGAGGATGACCCGTTGGGCGCATATATATTAGCTAAAGTAGTCCTCTGTCCCTCTAAATCAGCATCCAGTATAACCCATCTTCCCTCATCATGTGAGAAACTATTGTGCACCTTTAGGTCTAAGTTTTTTCTCACCAATATTGCCACCCCCCTCTTCCTAGAAGAGAACGTACTATAGTATATTTGTCCCACCCAATCCCTTTTAAGCTTGGCCGACTCCTCCTCATCCAGGTGTGATTCCTGAATTAGTGCAATATCTGTCTTTTTTTGTTTCAAGAACGTCAATATCTTTTTTCTCTTAATGGGATGATGACATCCGTCTATATTCCACGATATTATTTTAATCAGCCCCATATTCCTCGTAATGCATCTCCCCTGTGCAATCCAGGACGTATTCTAGTGCCTGAGACTGTGAAGATATATATACAATAGTATAGCATACAATGAAATAAAAAAGAACATATAAAAAAAACATAAATACATTTCCCCCCCCCCACATTTACCCAAGCTACGTTCGATATGACCCCAGATAGAACAGTCGTACCGAGTGTGAGATCGATACTCACCCATGCACCTTGGTCCCCCTCGACTAACAGAGGAGTGCATATGGCACAAGGCAGGTTGCCCAAAACTGTGCCCCTACTATCTTGTATACCCTGATGTAACGTATGGCTCACACTGTAATCTATATACAGTGCGATCAATTCAACTGAACTTGACAAAACGGTAACATTTCCAACAATTAACATTTGTATATCTCTCAGATATATATTGGTATATTGTAACTTCTATGACATAGCCATAATGGCCTGTGGTTCATTTCGTTATACTTTTCCTGTATCCATCCGGGATATTTCCCCTCCCACAGTTTTATCATATTCTCCTATCTATTGCCCTCTATTCTCATTACACATATTTTTTTTTTTATATTTCTTTTTTTTTTTCAAAAAAAATAGAATACCCTCATCTTCGCTGGATACGGTGTCTGGAACTTGAGATTCTTCTCCTTCATTATTCTCTTGGCCTCGGCATATTCTCCTCGCTTCTTCAGTATTTCAGTGGGGAAGTCATGGTCGACATAGAAGCGATCGTTGCCACATGAGACGTCACGTTCTTCTTCTGCCATGTTCGGCGTATTATCTCTTCCTTCATTTTGTAACTCCCAAACTTAACCACGATTGACCGTGGCTTCAGCTGTGGGTTGTTAGGCCTTGGGGCCAGTGCCCGGTGTGCTCGTTCGATACGAAGGTCCATGTCATGAGGCAGTCCGAGTGCGTCCTTAAACAAGCCGTCTAGAAATCCATGCATGTCTTTTCCCTCTTTCTCCTCCGGGATACCATACACCCGCAGGTTCTCTCTCCTCGTTCTGCCCTCTTGGTCGAGCAGTTTGGCCTCCATGTCGGCCTGCCTCTGTATCAGTTTTTTTATTAAAACCGTCGCCGCATCAAGCACATTTTCATTTTCTCCGATTCTCCCCTCCGTTTCACCGAGCCTGTCGTTCATTTTGTTCATGTCATTCCTTATCTCCCGAAACTGACGCTCATTGTCTTTTCTGAAGTCTTTGAGCTCGTTGTATATGTTCAACAGCGTGGCTTCTTGTTCACAGTCATCGTCGCCATCTTTTCCTCCCGTTACTTCGTCATTCTCTGCCATTCCGTCGTCCTTTTCAGTTGTAATCGTGGTCGCCCTACGTCTCGTGATAGCCCCTTCTGTCATCCCTATTAAATATATACCCTGGTGTTGTTAATAAATGTTTCCCGGGGCTAAATCATTTTGCTGTCGGGGAGCTCGCGAGTTAAGCAGCCATGTTCTTCCGCTGTCAAACCGGAAGTCCTCATTTTCTACTTCTAAATTACATGCTATACTATGTTATTTGATACTATCTTGTCTAGCACAGTCTCTGGAGCGTAACAGTAAGAAGCATTTTGTATGAAAGTATTCTGTACTTCTGTATGACAACTATTAAAGAAACTTGAAAACTTGGCCAAAGCTGTGTGTGGCCTGGTGTCAGTAGCCTACCTGGCTAGCCTTTAGCTGTCGGCCATTGGCTCCTTGCTGCTTTGTTTTCTCTGGTATAGACCCTCTTCTCTTTGGATTTAAGTGTTGATCTTTGTCCTTTTGGATCTATGTATATTCATGTTGCCTTTGTGAAGTTATCTTTTCCTTCTGTTTTGTTCTTTCATTAAAAGTTGAATATCCTTTAGGGGGTCATCTTTGCTTATCTCTCTCATACATGCTCTCTCTCTAACACACATGCTCTCTCTCTCTCTCTCTCTCTTTCTAACACACACAGTCTGCCTATGGCGGCCTTTCTCGATGGCTAGGCTGTGCTCGCTGAGTCTGTACCTAGTCAAGGATCTTCAGTCACAGTGCTCAGGTATTCTGCCACTGTGTACTCTCTGTTTAGGGCCAAATAGCATTTCAATTTATTTCCAATGTGTCTCTCTCTCTGTACACTGTATATAGCTTGTTTGCAGTCACGTGATTTTGATGACGCGCGAAACTCACCTGGGGGGCAGGAAGTCAAGAACAGTGATTCAAAACAATGGAAAGTCAATACGCAAAAGCGTTGGATGAGCCTACACGCACTAGGTATCATCAGAAAATATCAAAACATATTGGATATGATCCGTACACGCTGAGGAAAATCGATTTTTCTCGCGTCTTGACCGATTTGCCTGGCGTTGAGGCGATTGATATAACCAATTACCTCGTCCTCCAGACCTCCTACTACACGGCTAGCCAGATGAAGGCATACAAGAGTCTGGAGGCTTATAACTATTTGGTGTGTGGTTGGGTAAATGACCTCGGATCAAAGGCAGCATTGAATGACTGTCGTCTTGTTTTTGCGCGGGTGAGTAAATCTACTTGAGAATCACTCTTTTATATTGCTATTTCAACTCTAATGTACATGGATACACCACTGGCGTCAGTCAGGCTATGCGCTAAACGCTAGCTACTATTTTCTACCTTGCCACTAGGTCAACCATTCTCAGAGGTCTGGTGCAACACCGCTAAAAACGTGGATCGTGGCAAAACGAAATGGAGAAGTTGTCACAGCACATTGTGATTGTATGGCTGGGTAAGTCATCATAATAATGCAAGGCATGTTTAACTACATATCGCTGTTGTAAAATGATGCTAACTAGATGCCATGAAGGTGTCACTCTGATGGTGGCCAGACTTTCGTCTTGTTTACATCAGGGTCCCCCATTTTCAATTCATCATGACATACAGGTAGACAGTTACTGTACTGTTGCATCGCTAGACATTTATGACATACCAGATCTACAAATCTACCAACAGATTGTCAGAATCCTGCTCGCATGTTGGAGCAGTTCTGTTCGCCATTGAAGTGGGTGTTAAAATGAGAGAGACTGAGTCCTGCACCATGGAAAAGTGCAAGTGGTTAATGCCATCACATGTCAAAAAGGTAATCAAATGCACGTAATTTACTTTTGTTTCAGTGTGAGCTGTATGTAGGGGTACATTTAAAACGTTTATATTCTCTATGCCTCTCGCGCTTTCAGATTCCTGCCGCTCCAGTTGCGATGATAGACTTTTCATCTGCAAAATCTAAGAAGCAAAAACTAGATCATGCCATTGCAGGGACAGGTGAGCAGAGGTGTACAGTACTGAATGCAAAATACCTGTGCAATAATATGTTCCAAGTTTCACTTTAAAGCTGTGCAATATCTGTCTTATAGAGAAACAAACACCTGAGAGTTCCACAGTCCAGTGTCCAAGAGTGAAGCAAGGATCAGAAACGTATAGTCAGTTTTTCAAGGCTTTACACCTAAACTCCCCAAAAAGTGCTGCACTGATGTCCAGGTCACCATATTGCAGAGAATTTGTCCCAAAGTCTGTGAGCAAGCTACCTAAACTACTAACTGCATATAGGACACCAGAGACACTGCAGCTACCTCCAACAGAGTTGAAGAAAGCATGCCAGGATTTCAGACTGGAAGAGCTAACACAGTCACAGGTACAGGCAGTAGAGGAGACCAGAAACCAGAGCTCATCAACAATCTGGTTCCGCCAAAGAGCAGGAAGGGTAACAGCCTCTAAACTGAAGCAGGTTCTACACACAAGTATTTCACAGCCGTCAAAGTCCTTGGTCAAGTCCATATGCTACCCAGAGGCACACAAGCTCTCTACAGCTGCAACGAGGTATTTATTAGGGGAAAGTAATTGCAAGACAAGGACATCTGCAATTGACCTATTATGACACATAGGTTAGGGCTGGCTAGAAGTATGTTTAATCTTTGAGGTCTGGAGTAGGATGATGTAAACCAGTGCACTACAATTGTCCCTATAAATGCTGACCTACATCACATTTAGTAAATCAGTTACTAATTATGGTTGTACAACTCTCTCTTCCTATTGCTACTTGTATGCATTACAGGTATGGATGTAAAAATGAGGCAACAGCCAGAAGACAGTATGAACAACTGCAAAGTGTGGACCATGAGGGTTTCTCCTGCATGGACAGTGGACTTTGGCTGAATCAGAAGTGGCCATACATGGGAGCCTCACCAGATGGAATTGTCACATGCGCCTGTCATGGAACTGGGGTTTGTGAGATAAAGGTACCAGCTATTTCTTCAGTATGGATTTGGATATGCATTTACCATTCATGTTTTGACGTCCTCAATAACACAGTAGAGCAGGTGTATTGGCATTGTGACTAATGGAACTGGGATTTGTGAGAAGAGTAACCTAGTACTTTGTAATTCAATGCACAGTTTATGTTCCTACATGTTGTAAAGACATAGAAACATCACGTGGTGCATGAGAGAAATTAACAGATCTTGAAGCTGAACATTTGAAAAGGAGATACTATGCAGAAGAAGTGTCTATTTTCATTGTGAACTTTTAGTGCCCACACAGCAAACAGGAGGAGGCCAATCTACGCCTGTGTGCTGGAGACCAGGGCTTCTGTCTCATCTTCGATGGGGACGATGTGAAACTGGACAGGAAGCACGCGTACTACTACCAAGTACAGGCTCAGCTCCACATTGTGGGTGCTGACTATTGTGACTTTGTAGTGTGGAACACAAATGACATCTTTGTAGAGAGGATTTTGCCTGATGCGGAACTCTGGGTCAATGTCATTCCCAAAGTTCAAGAGTTCTTCAGACACTGTGTTCTTCCTGAAGTGTTGGGACAGCACTTCACAAAGTGAACCAAATCATGTTTGAAATGTTTCTTTAATCTGTGCATATTCCTGTAATAAATTGTAAATAAATGGTAGTTTATAGAACATGAATATCACAACAGGTCAAAATCTTATAGCTTTAGTTATATAGGCACAAATAAAACAAATTGATATCTGAAATATATAGGTAGTTTAGGTTAATTAATTGTTTCTTTTGTTTGTGTAGTTATTCCTAGGTTGTTATATTTTTGTTGTTAACCACCCTGATCAAAATAAACCTTCTAAAGGGCTTCACATCACTTGTTGCTGGTGGTTCTTGGGAGCTGGGAAGAGGGGTTACATTTCCATGTTGTGCCTCGGTTTCCCCTAGGCCGTTTCCTCTGAAAACTACTACATGAAATGGTCACATGTTGTGAAGAAAGAAAGCGACCAAGTTGGACAATTTTTTCCAGGTGTAAGCTACATCCTACTACAAGCACCCAGTATTTTCATTGTGACTACATAGACAATGAATATGATTTTCTCAAGACAAAGATAATTTAATAACGGATTCAAACATAGTTTAACTACAAACAACCAATTCAAATCTAATTAGAACTGATTTAAAAATGACAAAGATTAATTGAATGAAATTAATACATTTTTATTTCAATAAAATAATAATGACAGACAGGTAGAGGGAGACATATACATATATTTGAAATATTATTCAATATTATCATTAAACTATTTGTAGTCCGGGCTAGAACTACGCACCCGTTAGTGGAGGTCTGAGAAAACATCGACCCATTATTTATAATCAAATCTACCTCAAATCATTCAATGCAAAACTATGCAGGGCATGCATCTTATTTTCCTATTTGACCTTTAGATGAATAGAATATTGCTTACTCCAGTGGGACAACAGAGTCCGAAAGATTGGATAATGCACAGCAAATGACTCCAATCTTATCAATCAGCGCCAGTGACTCGCCTGTTTTTACAGCCATGTGTTCAACGGGGAGGGTACTCTGCAGAATTTGGTACTTTCTTCTCACTAATCCTATGACCCTTTCCACGTGAATATGCACATTAGCGAGTTTTCTTGTTTGCTCAACTTCATATGCAGATAGCTGGCTCTTCCCTTTTGTGAAAGCAGGCATCTTCAATGAAGCACAGTAAAATCCCACACTATCCCCTATAGTAAACCCACGGTCTGCCAGAACAATGTCTCCGGGTAACAAATTATTTAGAAGGCTACTCTCTTCAGTTATCTGCTTGTCACTCACTCTCCCTCCCCAAGCACGAGAGATGTATGTGACATATCCTTGAGGAGCAATGCCAATGAGAAATTTAACTGTGTTATGGTGTTTATAATTGGACCAAGTTTGTGCTCTTGCCAGCAAATTAGATGGCCTTTCAAGGAAAACTTCAAAACAGTCCACTATTACGGCAACCTTACACCCAAATGCTTGCCTGAATGACATTGGCATTGTAGCTTGCAGCACCTCTCGCTCTGGCCACTCTATTATAAACTCTAATCTTTCATGAAGTATGCCAATTATCTTGTGCCAAATTCGAGAAACAGTGGAACAGGAAACATTGAACCTGAAGGCCAAATCTTGGAGTGGAAGGTTTAGTCTCAACCGAATTAAGACCAACATGAACTGTTTAAATTTGGAGAGCGCCGACAAAGAGCTATAGTTGATGTGTGGCTCACATAGCTGAAACACTTGCATCAAAACTAAGAAATTGGGCAATCCTGTGTAAAATTTAGTCTTCTCTTCGTTGTTCTGAAAAGCATCTGGACTAAATTCCCTGTCCAGTACTTTTTTCCTGAGGTCACTCAGCTCCACTACGGAGTGATTCAGAACATCCTCCATCTTCTCAAGATCCTCCATAGTCAGGTCTGTCTGGCAGCCTGCATCTACATAGAATATATTTGGCAAAGGGGATAAGAGGGGAAAAGATAGTTTAGTTATATAATTTACAAATTGTATAAAGGTGGTGGTAATTATTTGTTAAATTATGATGTAAACAAGTGACATACATAGTTGTCAAAATACATTTAATTTACTCTTGTCTGTCTCTCTCCCACACACACTCTGTCTCTCTCTGTCTGTCACACACTCTGTCTCTCCCCCTTTCTGTCTGTCTCTCCCACACACACTCTGTCTCTCTCTGTCTGTCACACACTCTGTCTCTCTCTGTCTGTCACACACTCTGTCTCTCCCCCTTTCTGTCTGTCTCTCCCACACACACTCTGTCTCTCTCTGTCTGTCACACACTCTGTCTCTCCCCCTTTCTGTCTGTCTCTCTCACACACACTCTGTCTCTCTCTCTCCCACACACACTGTCTCTCTGTCTGTTTGTCTCTCTCCCACACACACTCTCTCTGTCTGTCTCTCTCCCACACACACTGTCTGTCTGTCTCTCTCCCACACTCTGCCCCTTCTGACTGTCTCTCTCCCACACACACTCTCTCTCTCTGTCTGTCTCTCTCCCACACTCTCCCCCTTCTGTCTGTCTCTCTCCCACACATGTAAACAAGTGACATACATAGTTGTCAAAATACTTAATGTAACATTGGCTACATGAAAGCTCCTCCATGCATTATATTTAATTTACCTTTGTGGTATTCCGATGCTGGGCTCTGTGAGCCCTCACCGAGGTCCAGCAATGCCTCTGCTGCATCGGTGCAGGTCTCATCTGCTTTTCTGGACCTCAACCTTTCCTCACGTTGACATGATGCCTCGGTCATTGGTTTACCTTGCTGGTAACCAAGGTTAACTGTAGGAGCCCAGTCTGGATAGTCTACATCGTTGGCAGCACTCGGGCAGCCTGAATAAAATAAATAGCAAAGTGATAAACACCCAACAATGACAGCAAAGAGGGATAACAGTAGTTTCGGTCCTAAGAGATCGTTGAAAACCACTAGCCGTGATAGCTAGCTAATGTTAGCATTGCTTAAAAACAAAGACACCGGAAGATAGCGCCAGCTATCTAGCTGCGAAACACAAACACACAGGGTGATATCACAGATGTAACGTTAGCTATATGTTTCCAGCAATATTGCCTCCTGGTCTGTATTTTTGTCAGTTTTATCCAGCTATGTAAGTAGTTAAATTACTGCCTTACCTTTCACAAAGTGGTCACTACATATACGCGCGTTGTCCGATTCGGCTCCTCCAGACCTCAACCGGAGATTTCTGATCCACGCCTGCCGCCGTTTTTCTGTGACTTTTTTAAACTTCTCCCCTTTATGTATAACCACTTTCGGGACTCGAAAGTACCCCTTGTTTTTTTCCCGATTCGATCGGTTGGTACAGCCGTAAACCGCGCAAAACTTTGGCATTTTAATCAGAGAGTCTCACTGACTATGAGTATCTTCGTTATGTGCAAATCACTTCCTGACCCCCAACAGCATTCCACTAGAGCGAATGACGTCACCTGCAAACAACCTATTGACTGTAGAACGGGAGCTCTCTCTCGCTCTCTCTCTTGCTATATGTTGACTGTATCATGCCCAGCCTCGGGCAGCGCTATTATTTACGAATATGTTGACTGTATGAATTTTTAAATCTCACACAGGGCCTCGCATTTCTCCCAGGCTGCCCTGCCTGTAGTTTATACCAGTCCTGTTATAACATGTTAGTTTATACCAGTACTGTTATAACATGTTAGTTTATACCAGTCCTGTTATAACATGTTAGTTTATACCAGTACTGTTATAACATGTTATATAATACACACAGTACACCTGTAGTTTATACCAGTCCTGTTATAACATGTTAGTTTATACCAGTACTGTTATAACATGTTCGTTTATACCAGTACTGTTATAACATGTTAGTTTATACCAGTCCTTTTATAACATGTTAGTTTATACCAGTACTGTTATAACATGTTATATAATACCAGTACTGTTATAACATGTTATATAATACACACAGTACACCTGTAGTTTATACCAGTCCTGTTATAACATGTTAGTTTATACCAGTCCTGTTATAACATGTTAGTTTATACCAGTACTGTTATAACATGTTAGTTTATACCAGTACTGTTATAACATGTTAGTTTATACCAGTCCTGTTATAACATGTTAGTTTATACCAGTACTGTTGTAACATGTTAGTTTATACCAGTCCTGTTATAACATGTTAGTTTATACCAGTACTGTTATAACATGTTAGTTTATACCAGTACTGTTATAACATGTTAGTTGATACCAGTACTGTTATAACATGTTATATAACCCTAACCCTCCCAGTATGACTGAAAACAGTATGGCATATCACATAATTCTTTACAATGCAAAACAAAGGTATATTTCTTTGTTATTTTTGTAATTCAAAAGCCAGATATAATTTTTTTTATCCACTTTTTCTCATTATTTTTCTATTTTTCTCCCATCCCAATTTCGCCTCGCCAATTCTCCCTTCAATTCTTCCCTCCCCTGTCTCGAACGTTGCTAGACTATGCCTCCCACTGGTCGGCTGCAGTGAGGACCAAGCCTTGCATCACGTGTCCCCTCAGGTACACGAGGAGGCAGCTGTCGCATCTTTTCACCTGTACAGCGCGATCTTTCAGTGGTGAGGAGTAACGCATGGGAGGCTCACGCTGCCCCCGTTACTTCCTGATTCTGCTGTACAGGCGCACCAACCGACCTGTAGGAGTCGCTGTCCACAATGTCCAATCCCCACCCACCAGCTTTCCCACCCCTAACACTGCCAATTGTGTTAGTATGAACGACCAGCCAAGCTGGTAACAACGCCAAGAGCTGGGCTCGAACCCAGCATCTCCTGTGTTAGTGGCGAGCGCCTTGCCCACTGCGCCACTTAGCCGCCCCACATATAATTCTTGATTGTCCCTACTGTTTAATCATAGCATTCCAAGATGAAGGTATCGCAGATACTAGTTGTCTATAATTATGTATTTTTTAAATACTTAGTAGGCTAGTTGTTAACACTTTGGATGCCAACGACGCTATAAGTCATTAGTTCATGCCGCCAGTTGAGTGCCGCCAACGACATATAGCGTTTGTTTGTCGTATTTTTTTTCATATTTCATCAATCGAGCCTCACGCTAGTGTTGCAGAGTCTCTCTGAGCTCAATTGGGAAGATACCGCCCCCTATCGTCTCTCCCTGTGTAACTGCACCCCATTAGTTTAGACTGATGGGGGGGGGCCAGTTTCCTCATTTAACTTTTCCGTCAAGCCAACTGAAGAGACCCAAGTTGATCACCGGCCCGGAAAACGCGTGGAATATATATTTACAGTACCCAACGCTGAATCAATAAACGCAATCGATATTTGGAATGGCGATCAGGAATTGGAATAATCTTTTTGGATAACATCTGATCTGAGGTAAGGAATCTATTTGACCAGTCTTGGGGTAATCAGAGCTTTTTTCACAGATATATCAACGTGTCCGATATGTGTGTGTGTGTCTGTGTGTGCGCGCTGATCAGGAAATGAGAGAATCGATATTTCAGCCCGCTTCTATAGCGTGCATAAGTACACATATACTATCGATAATCTAGCGTCTATTTGAAAACGATTCATAAATAGGCCGAAAAAAGACAATGTTTTTGTGTATGCCGAAATATTCCAGTAAATGCTGTTTATCACGGAATCTATATATTTTCCTGAAAAACAAGGGCTTTTCAAAATGCTATAAACGGAAATGAACCGATTAAAAAACAATCCGTTTCGACAATGTTGACTGCAAACAAGTCATTGATAAACGACGGGCAGATTAGACACATAGCCATAATTTAAAACAGAGATTATGCGTTCACAACGCTATCATTGATGTGGGTGGTGGCATTTAACCATGTTTTACCATGTTCACCAGTGGTAATCAAAGTGTTAAGGATCGGTGTTGGCGAGGACCCAATTGCAGAACAGGACGAGGAGGAAGCAGGCAGGACACAGAGGGTAGAGGTACAAAATACAGTTTACTTAAAAGGCAGCAACAAAAACAGGGATAATCTCAAAACGAGAGCACAGCAAATGCTGGCAGAGAGCAAAAGTACAAAACCACGAATGAAAAAAACACAGCAGAGCTGGCAGGGAAAAGGTACAACCTAACTACAAATAAAACACTATCAAAACGAGACGAACTGTACACAAAAACAAAGATAATTGTACTGTAAAGGCCATATGAGTGTTTTGGTTATTAATATTATTTTGGTTAGAATAGTGTCTTATTTATGTCTGAACACCTGAGGGCTCACCGCCTCCATTATAGCCCCTCTTCTATAAATAGCCTAGCTAATTACTGTAATCCCATGCACCTGTGATGAGGATACATTTTTATACCTGTCTCACCATTTGGAACTGACCATGGAGCAATTGACAACTGTTCTGATTTAACCCTTCATTCACCATCATTCACCTTTGGACAACAATAAACTCTGTAAACAGCAGCAACTTGGGACATTCCATATTTACATCACAAACTTTGGGACTGAGTAAGATAATTAATTGGGGGTGCATCGTGGACGCTTGTCGATTCATTGGGGAGCGATAAGCGGACAGTACAAGTACTCTTAGTAGGCTACTAGTACACTTAGTAGTCTAGTAGTAATCTTAGTAGGCTAGTAGTACACTTAGTAGGCTAGTAGTACACTTAGTAGTCTAGTAGTAATCCTAGTAGGCTAGTAGTAATCTTAGTAGGCTAGTAGTTCTAGGCAACTCTTCATTGACATCCACCAGACACAGGCCAGATCCGGACCCCTTCGCCTTCTACACTCTCACGCAGGGGTGCAGTGGTAATTTCAGAAGTGCCTGTACTCTGTTTATAATGACTTCACGTGCATACATGTTCCCTCGCGTGTGCACAGAACAGATGATTATTATGCATAAATAGTAGGAAACATGTTTGTATAGGAAATTACTAGTTTTTGTTTAGTTTTTGTAAATATTGCCTTGAAACAGAGAAGCTGAAAAAGATAGCAGGATGTAGCATTCAATATATAAAGAAATTATATTGTCAACAGATATGGTTGAAAAACAAACAATGTTTTAAATGTAATTGTAGATACAATATTGTAGTTACAATTTCTTTAATTGAATTAACTTAAAACTAGAAAAGTAAATACAAACTAAATTAACAATGTAACTTACAGTTTACAGAAGGACAGTTTCCTTCTGAAGCACAACTTAAAACATTTCTCATCCTTCCAGTCGGGACCATTTGTCGCATAGTGAGAGCTCCACAGCTCAAGCAAACCCTGTCAAATGTATATACACTCTTTTTCTGGACACTTTTTGTATGTCATGTATGTCATATATGTCCTGATTAATTGAAAATGGGGGACCCTGATGTAAACAAGATGAAAGTCTTTCTCTGGTCTGCATCCCCTTAACAATTATATGTATTGAGCTGTACTGTACTGTACCCATTCTGCAATCTGTTAATAAACTTTTCAATCAATCAATCAATCAATCAATCAATCAATCAATCAATCAATCAATCAATCAATCAATCAATCAATCAAACCCCCACAGGGCTTGCATTTTGGTTTGGCTCTTCTAGTTCTTTGTTATGCTATTGTTATGCTATTGTTATGCAAAGACAAGTAGCTAGATAAGTAGCGGTACTTGGCGCACGGCACGACGAGTCGAGTGAAAGTTGTGAACGCATTTTTGTGTGCACGCGCGTGCATGTGCATGCTTCTGCTCAGAAAAGTGGTGGAACGGCGTAGTACCGCGTGGCATGAGCATTGCACCTCTGCTCTCACGCCAGGCTCTCCTCACTCTCCTCACTCTCACCAAGCTCTCCTCTCTCTCACCAAGCTCTCCTCTCTCTCACCAAGCTCTCCTCTCTCTCCTCACTCTCACCAAGCTCTCCTCTCTCTCACCAAGCTCTCCTCTCTCTCCTCACTCTCACCAAGCTCTCCTCTCTCTCACCAAGCTCTCCTCACTCTCCTCTCTCTCCTCACTCTCACCAAGCTCTCCTCACTCTCCTCTCTCTCACCAAGCTCTCCTCTCTCTCACCAAGCTCTCCTCACTCTCCTCTCTCTCACCAAGCTCTCCTCACTCTCCTCTCTCTCACCAAGCTCTCCTCACTCTCCTCTCTCTCACCAAGCTCTCCTCACTCTCTCCTCACTCTCACCAAGCTCTCCTCTCTCTCACCAAGCTCTCCTCTCTCTCACCAAGCTCTCCTCACTCTCACCAAGCTCTCCTCTCTCTCACCAAGCTCTCCTCACTCACTTCTCACTCTCCTCTCTCTCACCAAGCTCTCCTCTCTCTCACCAAGCTCTCCTCACTCTCCTCTCTCTCACCAAGCTCTCCTCACTCTCCTCTCTCTCACCAAGCTCTCCTCACTCTCCTCTCTCTCACCAAGCTCTCCTCTCTCTCACCAAGCTCTCCTCACTCTCACCAAGCTCTCCTCTCTTTCACCAAGCTCTCCTCACTCTCACCAAGCTCTCCTCTCTCTCACCAAGCTCTCCTCACTCACTTCTCACTCTTCTCTCTCTCACCAAGCTCTCCTCTCTCTCACCAAGCTCTCCTCACTCTCCTCTCTCTCACCAAGCTCTCCTCTCTCTCCTCTCTCTCACCAAGCTCTCCTCTCTCTCACCAAGCTCTCCTCTCTCTCACCAAGCTCTCCTCTCTCTCCCCAAGCTCTCCTCTCTCTCACCAAGCTCTCCTCTCTCTCACCAAGCTCTCCTCACTCTCACCAAGCTCTCCCCAGTCTCACCTCAACTTCAGTAAGAGTTTGTTTCACTTAATTAATTAATTAATTAATTAATAAACACAAATGTAGCCAACTTCAATTTGCTTTATTTAACATGAAACATTTGCAAAGATCAATGAATAGTTCCATACAAATGGTAAACTTACAAACTTAACACATTTATGAAACAGGAAATGTACAATTTATTAGGAACAGACTAGACTAGCTAGATGAAACAGATACATGTCAACAGACGTCACACAGCAGAAACAAGTGAAAGCCTCGGCCCCTGTCATATTGTTACTTTGAACTGCCATAGATAGTTAAATGTGCGTCGACTCCAAAAGAACGACTGGCGCTGAGTCGCGTCCAAAGAGTTCTAATATGAATTCTCACAGAGTGAGAAAAACGGGCAGGGCTCTCTTTATAAGATAGACATTAGGGCCGTCACAAAAAATCATATTCGATATTCGTTGCAGAATTGTAGATGATTTCGAATTCGAATTCCAGGGTCAAAAAAGGTCTTTAAAATTGCAAGACAAAAAATAACCATGACCAATAATTATTTGGAATACATGTAGGTCAGCTACATAATGGTGGACCGACTCACCCGCCTGTTTTTCGTTGACGAAAAACAATCCACCGGAGCATTACGTTCTGTGGAGCAGAGACATGTCCAGACAGCAGCGTGATACAATCCCCATAATTAGGTGCATTTCCAAGAGTCCGGAAAATTCCCTCATTGCCCAGGTTGTGTGCAGGGCTCTCTTCCTCACGTCATTAGCATCGGCTAGCCCGATGGCTATTATGAACGTGTCGAAAGATTCCAGCAAGCGAATCCACGGAATTGGTGGCTAGCCAGGCAGGGCGAGGAACGGAGAGAGAGGTGAGCGTAAAGAATCCATAATCCTCGTTGCCAATATTATGTATAATAACTCACCGGACGATGACTTAACGGTAGACGTTTTAAACACTCGCGCCAACTGCCGGCAACAACAACACTTTATGGCAGCATGTCGCAAAACCCACCGTGCTAACTTAAAGGCACAGTCAGTTTAAATGTTTTTCTAATTTGAATTTCTCCGTTCACGTTCAAATCTGGTGTTTTTGTGTAAATTAAAAATATTTAAATCGAAATTATAATATAATGTGACAGCCCTAATAGACATACGTATATGAACAAGAGGGCCACTTGCACTGTTATGAACGCTAACGTGACATGTGTGAATAATAACATTGATTGTTATGCACTGCATAGATGGAACATATAGAGGACTTCCAGTCTCTCTGGCTTTGAAAACATTTTACAACAAGACAGCGTGTCGGCCACAGTCCGCGTGGCGAGGTTTAGGTCACAGTCTGCCCGGCAGAACGAAACGCGTTAATCTCACTCAAGCAGCGCGCAACGACCTGCTTCAAGTTACCCAGAATTGCGCTCAGCCGAACACAGCGGCAAATTTTTTTAATGCAAACGTCCACCTTATAATCATATAAAAGTAAATCTGTAAACATCTTATCGCTGGAAACTTTGGTGTTACAGTTGTATCTGTGTTTTACCTTTCATGATTCAAACATTAGAGACTAAAAAAGTTTTTTAGGCTGTGATGTGCTGCTTTTTTTTAAAGCAAGATACGTTTTTTTTTTTGGATTAAGAAAATAAATGAAATAGAAAATAAAGAGTAGGCTATATAGCTCTCGCAATCCAGCAAAGAAGTAAGTGCCTTTTTTTTGGGTGGGGAGCACTTGCAGATTTCTTTTGCAATGTCACACATCCAAAAAAACGTTCACAGTCGTTCACACGTTCATTTAGTTTGACAGTTATTGAGAGTAAATCATTTTGATGATGTCATCGGTGACATTGAATCCTCGTGTTAATTACAGCTCAATGAAATGCTATGATAGCAGTCCCTATAAAACAAGGTATTGCTATTTTTTCATCCACATCATTTCACGGTGCTGTAATCAACGAAGGATTCAATTCCTCAAGACAAGGATTCAATGGCCCCGACGACATCACTGGTGGCCATTCAAACTAATTTACTCTCATTAACCGTCAAACTAAATGGATGTGTGTGAGATTATGTGCAAAATATTTTTTCTTGGTGAAGTGCCCCTTTAACAGGTAGATTTTCAAAAGAATGTGAAGCGGGACGTAAGCGGACAGACTCTCTGGTGAAGTCGCTCCACTTACAGCGCACTGTTCCCCTTGATCATGATCAGACCCACGTCAGCTTAACCCTTTCACTACCACACTGCAGAAGGTTAACCCCTCCACTACCACACTACAGACGGTTAACCTTCTGTATTGTCACAGTGAAAGGGTTAACCATTTGGTAGTGTGATAGTGAAAGGGTTAACTAAATAGTAGTGTTTCACTATAGAGGAGACGTTGGCACACTGTCACACCGGCTGGTACCTACATAATATATTCAATGATGTTTTCAGCTCTTCTGAAAGTGTCGATTTTGGATTGAGGGGTTTTCTTCTATACCTGTGTTCTGTTAGAATGTCTACCGGTAATTCGATCATATAATGAGATCCTAAAAGGGAAAACCGCCATGTTGTTTCCATGACCTTGAACAGTTCTTCCGCTGACTCCACTCAAGGCTCTTACCTACAGTGCTTGGAACAAAACCATGTTGCTTCCATTAGGGAAGAACATACTTTGGTATGACAAAATCAAGTCTCGACACTATCTCTCAGGGAGTTTCTTTGAGCTTTGGTTCTTCTGGGGAAGCCTTGTACTGGTCTTTCGGGCCGTTCTTCAAGGACTGAAACGTGGCATCCAGGTCGTTGGCGGAGTAAGACTTGGTTCTCCAGCAGCGTCGCACTAACATGGCGATGGTGAGGAACAGCGGGCTGGACATGAGGGACAAACCACTGACGAAGAAGGACGCTGTGTAGTCTCCTGTACTGTCCACCAACCAGCCTGAGAGAGAGAGAGAGAGAGAGGAGAGAGAGAGAGAGAGAGAGAGAGAGAGAGAGAGAGAGAGAGAGAGAGAGAGAGAGAGAGAGAGAGAGAGAGAGAGAGAGAGAGGGAGAGAGGGAGAGAGGGAGAGAGGGAGAGAGGGAGAGAGGGAGAGAGGGAGAGAGAGAGAGACAGACAGAGGGAGAGAGAGAGAGACAGAAAGAGAGGGAGAGAGAGCAAAACAGAGAGAGAGAGAGAGAGAGAGAGAGAGAGAGGGAGAGAGAGACAGAGAGGGAGAGACAGAAAGAGAGGGAGAGAGAGACAGAGAGACAGAGAGAGAGACAGAAAGAGAGGGAGAGAGGCAGAAAGAGAGGGAGAGAGAGACAGAAAGAGAGGGAGAGAGAGACAGAAAGAGAGGAAGAGAGAGATAAAGAGAGAGAGAGGGAGGAAGGGAGGGAGAGAAAGGCAGAGAAAGAGAGAGAGATAGTTCAGTTTCTCTTTCCATTCATGTGTCATTTCATAAGCCCCTCCCACACCATAATGACTGGGGGCAACATAGAACCCTAACCCTTGGAACAAAAGAGAACATCACTATAGACCTTTTCAGGTAGAATTCCGTCATTAGGGGAACAGCATTCCGTTGCTAGGGCAATAACTCTGGCCCAAGTGTGTCCCCTGTCAGCCACCGTACATAAACTGTGTTTAAATTATGTTTATGTTGTGAAGACAGCCGACAACAACTCTCACCTCCTATCGGTGGGCTGACCAGGTAGGGGATGGCGTGCAGGAAGTAAACCACACCCAGGGCGGAGGCCAGGTCAGCCGGCCCGACGACGTCGGATGTCACCACGGGGATGAGCGCCACGTACGCGCCGTCGAAGTAGCCATAGAGCATGGCGAAGGGCACCAGGAGGGCGAAGGAGCGGAGCAGAGGGAGGAACATGCAGCACAGGCCCTCCATGCCCACCGCCAGCATGTAGCTCAGCATGCGATACCTCTTCAGACACCTAGGGGGCGACACCGTTCCAAGGTTCGTCAGCTTTACGGATGATTTTCGCAAGATACGTCATACCTTTCACAGCAGCAGAAATGCAGCGGAACAAAAGGTAAAACCGTTCAACCGTTTCATAGGCAGCAGGGGTCCCTATGAATCAAACAACAAAACATAGCTGCAGAGTTCAAATAGGCCAACGCTCTGTGGTGAATAAAGTGTTTAAGAAAGAATCGTAGTTCTTGGGTCTTTGGGAGAAGAAGACTGAAAAAAGAAGGGTTCCCAGACACTCAAAACATATACAGAAAAATTTATTTCCTAAAAAGCCTTTAATTGCAAAGAAAAAGCCAACATGTTTCAACCAAGCTGATCACTAATGCCCTGACAAAAACCAGCTTCGTTGAAACATGTTGGCTTTTTAACTATGTAGCAATTAACACTTTGAGTGCCACGCCGGGTTTTCCTTTTTACCGCCTGAATGCCACCATCGGCGCCAATGTTAACCTTAATATCGCCTAATCTATGTTTTAAATTATGGCTATGTGTCTAATCTGCCCATCGCATTATCAAAGACTATTTTCCAGTCAGTGCTGTCAAGGCAGATTGGTTTTTTATCGCGTCAATTCCCTTTCAGAGCATTTTGAAAAGCACCAGTTTTGAGATAAAAAACAGCCCATTCTGGACCATTCTATGAAAATCGTCTTTTACTGGAATATTCCACAACGTTGATATTCGTCGGCCTTTTTATGAATAGTTTTCAAATAAACGCTAGATGATCAATATTATACGTGCACGCAAGCACATTCGGGCCGCGCACGGATAATCGCCGCGTTGATTTCCTCTTGGACTTTTACAGTGAAACCGAAAGAGCCCATTTCACAAAACAGCTTATAACTTCATCAAAATTAGTCTGATTATCCTAACACTGATAACATAGAGTCCTTACCTGACATCAGATGGTATCCAACTGGTACAGTATATTCCAATTCCTGATCACCATTCGAAAAAATCGATAAGTGTATAGATCCAACGCGATACAGTATAACTCCATGATCAGCGGGGCTCAGAGGCTCCAGAATGAACTGTGGTAACCCCGGCTGGATCAGTGGACTGGAAAATGTGGAGTACCGGATTTTTTTCCCCATCCATTTTCATTGAGTCCATTCCAAAATCCCTTATGTCATCTGAAAGACGATAGGGGGCGCTTTTTTCCACATATAATCTCCGGCGGTGCTCGTGTATACTCGGGTAGGCTCGCGTGATGCAATATGATTTCAGATCGCTAAAAAAATAAATAAAAAATAATTCAGAGAAATCTCGTGTGTGGCAGTTAAAGTGTTAAAGGCTTTGAAATACATTTGTCCTTCCTTAGATATTTTTGAGTGCCTAGAATCCCATCTTTTTTCAACAAAACATAGCTGTTCTATCAACAAAACAAAAAAAACAAGACAAGGCAAGTCTAGTTAAAGCCACAACATTCACACATGACATGCGTGTTTGAACAATGTGGAGTCAGCCAGTTAAAGGAACACACCAACTTTTTGGGAAATTTGCCATCCACCCTGGAGTTAGACAATCAGATACATACCTTTTTCGTCTCTGTGCATGTGTAGCCGGTACAACGTAGTACCTGCCACGACTTCGACCTTGCCTTGAGTGGGAGTCGAACCCCGGGCGTCTGCACCGGGCCAGCATCGAACCCTGGGCGTCGCAAACCGCTGCGCCAAGAAAGGAATTCCCTCCTAAGCGCTCAGTTTGGATGCCTCTGGGGAGTGAGTTTTACTTCCATGTGCCATAGTCACACTATCGCGGCACATATCCGTTACACATGCATTACAGGCTTAGGGAACAGCCACACCGCTAGCCTAGCTTAGCGTCATTCACTGGAAGTAGGTGTGCCAGTGTAGCCTAGTTCCCTAGTGTATTTTGTGACTGTTGGGAACTAGGCTACACTGGCACACCTACTTCCAGTGAATGACGCTAAGCTAGGCTAACGGTGTGGCTGTTCCCTAAGCCTAATGCATGCACAGAGAAGAAAAGGGTATGTATCTGCTTGTCTAATTCCAGGGTAGATGGCAAATAAGCTAATTTCACAAAAAGTTGGCGTGTTCCGTTAAGGACATTCACTATTGTAGGCCGGCCCTCCGGTATATTAAATAACAAGAGAAGGCTCTGCATAAAATATAAACTATTGATGACGGAGAAGACATGTGTTCTAATTGTCACAAGGGGATTGGGAGCCAGTTGTGGAAAAGATTTGATTGTAAGGTTGAAATGAGGACGTCTTACAGCTTGCATTTAAAAAAAATTATTCTACCAACACATGCTGGAGAAGATGTTGGTCGGTGACCATTATGCACAATGTTTGGGACTGGCCGAAAACACAGACATGTTGGGAAAACTTTGAAGAACAAATGGAGAAGATTATGGAAACGGGCACCTGGACCCACTATTGTTCTTATTGGAAATACCAGCTGAACAACTGATCACAGATAAGTAAACAGATCAGTGTTATTCTACATATTTCGTTGATGGTTGGTCCCCACAATCGCTCAATGGTAATATGATGGAACACAGCTACTAATAAAACTACCTATTTTATAAAGATAGGATAGCAGTTATTAACTACCTTGGCTAGGAATCTTCTACCCTATTTATTTTATATTTATATATATATATATATATATATATATATATATATATATATATATATATATATATATATATATATATATAGTATAAGTACAATATATTCCTATTCTGGTGTTATTTAATTTGTGTGTGTGATGATAATGATGATAATGATAATGATGATGATAATAATGATGATGATAATGATGATGATGATGATAATGATGATGATAATAATGATGATGATGATAATGATAATGATGTTGATGGTGTTGGTGTGTGTGTGGTGATAATGATAATGATGATGATGGTGTTGGTGTGTGTGTGATGATAATGATAATGATGATGATGGTGTTGGTGTGTGTGTGTGATGATAATGATAATGATGATGATGGTGTTGGTGTGTGTGTGTGATGATAATGATAATGATGATGATGGTGTTGGTGTGTGTGTGGTGATGATGATGGTGTTGGGGTGTGTGTGGTGATGATGATGATAATGATGATGATGGTGTTGGTGTGTGTGTGATGATGATGATGGTGTTGGGGTGTGTGTGGTGATGATGATGATAATGATGATGATGGTGTTGGTGTGTGTGTGGTGATGATGATGATAATGATGATGATGGTGTTGGTGTGTGTGTGATGATGATGATGATGGTGTTGGGGTGTGTGTGGTGATGATGATGGTGTTGGGGTGTGTGTGGTGATGATGATGATAATGATGATGATGGTGTTGGTGTGTGTGTGATGATGATGATGATAATGATGATGATGGTGTTGGTGTGTGTGTGATGATGATGATGATGATGATGGTGTTGGTGTGTGTGTGATGATGATGATGGTGTTGGGGTGTGTGTGGTGATGATGATGATAATGATGATGATGATGGTGTTGGTGTGTGTGTGATGATGATGATGATAATGATGATGATGGTGTTGGTGTGTGTGTGATGATGATGATGGTGTTGGGGTGTGTGTGGTGATGATGATGATAATGATGATGATGATGATGGTGTTGGTGTTTGGGTGTGTGATGATGATGATGATGATGATGATGATGATGATGATGATGATGATGATGTTGGTGTTGGGGGTGCAAGCTTATTTTACAAATTACAAAATGATAGAGGCCTATGTCTGCATATGACTTACTTCCTGTCTGTGAGCCACCCAAAGGTGATATTTCCCACGATGTCGACCACCCCAAATATGGACATCAGGAAGGCAGCCTGCTGATAGTCCACTCCCACGCTCATGGCGTAAGGAACCAGGTACACTATTGGAACACTGCAGCCAAAGGCCAGGAACATGAGGGAGACGGACAGAAGCAGGAAGTCGGGCATCAGAAGGAAGCCGAACTCCTCCATGGACTGTAAACGGAGACAGCTGCCCTTGGAGAGCTTCACAAAAGGCGCTGGAGCAGAAATAAGGGTCTCGGTTTTACCGTTGGATTCCGTGAGTGACTGTTTGATACATGCGGGTTTGTCGTCTATGAGTCCGGAGGGGTCTGCTAGCTTAGCGTCCGCAGCGAGCTTGTTGTAGTTGAAGGTCATGGTCTCCACCAGCTTCATGTCCTCCAGTGTTCCACCGTTACCTAGTTTGGCATCTGAGAGGTTGATCTCCGCAAGTATTTTCTCTGTTAGCTTGCTGTTGCTAACAGACACGCCCTCTGCGAACTTCACATCAGTTAGCCACGGATGAGACAACTTTCCAGGTGATAGCAGCGACTCACCGCTTTCAAGTTTGCTGGTTTCAAGCGCTATGTTTGCTAAGTGTAGCGCCGAAGCCCCTGGGTTTGTAAGGTCCGACTGCTTTGGCTTTGACCGTCTGCAGTCGACAGGCACTTTGTCAAAGTCTTTGGAGTTGAGTGGTGTGGGAACATATCCTCCTCTCTCCAGGGCTCCAACAGAGTCCTCCTGTCTCCTTCAGAGTAGAACAGAGTGACACAGCAGATCTTTATACTGTTTGCCAGAGGGGCAATTTGTTTCAAAATCAGCAAAAAGAAACACATGGGAGATACAAGAAGCATGCAGAACACGATGAATGATGCAACACATGGTCCCTGCTGATGCATGGCATCACCAGCCTGCTGGTAGCAGAAGCACAAGAGGTCTCTGTACATCGTGTCTCACAACATATGTTAAAGGGACACGACAACATTATGGGAAATGACGCTTACCGTCTTCTCCACAGTCAGACAAAAAGATAGATACTGATTTCCTCTCTGTGCGTTCAGTTGAAAGCTATCCAGCTGCAAGCTAGCCTAGCTTAGCACAAATGAGCCAAAGCGGATACGGACCACTAGCCTTGCTTGAAACTCCAGGAGAGGTGTTTTTGCTAGGCTAGCTGATCTGTATATGTTTCCATTAATTTGTGCTAAGCTAGGCTAGGTTTGCTGGCGGATAGCCATAATGTTGGCATGCTCCTTTAAGATGTCTTATTAGCAGCAAATGCAGATGTAATGTGTTGGAATGAACACACACTGAAAGGTACTGTAACGTGCGCGCGTGTGTGTGTGTGTGTGTGTGTGTGTGTGTGTGTGTGTGTGTGTGTGTGTGTGTGTGTGTGTGCGTGCGCGTGCGTGCGTGTGTCAAGAAAGATTACTGATCCTTAGAACCTCTTGTAGGTGTTTACCTCCCCCCTCGCTTGGGTTCCAGGGGTCTCATCAGAGCTCCACAGACACAAAGATTGGCGGCAAACCCGCCCAGGATGAGCAGCGCTCCCCTCCATGAGTAGAACTCTATCAGCAGCTGGACCACAGGAGCCAGGATGAAGGTCCCGATGCCACTCCCTAGGGTGAAGCAACATGGTCCCATCAGAACACAGACATAATGTACTAATCGACCGCAGGGGAAAAGAAAAAGGTACATAATGTACGTTATGTTATAGTAATAAGTAATATATTCATGTAGTGTATTGGCAAATGTCCAAAACAAACACCACGACCATTGCAGTCGTGGGCGAGTGCTTTCACCATCATCTAACTATGGCAGGCTACTGGGAGGCTACTGGCAGGCTACTGGCAGACTACTGGCAGACTACTGGCAGGCTACTGGCAGACTACTGGCAGGCTACTGGCAGGCTACTGGCAGACTACTGGCAGACTACTGGCAGGCTACTAGGCTACTGGCAGGCTACTGGCAGACTACTGGCAGGCTACTGGCAGGCTACTGGCAGACTACTGGCAGGCTACTGGCAGACTACTGGCAGACTACTGGCAGGCTACTGGCAGGCTACTGGCAGGCTACTCGGCTACTGGCAGGCTACTGGCAGACTACTGGCAGGCTACTGGCAGGCTACTGGCAGGCTAATGGCAGGCTACTGGCAGGCTACTGGCAGACTACTGGCAGACTACTGGCAGACTACTGGCAGGCTACTGGCAGGCTACTGGCAGGCTACTGGCAGGCTACTGGCAGGCTACTGGCAGACTACTAGCAGACTACTGGCAGGCTACTGGCAGGCTACTGGCAGACTACTAGCAGACTACTGGCAGGCTACTGGCAGGCTACTGGCAGGCTACTGGCAGACTACTGGCAGGCTACTGGCAGACTACTGGCAGGCTACTGGCAGGCTACTGGCAGGCTACTGGCAGGCTACTGGCAGGCTACTAGGCTACTGGCAGGCTACTGGCAGACTACTGGCAGGCTACTGGCAGGCTACTGGCAGGCTACTGGCAGGCTACTGGCAGACTACTGGCAGGCTACTGGCAGGCTACTGGCAGACTACTGGCAGACTACTGGCAGGCTACTGGCAGGCTACTGGCAGGCTACTGGCAGACTACTGGCAGGCTACTGGCAGACTACTGGCAGACTACTGGCAGGCTACTGGCAGGCTACTGGCAGACTACTGGCAGGCTACTGGCAGACTACTGGCAGACTACTGGCAGGCTACTGGCAGACTACTGGCAGACTACTGGCAGGCTACTGGCAGGCTACTGGCAGACTACTGGCAGACTACTGGCAGGCTACTAGCAGACTACTGGCAGACTACTGGCAGGCTACTGGCAGGCTACTGGCAGGCTACTAGCAGACTACTGGCAGGCTACTGGCAGGCTACTGGCAGGCTACTGGCAGACTACTGGCAGGCTACTAGCAGGCTACTGGCAGGCTACTAGCAGACTACTGGCAGACTACTAGCAGACTACTGGCAGACTACTGGCAGACTACTAGCAGACTACTAGCAGACTACTGGCAGGCTACTAGCAGGCTACTGGCAGGCTACTAGCAGGCTACTGGCAGGCTACTAGCAGGCTACTGGCAGGCTACTAGCAGGCTACTGGCAGGCTACTAGCAGGCTACTGGCAGACTACTGGCAGACTACTAGCAGACTACTAGCAGACTACTGGCAGACTACTAGCAGACTACTAGCAGACTACTGGCAGGCTACTGGCAGACTACTAGCAGACTACTGGCAGGCTACTAGCAGGCTACTGGCAGACTACTAGCAGGCTACTGGGAGACTACTGGCAGACTACTGGCAGACTACTGGCAGACTACTGGCAGACTACTGGCAGGCTACTAGCAGGCTACTGGCAGACTACTGGCAGACTACTGGCAGACTACTGGCAGGCTACTGGCAGACTACTGGCAGACTACTGGCAGACTACTGGCAGACTACTGGCAGACTACTGGCAGGCTACTAGCAGGCTACTGGCAGACTACTGGCAGACTACTGGCAGACTACTGGCAGACTACTGGCAGACTACTGGCAGGCTACTGGCAGACTACTAGCAGACTACTGGCAGACTACTGGAGGCTACTGGCAGGCTACTGGCAGACTACTAGCAGACTACTGGCAGGCTACTGGAGGCTACTGGCAGACTACTGGCAGGCTACTGGCAGACTACTAGCAGACTACTGGCAGGCTACTGGAGGCTACTGGCAGGCTACTGGCAGGCTACTGGCAGACTACTGGCAGACTACTGGCAGGCTACTGGCAGGCTACTGGCAGACTACTAGCAGACTACTGGCAGGCTACTGGAGGCTACTGGCAGGCTACTGGCAGACTACTGGCAGACTACTGGCAGACTACTGGCAGACTACTGGCAGACTACTGGCAGACTACTGGCAGGCTACTGGCAGACTACTAGCAGACTACTGGCAGGCTACTGGCAGACTACTGGCAGACTACTGGCAGGCTACTGGCAGACTACTGGCAGGCTACTGGCAGACTACTGGCAGGCTACTGGCAGGCTACTAGCAGGCTACTGGCAGACTACTGGCAGGCTACTAGCAGACTACTGGCAGGCTACTGGCAGGCTACTGGCAGACTACTGGCAAGCTACTGGCAGGCTACTGGCAGGCTACTAGCAGACTACTGGCAGACTACTGGCAGGCTACTGGCAGACTACTGGCAGGCTACTGGCAGACTACTGGCAGACTACTGGCAGACTACTGGCAGGCTACTGGCAGACTACTGGCAGGCTACTGGCAGGCTACTGGCAGACTACTGGCAGGCTACTGGCAGGCTACTAGGCTACTGGCAGGCTACTGGCAGGCTACTAGGCTACTGGCAGGCTACTGGCAGGCTACTAGGCTACTGGCAGGCTACTGGCAGGCTACTGGCAGGCTACTGGCAGACTACTGGCAGGCTACTGGCAGGCTACTGGCAGACTACTGGCAGGCTACTGGCAGGCTACTGGCAGGCTACTGGCAGGCTACTGGCAGACTACTGGCAGGCTACTGGCAGACTACTGGCAGGCTACTGGCAGACTACTGGAGGCTACTGGCAGGCTACTGGCAGGCTACTCCCAGGCTACTGGCAGACTACTGGCAGGCTACTGGCAGGCTACTGGCAGGCTACTGGCAGACTACTGGCAGACTACTGGCAGGCTACTGGCAGGCTACTGGCAGGCTACTGGCAGACTACTGGCAGGCTACTGGCAGACTACTGGCAGGCTACTGGCAGGCTACTAGCAGGCTACTGGCAGACTACTGGCAGGCTACTGGCAGGCTACTGGCAGGCTACTGGCAGGCTACTGGCAGGCTAGTCCCAGGCTCCTCGCAGGCTACTGGCAGGCTACTGGCAGGCTACTGGCAGACTACTGGCAGGCTACTGGCAGGCTACTAGGCTACTCCCAGGCTACTGGCAGACTACTGGCAGGCTACTGGCAGGCTACTGGCAGACTACTGGCAGACTACTGGCAGGCTACTGGCAGGCTACTGGCAGGCTACTGGCAGGCTACTGGCAGGCTACTGGCAGACTACTGGCAGACTACTGGCAGGCTACTGGCAGGCTACTGGCAGGCTACTGGCAGGCTACTAGCAGGCTACTGGCAGGCTACTGGCAGACTACTAGCAGGCTACTGGCAGGCTACTGGCAGGCTACTGGCAGACTACTGGCAGACTACTGGCAGACTACTGGCAGGCTACTAGCAGACTACTGGCAGGCTACTGGCAGACTACTGGCAGGCTACTGGCAGGCTACTAGCAGACTACTGGCAGGCTACTGGCAGGCTACTAGCAGGCTACTGGCAGGCTACTGGCAGGCTACTGGCAGACTACTGGCAGACTACTGGCAGACTACTGGCAGACTACTAGCAGACTACTGGCAGACTACTGGCAGGCTACTGGCAGACTACTAGCAGGCTACTGGCAGACTACTGGCAGACTACTGGCAGACTACTGGCAGGCTACTAGCAGACTACTGGCAGGCTACTGGCAGACTACTGGCAGACTACTGGCAGGCTACTGGCAGGCTACTGGCAGGCTACTGGCAGACTACTAGCAGACTACTAGCAGGCTACTGGCAGGCTACTAGCAGACTACTGGCAGGCTACTGGCAGGCTACTGGCAGGCTACTAGCAGACTACTGGCAGGCTACTGGCAGACTACTGGCAGGCTACTAGCAGACTACTGGCAGGCTACTAGCAGACTACTGGCAGGCTACTAGCAGACTACTGGCAGGCTACTAGCAGGCTACTGGCAGGCTACTAGCAGACTACTGGCAGGCTACTAGCAGACTACTGGCAGGCTACTGGCAGGCTACTAGCAGGCTACTGGCAGGCTACTGGCAGACTACTGGCAGGCTACTAGCAGACTACTGGCAGGCTACTAGCAGACTACTGGCAGGCTACTAGCAGACTACTGGCAGGCTACTAGCAGACTACTGGCAGGCTACTAGCAGGCTACTGGCAGGCTACTGGCAGGCTACTGGCAGGCTACTGGCAGGCTACTGGCAGGCTACTGGCAGGCTACTAGGCTACTAGCAGGCTACTGGCAGGCTACTGGCAGGCTACTGGCAGGCTACTGGCAGGCTACTGGCAGGCTACTAGGCTACTAGCAGACTACTGGCAGGCTACTGGCAGGCTACTGGCAGGCTACTGGCAGGCTACTGGCAGGCTACTGGCAGACTACTGGCAGGCTACTGGCAGGCTACTGGCAGGCTACTGGCAGACTACTGGCAGGCTACTGGCAGACTACTGGCAGGCTACTGGCAGACTACTGGCAGACTACTGGCAGACTACTGGCAGGCTACTGGCAGGCTACTGGCAGGCTACTGGCAGGCTAGTCCCAGGCTCCTTGCAGGCTAGTCCCAGGCTCCTCGCAGGCTACAGGCAGGCTACTGGCAGGCTACTGGCAGACTACTGGCAGGCTACTGGCAGGCTACTAGGCTACTCCCAGGCTACTGGCAGACTACTGGCAGGCTACTGGCAGACTACTGGCAGACTACTGGCAGGCTACTGGCAGGCTACTGGCAGACTACTGGCAGACTACTGGCAGGCTACTGGCAGGCTACTGGCAGGCTACTGGCAGGCTACTAGCAGGCTACTGGCAGGCTACTGGCAGACTACTAGCAGGCTACTGGCAGGCTACTGGCAGGCTACTGGCAGACTACTGGCAGACTACTGGCAGGCTACTGGCAGGCTACTAGCAGACTACTGGCAGGCTACTGGCAGGCTACTAGCAGGCTACTGGCAGGCTACTGGCAGGCTACTGGCAGACTACTGGCAGACTACTGGCAGACTACTGGCAGACTACTGGCAGACTACTAGCAGACTACTGGCAGACTACTGGCAGGCTACTGGCAGACTACTAGCAGACTACTGGCAGACTACTGGCAGGCTACTGGCAGACTACTAGCAGGCTACTGGCAGACTACTGGCAGACTACTGGCAGACTACTGGCAGGCTACTAGCAGACTACTGGCAGGCTACTGGCAGACTACTGGCAGACTACTGGCAGGCTACTGGCAGGCTACTGGCAGGCTACTGGCAGACTACTAGCAGACTACTAGCAGGCTACTGGCAGGCTACTAGCAGACTACTGGCAGGCTACTGGCAGGCTACTGGCAGGCTACTGGCAGGCTACTAGCAGACTACTGGCAGGCTACTGGCAGACTACTGGCAGGCTACTAGCAGACTACTGGCAGGCTACTAGCAGACTACTGGCAGGCTACTAGCAGACTACTGGCAGGCTACTAGCAGGCTACTGGCAGGCTACTAGCAGACTACTGGCAGGCTACTAGCAGACTACTGGCAGGCTACTGGCAGGCTACTAGCAGGCTACTGGCAGGCTACTGGCAGGCTACTGGCAGGCTACTGGCAGGCTACTGGCAGGCTACTAGGCTACTAGCAGGCTACTGGCAGGCTACTGGCAGGCTACTAGCAGGCTACTGGCAGGCTACTGGCAGGCTACTGGCAGGCTACTGGCAGGCTACTAGGCTACTAGCAGACTACTGGCAGGCTACTGGCAGGCTACTGGCAGACTACTGGCAGGCTACTGGCAGGCTACTGGCAGGCTACTGGCAGGCTACTGGCAGACTACTGGCAGGCTACTGGCAGGCTACTGGCAGGCTACTGGCAGACTACTGGCAGGCTACTGGCAGACTACTGGCAGGCTACTGGCAGACTACTGGCAGACTACTGGCAGACTACTGGCAGGCTACTGGCAGGCTACTGGCAGGCTACTGGCAGACTACTGGCAGGCTACTGGCAGACTACTGGCAGGCTACTGGCAGACTACTGGCAGACTACTGGGCTACTGGCAGACTACTCCCAGGCTACTGGCAGACTACTGGCAGACTACTGGCAGACTACTCCCAGGCTACTAGCAGGCTACTGGCAGACTACTAGCAGGCTACTGGCAGGCTACTGGCAGGCTACTGGCAGACTACTGGCAGACTACTGGCAGACTACTGGCAGACTACTGGCAGGCTACTAGCAGGCTACTGGCAGACTACTAGCAGGCTACTGGCAGACTACTGGCAGACTACTGGCAGACTACTGGAGGCTACTGGCAGGCTACTGGCAGGCTACTGGCAGACTACTGGCAGACTACTGGCAGGCTACTGGCAGACTACTAGCAGGCTACTGGCAGACTACTGGCAGACTACTGGCAGACTACTGGCAGGCTACTGGCAGGCTACTGGAGGCTACTGGCAGGCTACTGGCAGGCTACTGGCAGGCTACTGGCAGGCTACTGGCAGACTACTGGCAGATTACTGGCAGACTACTGGGCTACTGGCAGGCTACTGGCAGACTACTGGCAGACTACTGGGCTACTGGCAGGCTACTGGCAGGCTACTGGCAGACTACTGGCAGGCTACTGGCAGGCTACTGGCAGGCTACTGGCAGGCTACTAGCAGGCTACTGGCAGGCTACTGGCAGACTACTAGCAGGCTACTGGCAGGCTACTGGCAGGCTACTGGCAGACTACTGGCAGACTACTGGCAGGCTACTGGCAGGCTACTAGCAGACTACTGGCAGGCTACTGGCAGGCTACTAGCAGGCTACTGGCAGGCTACTGGCAGGCTACTGGCAGACTACTGGCAGACTACTGGCAGACTACTGGCAGACTACTAGCAGACTACTGGCAGACTACTGGCAGGCTACTGGCAGACTACTAGCAGGCTACTGGCAGACTACTGGCAGACTACTGGCAGACTACTGGCAGGCTACTAGCAGACTACTGGCAGGCTACTGGCAGACTACTGGCAGACTACTGGCAGGCTACTGGCAGGCTACTGGCAGGCTACTGGCAGACTACTAGCAGACTACTAGCAGGCTACTGGCAGGCTACTAGCAGACTACTGGCAGGCTACTGGCAGGCTACTGGCAGGCTACTGGCAGGCTACTAGCAGACTACTGGCAGGCTACTGGCAGACTACTGGCAGGCTACTAGCAGACTACTGGCAGGCTACTAGCAGACTACTGGCAGGCTACTAGCAGACTACTGGCAGGCTACTAGCAGGCTACTGGCAGGCTACTAGCAGACTACTGGCAGGCTACTAGCAGACTACTGGCAGGCTACTGGCAGGCTACTAGCAGGCTACTGGCAGGCTACTAGCAGACTACTGGCAGGCTACTAGCAGACTACTGGCAGGCTACTAGCAGACTACTGGCAGGCTACTAGCAGACTACTGGCAGGCTACTAGCAGGCTACTGGCAGGCTACTGGCAGGCTACTGGCAGGCTACTGGCAGGCTACTGGCAGGCTACTGGCAGGCTACTAGGCTACTAGCAGGCTACTGGTAGGCTACTGGCAGGCTACTGGCAGGCTACTGGCAGGCTACTGGCAGGCTACTGGCAGGCTACTGGCAGGCTACTAGGCTACTAGCAGACTACTGGCAGGCTACTGGCAGGCTACTGGCAGACTACTGGCAGGCTACTGGCAGGCTACTGGCAGGCTACTGGCAGGCTACTGGCAGACTACTGGCAGGCTACTGGCAGGCTACTGGCAGGCTACTGGCAGACTACTGGCAGGCTACTGGCAGACTACTGGCAGGCTACTGGCAGACTACTGGCAGACTACTGGCAGACTACTGGCAGGCTACTGGCAGGCTACTGGCAGGCTACTGGCAGACTACTGGCAGGCTACTGGCAGACTACTGGCAGGCTACTGGCAGACTACTGGCAGACTACTGGGCTACTGGCAGACTACTCCCAGGCTACTGGCAGACTACTGGCAGACTACTGGCAGACTACTCCCAGGCTACTAGCAGGCTACTGGCAGACTACTAGCAGGCTACTGGCAGGCTACTGGCAGGCTACTGGCAGACTACTGGCAGACTACTGGCAGACTACTGGCAGACTACTGGCAGGCTACTAGCAGGCTACTGGCAGACTACTAGCAGGCTACTGGCAGACTACTGGCAGACTACTGGCAGACTACTGGAGGCTACTGGCAGGCTACTGGCAGGCTACTGGCAGACTACTGGCAGACTACTGGCAGGCTACTGGCAGACTACTAGCAGGCTACTGGCAGACTACTGGCAGACTACTGGCAGACTACTGGCAGGCTACTGGCAGGCTACTGGAGGCTACTGGCAGGCTACTGGCAGGCTACTGGCAGGCTACTGGCAGACTACTGGCAGATTACTGGCAGACTACTGGGCTACTGGCAGGCTACTGGCAGACTACTGGCAGACTACTGGGCTACTGGCAGGCTACTGGCAGGCTACTGGCAGACTACTGGGCTACTAGCAGGCTACTGGCAGACTACTCCCAGGCTACTAGCAGGCTACTGGCAGACTACTAGCAGGCTACTGGCAGGCTACTGGCAGACTACTGGCAGACTACTAGCAGACTACTGGCAGGCTACTGGCAGACTACTGGCAGACTACTAGCAGACTACTGGCAGACTACTCCCAGGCTACTAGCAGGCTACTGGCAGACTACTAGCAGGCTACTGGCAGGCTACTGGCAGACTACTGGCAGACTACTGGCAGGCTACTGGCATGCTACTGGCAGACTACTGGCAGACTACTGGCAGACTACTGGCAGACTACTGGCAGGCTACTAGCAGGCTACTGGCAGACTACTGGCAGACTACTGGCAGACTACTGGCAGGCTACTGGCAGGCTACTGGAGGCTACTGGCAGGCTACTGGCAGGCTACTGGCAGGCTACTGGAGGCTACTGGCAGGCTACTGGCAGACTACTGGCAGGCTACTGGCAGGCTACTGGCAGACTACTAGCAGGCTACTGGCAGACTACTGGCAGACTACTGGCAGACTACTGGAGGCTACTGGCAGGCTACTGGCAGGCTACTGGCAGACTACTGGCAGACTACTGGCAGGCTACTGGCAGACTACTAGCAGGCTACTGGCAGACTACTGGCAGACTACTGGCAGACTACTGGCAGGCTACTGGCAGGCTACTGGAGGCTACTGGCAGGCTACTGGCAGGCTACTGGCAGGCTACTGGCAGGCTACTGGCAGACTACTGGCAGATTACTGGCAGACTACTGGGCTACTGGCAGGCTACTGGCAGACTACTGGCAGACTACTGGGCTACTGGCAGGCTACTGGCAGGCTACTGGCAGACTACTGGCAGACTACTGGCAGGCTACTGGCAGGCTACTGGCAGGCTACTGGCAGGCTACTAGCAGGCTACTGGCAGGCTACTGGCAGACTACTAGCAGGCTACTGGCAGGCTACTGGCAGGCTACTGGCAGACTACTGGCAGACTACTGGCAGGCTACTGGCAGGCTACTAGCAGACTACTGGCAGGCTACTGGCAGGCTACTAGCAGGCTACTGGCAGGCTACTGGCAGGCTACTGGCAGACTACTGGCAGACTACTGGCAGACTACTGGCAGACTACTAGCAGACTACTGGCAGACTACTGGCAGGCTACTGGCAGACTACTAGCAGGCTACTGGCAGACTACTGGCAGACTACTGGCAGACTACTGGCAGGCTACTAGCAGACTACTGGCAGGCTACTGGCAGACTACTGGCAGACTACTGGCAGGCTACTGGCAGGCTACTGGCAGGCTACTGGCAGACTACTAGCAGACTACTAGCAGGCTACTGGCAGGCTACTAGCAGACTACTGGCAGGCTACTGGCAGGCTACTGGCAGGCTACTGGCAGGCTACTAGCAGACTACTGGCAGGCTACTGGCAGACTACTGGCAGGCTACTAGCAGACTACTGGCAGGCTACTAGCAGACTACTGGCAGGCTACTAGCAGACTACTGGCAGGCTACTAGCAGGCTACTGGCAGGCTACTAGCAGACTACTGGCAGGCTACTAGCAGACTACTGGCAGGCTACTGGCAGGCTACTAGCAGGCTACTGGCAGGCTACTAGCAGACTACTGGCAGGCTACTAGCAGACTACTGGCAGGCTACTAGCAGACTACTGGCAGGCTACTAGCAGACTACTGGCAGGCTACTAGCAGGCTACTGGCAGGCTACTGGCAGGCTACTGGCAGGCTACTGGCAGGCTACTGGCAGGCTACTGGCAGGCTACTAGGCTACTAGCAGGCTACTGGCAGGCTACTGGCAGGCTACTGGCAGGCTACTGGCAGGCTACTGGCAGGCTACTGGCAGGCTACTGGCAGGCTACTAGGCTACTAGCAGACTACTGGCAGGCTACTGGCAGGCTACTGGCAGACTACTGGCAGGCTACTGGCAGGCTACTGGCAGGCTACTGGCAGGCTACTGGCAGACTACTGGCAGGCTACTGGCAGGCTACTGGCAGGCTACTGGCAGACTACTGGCAGGCTACTGGCAGACTACTGGCAGGCTACTGGCAGACTACTGGCAGACTACTGGCAGACTACTGGCAGGCTACTGGCAGGCTACTGGCAGGCTACTGGCAGACTACTGGCAGGCTACTGGCAGACTACTGGCAGGCTACTGGCAGACTACTGGCAGACTACTGGGCTACTGGCAGACTACTCCCAGGCTACTGGCAGACTACTGGCAGACTACTGGCAGACTACTCCCAGGCTACTAGCAGGCTACTGGCAGACTACTAGCAGGCTACTGGCAGGCTACTGGCAGGCTACTGGCAGACTACTGGCAGACTACTGGCAGACTACTGGCAGACTACTGGCAGGCTACTAGCAGGCTACTGGCAGACTACTAGCAGGCTACTGGCAGACTACTGGCAGACTACTGGCAGACTACTGGAGGCTACTGGCAGGCTACTGGCAGGCTACTGGCAGACTACTGGCAGACTACTGGCAGGCTACTGGCAGACTACTAGCAGGCTACTGGCAGACTACTGGCAGACTACTGGCAGACTACTGGCAGGCTACTGGCAGGCTACTGGAGGCTACTGGCAGGCTACTGGCAGGCTACTGGCAGGCTACTGGCAGACTACTGGCAGATTACTGGCAGACTACTGGGCTACTGGCAGGCTACTGGCAGACTACTGGCAGACTACTGGGCTACTGGCAGGCTACTGGCAGGCTACTGGCAGACTACTGGGCTACTAGCAGGCTACTGGCAGACTACTCCCAGGCTACTAGCAGGCTACTGGCAGACTACTAGCAGGCTACTGGCAGGCTACTGGCAGACTACTGGCAGACTACTAGCAGACTACTGGCAGGCTACTGGCAGACTACTGGCAGACTACTAGCAGACTACTGGCAGACTACTCCCAGGCTACTAGCAGGCTACTGGCAGACTACTAGCAGGCTACTGGCAGGCTACTGGCAGACTACTGGCAGACTACTGGCAGGCTACTGGCATGCTACTGGCAGACTACTGGCAGACTACTGGCAGACTACTGGCAGACTACTGGCAGGCTACTAGCAGGCTACTGGCAGACTACTGGCAGACTACTGGCAGACTACTGGCAGGCTACTGGCAGGCTACTGGAGGCTACTGGCAGGCTACTGGCAGGCTACTGGCAGGCTACTGGAGGCTACTGGCAGACTACTGGCAGGCTACTGGCAGACTACTGGCAGACTACTGGCAGACTACTGGCAGACTACTGGCAGGCTACTAGCAGACTACTGGCAGGCTACTGGCAGGCTACTGGCAGACTACTGGCAGGCTACTAGCAGACTACTGGCAGGCTACTGGCAGACTACTGGCAGACTACTGGCAGACTACTAGCAGACTACTAGCAGACTACTGGCAGACTACTGGCAGACTACTGGCAGGCTACTGGCAGGCTACTGGCAGACTACTGGCAGACTACTGGCAGGCTACTGGCAGGCTACTGGCAGGCTACTGGCAGGCTACTGGCAGACTACTGGCAGACTACTGGCAGACTACTGGCAGACTACTGGCGGACTACTGGCGGACTACTGGCAGACTACTGGCAGACTACTGGCAGACTACTGGCAGACTACTGGCAGGCTACTGGCAGACTACTGGCAGACTACTGGCAGACTACTGGCAGGCTACTGGCAGACTACTGGCAGACTACTGGCAGGCTACTGGCAGGCTACTGGCAGACTACTGGCAGGCTACTGGCAGGCTACTGGCAGACTACTGGCAGGCTACTGGCAGGCTACTAGGCTACTGGCAGGCTACTGGCAGGCTACTAGGCTACTGGCAGGCTACTGGCAGGCTACTAGGCTACTGGCAGGCTACTAGCAGGCTACTGGCAGGCTACTGGCAGGCTACTGGCAGACTACTGGCAGGCTACTGGCAGGCTACTGGCAGGCTACTGGCAGACTACTGGCAGGCTACTGGCAGGCTACTGGCAGACTACTGGCAGGCTACTGGCAGGCTACTGGCAGGCTACTGGCAGGCTACTGGCAGACTACTGGCAGGCTACTGGCAGACTACTGGAGGCTACTAGGCTACTGGCAGGCTACTGGCAGGCTACTGGCAGGCTACTGGCAGGCTACTCCCAGGCTACTGGCAGACTACTGGCAGGCTACTGGCAGGCTACTGGCAGGCTACTGGCAGACTACTGGCAGACTACTGGCAGGCTACTGGCAGGCTACTGGCAGGCTACTGGCAGGCTACTGGCAGACTACTGGCAGACTACTGGCAGGCTACTGGCAGGCTACTGGCAGGCTACTGGCAGGCTAGTCCCAGGCTCCTCGCAGGCTACTAGCAGGCTACTGGCAGGCTACTGGCAGACTACTGGAGGCTACTAGGCTACTGGCAGGCTACTGGCAGACTACTGGCAGGCTACTGGCAGGCTACTAGGCTACTCCCAGGCTACTGGCAGACTACTGGCAGGCTACTGGCAGGCTACTGGCAGACTACTGGCAGACTACTGGCAGGCTACTGGCAGGCTACTGGCAGGCTACTGGCAGGCTACTGGCAGACTACTGGCAGACTACTGGCAGACTACTGGCAGACTACTGGCAGGCTACTGGCAGGCTACTGGCAGGCTACTGGCAGGCTACTGGCAGGCTAGTCCCAGGCTCCTCGCAGGCTACTAGCAGGCTACTGGCAGGCTACTGGCAGACTACTAGCAGGCTACTGGCAGGCTACTGGCAGACTACTGGCAGACTACTGGCAGGCTACTGGCAGGCTACTGGCAGGCTACTAGCAGACTACTGGCAGACTACTGGCAGACTACTGGCAGGCTACTGGCAGACTACTGGCAGACTACTGGCAGACTACTGGCAGACTACTAGCAGACTACTGGCAGACTACTGGCAGGCTACTGGCAGGCTACTAGCAGACTACTGGCAGACTACTGGCAGACTACTGGCAGGCTACTAGCAGACTACTGGCAGACTACTGGCAGACTACTGGCAGACTACTAGCAGACTACTGGCAGACTACTGGCAGGCTACTGGCAGACTACTAGCAGGCTACTGGCAGACTACTGGCAGACTACTGGCAGACTACTGGCAGGCTACTAGCAGACTACTGGCAGGCTACTGGCAGACTACTGGCAGACTACTGGCAGGCTACTGGCAGGCTACTGCCACTAGGTTGTGCATTTCAGAAATCGGTCAAAATAGAGAAATGGCATTTTTGAGTGCTTTGAGATGTTATATATATATATGTGTCCTTATTTGCAAAACTTAATACGACTTGTAAATATGTTTAATTATTGCTACATGGTATGGCTGTAATTATCCCGGTTTTCCAGAGAACTACATCGCGTCACGAAACGCACATACACACACGCGCACACACACACACACACTGAGAGACAGAGCGGTGTGTGCCCTTTGAATAGGTGTTAGAACCCCGCAGAGACTTGTCAGACTGTCGCTACCCCCCTCCAAATTCTAAACAACACATTGGCTTTTCATAATATGTATGAATTATCTCTCGCAATAATATCCACAGGACTCGACTTTTTGCCGAGTCGTTGCGCGAGTTGGACGTTTTATTTACTTGATCACTGTGATTGTGAAACGTGATTCCGGAGTGATACTAATGCATTCCGTTTCATTCCGAGCGAGAGAGGGGGAGGGATAGTGTGTGTGCGAGCAGCGAGCTGTGCTCCGTGTTTCTCACATTGTCGCCCTCTGCCCAATATCATAATATGAGGCAACGTGGTTTGCCACCTCCCATTGGCTGGTGCAGATTTCTGACAACGTGATTGTTTCAGATGCATGCTGAATGGCAGAGTGCGTGTGTGTACGAGCAGCTCATGTGAGCAGCGTTTTTTCCCTCCTGTCTTTTGGAAGCTAGCGATAACAACAATAAGACTTCCGGTTGGGGGGGGGGGTTCAAAATAAAAGAGCAAAGTCTAAAACAGGAAGGACGTTTATTTTGTACATTTGTGACAGCGTTACAGCATTTTCAGTCTTTCTGTGCTCGCATTTTCAGTGGTATCGTTTGGACGCACATATTTCTGAACTGAGAACTGAACTAGTTCATGTATGAAGTGAACTTTCCCAGCACTGCCCATGTGATATATAATTTATTTATTTCAATTGGAGTTTTACAGTGATCTCCAACCCCAACTGGAATGTCTTGCTAGTATCAAGGCTAACAACCATCTAAAAACGAGTTAGTTAGCCAACAACAATCTAAACTATAGCTTTCCCTATATATCATATGAGGCACCTATGTATTATTATTATTTTTTTGATCCACTTTTTCTCCTCTTTTTTTTCTATTTTTCTCCCATCCCAATTCCACTGTGCCAATTCTTCCCTCCCCTGTCTTGAACGTTGCTCACATATACCCCCCACTGGCCGGTTGTAGGGAGGATAGAAGCCTTGCATCACGTGTCCCCTCCGATACACGAGGAGGCAGCCTGTCACATCTTTTCACCTGCCAGCGCGGACTCTCATTGGCGAGGTGTAACGTGTGGGAGGCTCACACTACCCCCGCCATTTCCTGTCTCTGCTGTGCAGGCATCCTCAACCGACCTGTAGGAGTCGCTGTCCACAATGTCCAGATTACCACCCATCGACTTCCACCTGCTAACTCTGCCAATTGAGCCAGTATGACGGCCGGTCCAAGCCGGAGGCAACACCGACAGCCGGAGTCGAACCCGGTGTCTCTTGTGTTGGTGACGAGCGCAATGTCCGCTGCGCCACCCAGCCGCCTCCTATGTATTATTATTATTGTAATTCACAATATATTTCAAAATAAATGTCTAATGACTCTGCACCCCAGTGATATATAGGGTTGTTCATTGTACAATACAGGGTTGATGTTTCTTATTGATTATTATTCTCTATGTTTTTTTTATAAAATTGTGTGATATTCTATTCCAGTTGTGTTTTTTCTTTATATATATATATATATATATATATATATATATATATATATATATATATATATATATAATGATAGAAATGAGATATAAACATGCTGGCTGTGTGTGTGTGTCACTGGAATAACAAAGGAACGACAGACTGGAAGCTGGGCCTTTGTTCAGGTGTGAATTGGTTGAATTTTACAATTTATGGCTTATTTTGAAGGTATGAACCTGTAGTTTCATATTATGTAAAAAAAGAAAAATGTGAAAATTCCCAGGGAGGAGGGGCCCAACAGCCCAGACTCCAGAGGGTTTTAACCCCTAATTGCTCCCGATGAGCAGGTTGGCACCCTATAAAACAAGGTTTTGATATGTTTTCATTTCATTGAGCTGTAATTAACACAACATACTAACTGCATTTATAACTATATAACTGTGCATAAATGCAAAATCTAGTGGTTGAGTTTACAAGGTCCTCATTGCTGGATTAATGGAGCAACGTAGGTTCAAACAAAACATAAAATGACGTTCTTCCTCTACTTGCTTACTCCACAGGGTTGAATCTACACAGTCCTCATTTCAAATGATTGAATATCTTAGTGCATCACTGAGTGACCTATACAATTTTTTAAATTCTGTATTGGGAGGAATTCAACACAAAAGAACAGCAATATATTTATTTATCCTCTGAGAATACCTATTTATTAATCCACCAAAAGATGGAATTCAAATCTTGTCTCTCTAAAAATAAATAGAGCAGTAATACAGATGAGCAAAAGAAAAACAGCACAGTACCTGACATGGCGATGCCATATGCAAGGGCTTTCCTCTCACTGAAATACCTTCCCACCATGGCTATCGCTGGTGTGTAGCAAAGTGCAAACCCCAAACCTTACAGAGGACAAAGGAGATTCAGGGTTAGGTGGATACAGCCCATAGGCTTAAAGGAACACGGCAACATTATGGGAAAAGCACTTACCGTCTTCTCCAGAGTCACACAAGAAGACTCATACCAATTTCCTCTCTGTGCGTTCAGTAGAAAGCTATCCGACTAGAGCAAGCTAGGCTAGCTTAGCACAAATGAATGGAAGCAGATACGGACCACTAGCCTATAGCTAAATCTCCGGGAGAGGTGTTTTTGGCCAACAGCTAGGCTAGCTGATCTGTATTAGCTTCCATCCATTTATGCTAAGCTAGGCTAGCTTGCAGCCGGATAGCTTACTACTGAACGACAGAGAGGAAATTGGTATCCATCTTCTTGTCTGACTCTGGAGAAGACAGTATTCCCATTATGTTGACGCGTTCCTTTAACCACAATATTCCAACAGGATAAATTATGATTACATTATTACATAGATGATATGAGTATACGTAATAGGTGTCCAGAAGATGTGTGTACCTTTGAGGACCACCAAGGGAGATTATTGTAGTATTATTATTATTATTATTATTATTATTATTATTATTATTATTATTATTATTATTATTATTATTATTATTATTATTATACAGCTGATTGCTCCAACTGGAAAATAGCACAGTAGGCGCCCATGCCAGGCGCTCCTATGAGTATACAGTAGGTGTCTAGAGAGGTGCCTGATTATACCTGTGAGGACCCCCAGGGAGCCATAGAGAAACTCTAAACTGGTAGCGAAGGAGCTGAGCACGAGGCCAGTAGAGGACAGCAGGCCTCCTAGCATCACGGTAGCCCTGCAGGACAGACGGTTCCCAATCCAGCTGCCCAGGGGAGCTGCAGCAACCCCCGACAAGAAAGAAATATAAAAACATTAAAAAATATATATATATATATATACTTAGGTATATTTTCTGAAAGAATACTTTGTATACTGTATACTCTGTATACCTGAATTTCCCCAAGGGGATCAATAAAGGAATATCTTATCTTATATTATCGTATAGTATACAGTTTAGTATACCGTTTATGTATTCAGAATATATACTAAAGTTGTGTTAAATTGAAACCACTTAAGTTGTACTTACTTAGGTTATATTTAAAATGTGCTTAAATATACAGAAATTATACTTTTAATGTATTGCTGGTTACTTTTGATTACCAAAATAGTACAACTTGGGTGTGGGTTTAAATGTTTTAAGTGTACTTAGATTCCACTTACAACATATGAATGACATAATATCATACTAAACACGTGTTTTGAATTAGTGCATGAAAGCACATAATGCTTTTGAGATGCCAAATATAATAATAATAATAATAATAATAATAATAATAATAATAATAATAATAATAATAATAATAATAATAATAATAATAATAATAATTATTATTATTATTATTATTATTATTATTATTATTATTATTATTATTATTATAAGAAGTACCAGAAATACATTGCAAGTATACTCTCAGAAAAGTATATACTGTATGGGTAGGAATATACTTTTTAAAAAGGGGAATATGTTTAAATGCTTCTTTTAATGCATAGCGAATGCAAGCGACAAGAAGTGAATGCTATGCATTAAAAGAAGCATTTCCCCCTTTTTGACACTGAATTTTAATTTGCGTCTAAGAATTTTAATTGGACTTGGGAGGTACAGTATGAATGAATGATCATTACATTTATATAACACTTTTCTAGACACTCAAAGCGCTCCCCACAATGTAGGGTGGAAATTGCCTCCTTCACCACCACTGGTAGCACCCAACCACGCAGGCTCAATGGCTGCCATACACTGGCACCAGGCACACATCACACTACACACAATGGCTGAACGGCTCAGGAGACAGGGATTGATATCAGCAAATTAAGGGGGAGGGATGATTAGGTGGCCTTGATGTCGTAGACCTGATTGGGAATTTGGCCAGGAACGTCGGGGAGCCCCCTACTCTTTACAATAGGCGTCCTGGGTTCTTTAACAACCAAATTCAGTCAGGACCTCGGTTTAGCGTCTCATCTGAAGGATGGCACTTGCAACTGTACGGTGTCCCTATCACCGTAACAGGGGCACTGTTACTGACAAGTCCAGAGTGCCCCCTGCTGGACAACAACACCTCGCTGCCTCTTAATACCACATCATCCAGGGTCTTACCACAGAGCATGGTGGTGGAGTCGACCAAACTGTGAATCCAAGATGTTGTTGCGTAATCCCTCTCAAAGTGCAGCTGGAACTCTACGAAGAAGATAGACACGCATCTGGAGGGAGGGAGGGAGGGAGGGAGGGAGGGAGGGAGAGAGGGAGAGAGAGAGAGAGAGAGAGAGAGAGAGAGAGAGAGAGAGAGAGAGAGAGAGAGAGAGAGAGAGAGAGAGAGAGAGAGGGTTGTATTTAGTGCTCCATACTGGCCAAACTCACCAAGTCATTTAGCAAACACCAACTCTATCCAGAGCGTCTTGCAACAAGTGCAAGTGAATTCAAATTATAAAAATTGGATTAAAATTCAGAAATGACAGAATGTGAAAACTCTCGCACATTCACGTCATCATTATGAGCCCCGGTTATCCCCCCACCTATGGCAGAAATTAACAGTCTTTTCCTTTACCCGTAATTTTGTCCTGCATGTGGGATTCATGGGAAAATTGTGTTTCACCAACATATTTTAATTTTTTATCCACTTTTTCTCCTCTTTTTGTATTTTTCTCCCATCCCAATTCCACTGTGCCAATTCTTCCCTCCCCTGTCTTGAACGTTTCTCGCCCCCCACTGGCCGGTTGTAGGGAGGATAGAAGCCTTGCATCACGTGTCCCCTCCGGTACACGAGGAGGCAGCCTGTCACATCTTTTCACCTGCCAGCGCGGACTCTCATTGGCGAGGTGTAACGTGTGGGAGGCTCACACTACCCCCGCCATTTCCTGTCTCTGCTGTGCAGGCGTCCCCCAACCGACCTGTAGGAGTCGCTGTCCTCAACGTCTAGATTATCACCCATCGACTTCCACCCGCTAACTCCGCCAATTGAGTTAGTATGACGGCTGGCCTAAGCCGCAGGCAACGCCGACAGCCGGAGTCGAACCCGGTGTCTCTTGCGTTGGTGACGAGCGCAATGTCCGCTGCGCCACCCAGCCGCCTTTCACCAACATATTTAATGTTTTGTTAACATTCCAAATTTTTAAAAGCCAAATTGCTGACCCTAAATGACTGAATGCAGAGAATGTACTGACGTCGATCTGCTATGCTAATCTAGTTTTTTCGACTAGCGATTTTTTATTTCTTTTTAACTGCCAAAATCCCCTGCCTTATCAGAGAGAGACATGTATATCAGTAGGCTTTGTTCACTGGGCCACAGGTGCATGAACCACAGACAAAGCTAGGAGCGATCTGTTAATTAATAATTATTCATTTTCCTATTAGTAGAGCGGCATAGCTCAACATATACCAATTGTTCATTTTGTGATAAAAGCACCAAATTTGGCAGATGCGTTGATAGGTATATTGGCACTGGTGGCCATGGCAGGTATTTTTCAAAATGGCGAGCAGCGCTTGGTCAAACTTTCGCATCAACTTGGATTTACATGCAATAACTGACATAATCTAGATGCCACTAACCCTGAGAACCAAATAAAATACTCACTCACCATTCTAAGGACATTTACTAAATAATTGGTCATTTGAATTTCATTATATTAATAGTGGTGTGAATCAGTAAAACAGTTCTCATAGCAGGCTGTTATTTATTTTTATTTATTTATTTATTACTTTAAGATGTAATTTCAATATTATAGCATACTAAAGTGCAAATGTTATTTATTTAAGTACAGTGTATGAGGTATAAGCTGGCCCCAAGCTTTCACTGCAAAAAAAAAGGAAAACATTTATAGATATATAAAAAATAAAATCATGGCTGTGGCGCTGCACCCCTATACCATTGTTTAGGGACACCCCTGCCTTGTTCATGTTGCTATGTCGCCCACCTCTTTCCCAGTCTGTTTACGGAGGAGCTACAGGCAGGTTACTTTCTTCTGTTTCTGACAAGTTGTGAATGAATACAAGATAAGAATATCATATTTAGAATATTGATCTTGTGTTTCTTCAATGTATTGCTGAATATTGTGAGTAGCGCTGTATTTTGTGAGTTTATTCATCTACATTTTTACAGATGCTGTGCTTCATTTATTAGCTCAGCTAGCTACCCTGTGTACTCCGTAGCTAGCTATCAACGTTTACGCTTCGTTCCTGTTGAAATTGGGTAATGTTAACCCATTCAGTGCCAACCACGAGTATAGTCGGGTTAACTCGCCATCGCTTGAGTGCCAATCACGAGTATAGTCAGGTTTTAATCGTTATTTCTTTTATTAGCGATATCCATACATTTTTCATCCATCCAGCCTGACGTTATCATTGGGAATGGGTCTGAGCTCGCAAAGGGCAAATACCACCGCCTATCGTCTCCCGGATGGTATTGATCATTGGATTGGATTGGCTGAGACTGTGCATCAAAAAAATAAGTCCGGTCCAGGTTTGACTTCTCTGGCATGCAGCTGGATACTATTGCATTGACTGGGGGGACTGGAAGCATTGTGGATTATGTGTTTTGGACTATAACGTTGGATCAATGGACGCGATCGATATTTGGAATGGCGATCAGGAATTGGATTAATATTTTTGCATGACATCAGATGTGAGGTAAGGCCTTTATGTTACGAATCTTGGGGTAATCAGATGTTCCTTTCTCCGCCATCGGAGCGTGTGTGTGTGTGTGTGTGAGGTTCGCGCCGACCAAAGTACGGAGAAGCGATTTTTCAGACGCCGCTTCTCTTCGTATATGAGGACACATATACTATCGATAATCTAGCATTTGAAAACGATTCATGAATCAGCCGAAAAATGACAACGTGTTTTGTGTATTCCACTAAAGGGCTATTATCGTGTCTTTCTCTGGAATTACTAGAAATCTCCAAAACTATACTCGTATTCAAAACGGTATAAAACGGAAATGTACAGATGAAAAAACTATCCGTTTCGTACATGTTGACTGCAAGCAAGTCATTGATAAGCAACGGGTGTAGGGCGGCTAGGTGGCGCAGTGGGCAAGGCGCTCGCCACCAACGCAGGAGATGCTGGGTTCGAGCCCAGCTCTCGGCGTTGCTACCAGCTTGGCTGGTCGTTCATACTAATACAATTGGCAGTATTAGGGGGTGGGAAGCTGATGGGTGGAGATCGGACGTTGTGGACAGCGACTCCTACAGGTCGGTTGGTGCGCCTGCGCAGTAGAATCAGGAAGCGACAGGGGCGGCGTGTCCCTCCCACGCAGACCCTCGCCGCTGAGAGATGGCGCTGTGCAGGTGAAAAGATGCGACGGCTGCCTCCTGGAGTACCGGAGGGAGGGGACACGTGATGCAAGGCTCTAGAGCCACTGGGGAGGTGAGTTGAGGTGACAGTTTACAGCAGCCAGTGATCTTTGTACTGGACACAACATTAGCCATTATGGGTCTGTGGGAGGAGGGCTGTGGTTCTGGTGTCGGCCGAGGAGAGAGAGAGACAGGAGGGACTCACCGGAGCAGTGGTGGGCGAGGGTTAATTAGCACAGGTGCAGCTCGTGCCATTAACCCCTCTATTCTATTTCACAGTGAGACTGGGACGGCAGCTCTGACCAGGGGCGGACCTTCCTACAGGCGATATAGGCGGTCGCCTAGAGCGCCACCCAGAGGGGGGCGCAAAAAAAAAAAAAAAAAAAAAAAAAAATCATTTTTTTTTTTTTTTTTTTTTTTCTCTGTGCAGTTTTGGCGCCCCCCTCTATATCTGCAACCATTATTTTTACATAAAAAAATTCTAACATAAGGGAAAATGAGCCAAAAATCTAAAACGGTCGGTCGGTCTGAGCCTCAGCTTTAGGTGTTCACAGTCAGAACATGCTAGAGCGCTGTGCATTGATGGGTATCGGTCAAGTGTTTATAGAATTGAACATTGAGGAAAGAAAGACTAACGTTAGAGAACTATGAAGAGGCAAAAGCCATACAAAAAAAAATTACAAAAAAAAAAAATTACAAAAAAAAAATTACAAAAAAAAAAAAAAAATTAGGGGGGGGGCGGGGCGGCGCAGTGGTGAATCTCGCCTAGGGCGCCAAATGTGCTAGGTCCGCCCCTGGCTCTGACACACACACAGACGACGAGAGAGAGCTCATGGGCAAGACTGCAGAGTCAGACATATTATGTTAAATTTATCCGGTTTACATTTTGTCATTTAGCGGACGCTTTTATCCAAAGTGACTTACAAATTGTGTACAACAAGTCAGCAGGAGGGGTAGCATAGGGGTAGTATAGACTTAGTAGCATAGTAGATAGTAGTATAGGCATAGCAGTAGAGACATAGTAGCATATAGATAGTAATTATATTCATAGTAGATAGTAGTAAAACAGTAAGAAGATATTCAGATATCGATTAAAAAAGTGTGTTTTTTGTTGTTTGCTTGTTGTTTGTTTAGTTGTGAGAAATAAATGCAGGTTTGGTTGGTGTCAAGCATCAAGTTTGTCTTTGAGTTTTACTGAGTTGGTTGGAACCCAAGTAGCACCCACATTACTACAGGACCACTCATTATCACCAGCTGAGATACCGTCTCTATCTCCAGACATCCATATCTACAGCTTCTATGTGTATCTGTACTGTATTTCTGAACGTATTACATAAGTGTCATTCATTACATAACTGTTAGTCATACATGGATGTCTCTCTCTCTCTCTCTCTCTCTCTCTCTCTCTCTCTCTCTCTCTCTCTCTCTCACTATGTCACTTGTACGGAAGCCCTAAAAGGCCATACATTCATACATTTAATTTACTCCGTTTTCCCGTGATAACGAGTTAATTTAATTAGTTTTCTCGTGATAACGGGATAATTTAATTTGTTTTCTCGTGATAACGGGATCATTTTCTCAAGATCTCGAGATAACAAAGTCCGTTTTTTCTCGTGATAACGACTTATTATCTCGAGATAACGAAGTCCGTACATACGACGGGGAGGAAACTACATTTGGAGGGGGGGGGGGGGGGGGCGGGGGGGGGGTTGGACATTTACGGGGGCCAGTTTCGAGTTGCAGCCCCCTGTAGGAGAGCTCACTTTGATTGCGCCGCCGGTAAAGCTGAAGCCTTTGCTAACCGTCTTCTTAGATGACGCACACTAATGTGTATATTATCTGTAACAGCAAGGCATAAAGCTATTTCAGCCTGTGTCAGGCCTTGATTGAAGAGATATGTGACGCGGTGATCAATATCCTCCTGCTCCTTTAGCCCCTTTCGTGTCTGTGATGCACCGAGTGCATCATAGTTGAAAATAAAAAAATCATTTGTTCAAAAAAAAGTACTTCCAGGAAAATGTACATCACTGAATTATACATGATGAATTATACTGACCAGAACAAACAGTACTGTGACTTGTTTTAACATGATGAATTATACTGACCAGAACAAACAGTACAGTGACTTGTTTTAACATGATGAATTATACTGACCAGAACAAACAGTACAGTGACTTGTTTTAACATGATGAATTATACTGACCAGAACAAACAGTACTGTGACTTGTTTTAACTAGTGGTGGGACTCGATTAAACATTTTAATCGGATTAATTCGAGACTTTATAGTTAATTAATTGAAATTTATCAAATTTGAATCGCATATCAATATTTGATGCGAAAAGCAACATTTTTCAATTCAAATGAATTTTGGTATACGAGTGAATCAATGAATATACATACATTTAAGCAGCAAAATCCTGTATTAGCTACTACACAGACCAACAGATCAATGCCATTTTTAACAAAGTGCAGCAATTTTACGAATAATATATATATAGCGCAAAGGACCTTTTAAACTCAAGCACTTTCGAGGTAAAAGTAAAACGCAGTACTTTCAAGTACATTCCAGAACAGTTGACAATTGAAAAAAAAAACTCTTGATTGATCTCAATTTCTCTTATTTTATTTATTTTTTACGAACAAACCACACTAAGAAAAAAGGTTATTTGCGATTTATTATATGTTATAACTTATAGCACATGCATGAGTCTGGTCTCCTTTGAAAGGTAACATTCTTACACAATAAAGAAACATCATCATGCGATTAACTTTTAATTCTTTCTGTAGTTAATTAATCGAAATTTATGTGATAAAGTCCCAGCCCTAGTTTTAAAATGATGAATTATACTGAACAAACAGTACAGCTCTGTGACTTGTTTTAACATGATGAATTATACTGACCAGAACAAACAGTACAGTGACTTGTTTTAACATGATGAATTATACTGACCAGAACAAACAGTACTGTGACTTGTTTTAACATGATGAATTATACTGACCAGAACAAACAGTACTGTGACTTGTTTTAACATGATGAATTATACTGACCAGAACAAACAGTACTGTGACTTGTTTTAACACGATGAATTATACTGACCAGAACAAACAGTACTGTGACTTGTTTTAACATGATGAATTATACTGACCAGAACAAACGGTACTGTGACTTGTTTTAACATGATGAATTATACTGACCAGAACAAACAGTACTGTGACTTGTTTTAACATGATGAATTATACTGACCAGAACAAACGGCATGACTCTGTGACTTGTTTTAACATGATGAATTATACTGACCAGAACAAACGGCATGACTCTGTGACGTGTGATAACATGATGCAACTTCTGGATGTGAGCTATAATCTGGTGTTGGCTTGATGGACCATATTTTAAGTAGAAGAAATGCATTGTAGGGTTAGAGATAGAGAGGGAGGCTGTTCTACAGTGATCTGATAGAGAGGGAGGCTGTTCTACAGTGATCTGATAGAGAGGGAGGGCTGTTCTACAGTGATCTGATAGAGAGGGAGGGCTGTTCTACAGTCTAGGATCTGATAGAGAGGGAGGGCTGTTCTACAGTCTAGGATCTGATAGAGAGGGAAGCTGTTCTACAGTCTAGGATCTGATAGAGAGGGAGGGCTGTTCTACAGTCTAGGATCTGATAGAGAGGGAAGCTGTTCTACAGTCTAGGATCTGATAGAGAGGGAGGCTGTTCTACAGTCTAGGATCTGATAGAGAGGGAGGCTGTTCTACAGTCTAGGATCTGATAGAGATGGAAGCTGTTCTACAGTCTAGGATCTGATAGAGAGGGAAGCTGTTCTACAGTCTAGGATCTGATAGAGAGGGGGAGGTTGTTTCTATATGATCTGATAGAGAGGGAGGCTGTTTAATAGTCTATGATCTGATAGAGAGAGAGGCTATTTAATAGTCTATGATCTGATAGAGAGAGAGGCTGTTTAATAGTCTAGGATCTGATAGAGAGGGAGGCTGTTCCACAGTCTAGGATCTGATAGAGAGAGAGGCTGTTTAATAGTCTAGGATCTGATAGAGAGGGAGGCTGTTCCACAGTCTAGGATCTGATAGAGAGAGAGGGCTGTTCTACAGACTAGGATCTGATAGAGAGGGGGAGGTTGTTCTACAGACTAGGATCTGATAGAGAGGGGGCTGTTCTACAGTCTAGGATCTGATAGAGAGAGGGCTGTTCCACAGTCTAGGATCTGATAGAGAGGGAGGCTGTTCCACAGTCTAGGATCTGATAGAGAGAGGCTAAATGTTTATTAAAAACTAGGTAAACCAGGGCGGTCAGGTGGCGTAGCGGAGATTGCGTTCGTCACCAACCCCGGAGACGCAGCTCCCAGCTCCGGCATTGTCACCAGCTTGGCTGGCCGTTCACACTAATACAATTGGCTGTATTAGAGGGTGGGAGAAGCTGGCGGGGTGGGTCCGGGTCGTTGTAAACAGCGACTCCTACAGTTCGGTCGGGGCGCCTGCTCAGCGCGGATAGGATCTAAGGGTGGTAGTGTGATCCTTCCAAAAGGAGGGGGGAAAAGATAAAAAAAAAAAAAAAACTAGGTACTGTGGTGGACACTAGAGGGAGGTGTCTCACTTCAGAATGGACACTGATTGAGTGACAGGAGGGAGTTGACTTAAGGGTGTGGCTGTACCTTGGTTCTGTTGGATTTGTTTGGAAGTAAAGTTCAGAGACTCGATACTCCGTCTGCTCGTCTCATTGATTCACTTCCACAGTGGTGACCCTAAACGTGTGAAATATGAGCAATAACGAGAATCCACCGGCTGTGGTTCCCGCAGTGTATGCAGCTACAGTCAAGTTGCCAGAGTTTTGGCAGCATGACCCGGCCCCGTGGTTTCAGCACATCGAGGCACAATTTCACCTCCGCGGAATAACGTCGGATGAGACGAAATATTACCATGTTGTGGCGGCATTGGATTCCTCCACTACACGCCGGCTGATGGGATGCCTGAGAGAGCCGCCAACAGCCGGCAAATACGACGCGCTCAGAGAACAGCTGTTGCGCATTTTCCAGCTGTCAGATGCAGAGCGCGCGGAGCGCCTATTGTCCCTCAACGGATTGGGGGACAGTAAACCAACAGAACTGATGGAGAACATGCTAGCACTGCTTGGTTCAGGTGACGCTACGTTTATTTTTGTGCAGCTGTTCCTGCGTCAACTCCCGACTCCGGTGCGCACGGCTCTGGCCAGCTCGCCTCTCGTGCGCACCAAGGATTACCGGGGATTGGCAGAGGAGGCGGATAGAATACTACTGGCCTCCCGTCAGTACTGTGTGGCTGCTGTGTCTGATCGGGTGGCTGATCGCAGGGATCAGACACAGAGGGATGATAGAGGGCTTTGTTATTATCATCGCCGTTTTGGCAACAAAGCGAAGAGCTGTGTTCCACCATGCACCTTTGGTAACCAGGGAAACGCGAGAGCCGGCGCTCGTTAGCGGCTATGAGCGCTGGCGTCAATATCAACGAGCTGTTGTTTATCGAGGACACGTTGTCTGGAAGGCGTCTGTTGGTGGATTCTGGCGCCCAGAGGAGCATCCTGCCTGCGTCGGCCACGGACGCCTTGGGAAACGGTCATGGACCACCCCTGGACGCGGCTAATGGGACTTCCATCCGTACGTTTGGTACCAGGTACGTGACTATGTGTTTACATGGACAGCAGTTTAGCTGGGAATTTATTATTGCTTCAGTGTCGGTGCCTATACTGGGCGCGGATTTTTTGTGTGCTCACAGACTGTTAGTGGACGTTGCGAACCGTAGGCTGATTGGCTCTGTGTCCTTTGACACATACCCCTGCACACTAGGGGGGCCGGGGCCGCCTGCCCTGGCCAATATGCTCGCCACAGGCGATATGTACCAGCGCCTCCTCGCTGAGTTTCCTGCTCTGACTGTCCCCACTTTCTCTGCCTCTGTCGCCAAGCATGGGGTGGAACATTACATCCCAACGGTGGGCCCGCCAGTTTATGCACGGGCGCGCCGCCTGGATGCTGCTAAACTGGCAATAGCCAGGGAGGAGTTTGCCACAATGGAACGGCTCGGCATTGTGCGCCGGTCCAACAGTCCTTGGGCCTCCCCACTACACATGGTCCCCAAGGCGGACGGGAAGTGGCGTCCGTGTGGTGATTTCCGTCGCCTAAATAACATCACCACTCATGACCGGTACCCAGTGCCACATATCCAGGATTTCTCTGCCCACCTGGCGGGCGCCACAATTTTTTCTAAAATAGATTTGGTGCGTGGCTACCACCAGGTACCGGTCCATCCGCTCGACGTGCCCAAGACTGCCATTATCACCCCGTTTGGACTGTTTGAATTCCTGCGCATGCCATTCGGCCTTAAAGGGGCAGCGCAAACATTCCAGCGGCTGATGGACTCTGTGCTGCGAGGCCTGTCATTTTTGTTTATTTATCTGGACGACATCCTGGTAGCCAGTGCATCGGTGGAGGAGCATCGGGGACATCTCTGTCAACTGTTCGAGCGGCTCAACGAGCATGGGCTGATCGTGAACCCGGCCAAATGTCAGTTTGGCCTGCCGGCCATGGATTTCCTGGGCCACCATGTCTCTTCCCAGGGGGCTGTTCCTCTACCCGCCAAGGTGGAGGCAATTGCTGCTTTCCCCCGCCCCCTCACCATCAAACCTCTCCAGGAGTTCCTGGGGATGGTTAATTTTTACAATAGGTTTATAGCCCATGCGGCTCACCTGATGAGACCTCTGTACGAGGCGTTGAAGGGGAAGAGAGCCAACGATGACGTGGGCTGGTCCCCGGAGCGGGTCCAGGCATTTGAGGGCTCTAAGGCTGCCCTTGCCAACGCTGCCATGCTGGCACACCCATCTCCTGCTGCTCCTATAGCCCTCACCACCGATGCCTCCGATTATGCAGTAGGTGCGGTGTGCGAGCAGTGGGTGGCTGGCGCCTGGCAGCCTCTGGCCTTCTTCAGTAGGAAGCTGCGCGACAACGAGAGGAAGTATAGTACATTCGACAGGGAGCTCCTGGCCCTCTTCCTCGCCATACGTCACTTCAGGTTCTTGCTGGAGAGCCGCAAGTTCACAGTTTTTGTCGACCACAAGCCCCTAACGTTCGCCATGGCCAAGACCACGGAGCCATGGTCGGGGCGGCAGCAGCGCCAACTTTCCGCCATATCGGAGTTCACTACCGACATCCAGCATGTAGCCGGTAAAGACAACCAGGTGGCGGACTGCCTCTCCCGGGCGCGCGTCAGTCCTGTGCACCTGGGCATCGACTATGTTGCCATGGCTGCTGACCAGCTCACCGACTCAGACCTTCAGGCGTTCAGGACGGCTGTGACAGGACTTCGACTTGAGGATGTGGTGTTTCACGACTGCGGCGCCACGCTCCTCTGTGACGTCTCCACTGGCCAGCCCCGCCCCATGGTTCCAACTGCCAGGCGCCACCGGGTATTTGACACCATTCATGCCCTTTCACACCCTGGGGTAAAGGCGTCGGTCAAGCTGGTAGCGGCCAAGTTCGTCTGGCCGGGCCTTAGGAAGGACGTCAAAGTATGGGCGGCCTCCTGTGTGGCGTGCCAGCGTGCCAAGGTACATCGTCACACTAAGGCCCCCCTGGAGCCGTTTCTCATTCCAGAGAGGCGGTTTGACCATGTCCACGTGGACCTGGTGGGCCCACTTCCCCCGTCTCAGGGTTTCACACACCTCCTCACTATGGTGGACAGGACCACCAAGTGGCCGGAGGTTGTTCCCCTGTCATCAACAACGGCTGCGGAGGTGGCTCGGGCGTTTATCTTCGGCTGGGTCACTCGGTTTGGCACGCCATTGGACTTGACTTCGGACAGGGGATCCCAGTTCACTTCTGAGCTGTGGAGCACCGTGGCTGAGAGACTTGGGGTGAAACTCCATCGTACCACAGCATACAACCCAAAGGCCAACGGCATGTGTGAGCGTTTTCACAGATCCATGAAGGCCGCTCTCCGGGCCACGCTCACAGATGGCAACTGGGTCGACCGTCTTCCGTGGGTCATGTTGGGCCTGCGTACTGCCCCTAAAGAAGACCTGCAGGCCTCTTCAGCCGAATTGGTTTTTGGTCAACCGCTGAGGGTCCCAGGGGAGTTCCTTCCTGGTTCCTCTGCCCCTTGGTCCACTACAGCTCACCGATCTGCCTTCCAGGACGCAGCGAGGGTGTTTGCCCCAGTTCCCACACATCACTGCCTTCCCCAGTCCTACATTCCTAAGGACCTGATGACTGCGAGGTATGTGTTCATCCGTCATGATGCCCACCGTTCTCCACTGCAGGCTCCCTATGACGGGCCCTTCCGCGTCCTCGAGCCGGGCCCCAAGTACTTTGTGGTGGACATGGGGGGGAATATGGAGCAGATCTCAGTCGATCGTCTTAAGCCTGCTCATGTGGTCCCAAATGGGCCGGTGGAGCTGGCTCAGCCCCGGCGCCGGGGCCGGCCACCCAAGTCTTCCCCTGTCCCATGCCCTCCGGCCGTTGTTACCCCTACCTTTCCACCGGCGAGGCCTCGGCGGCGGCGGGGACGGCCCCCTGCCCCTACCCTTACCCTTTCCCCTTCCACGTTCCCTGTGACTGTTAAATACAGTCGTTATGGCCGCGTGGTCAGACCTCCTAAAAGAGACTGAAGACACTGGGTGCACTGTTTTTGGGGGTTTGTTGTGTTCAGTTCCGTTTGTTTGGTGTTGCACTGAATGTCAATTCTGAATGTTCGGGGGGGGCCTGTGTGGTGGACACTAGAGGGAGGTGTCTCACTTCAGAATGGACACTGATTGAGTGACAGGAGGGAGTTGACTTAAGGGTGTGGCTGTACCTTGGTTCTGTTGGATTTGTTTGGAAGTAAAGTTCAGAGACTCGATACTCCGTCTGCTCGTCTCATTGATTCACTTCCACAGTACACCCCTTTCTGATCAGAAATCAAAGCAGTCCCCACATTGAAGGTAGGGAAATAGTCGTTTTGTTTTTATAAATTTCGCAAGGTTTGCATAGCAGCGGGTAATTAGGTCATAATAATTAGATTTTTAGATAATTTTTAGATAATTAGATAGACAGACATTTATTTGATACAAAATTACACAGGGCCTCTTATTCATGATTGTTTCCACATTGAGCCACGTGCCTCAGTTTACCTTTCAGGCCTGTTCCACCACCAGTATGTATCTGTGTGTTTGAAGCTCTGCAGGCCATTGATTCCAGAGCTCACCTGGAGAGGATGAAGTGGCTGCTCCAGTTATCACAGAGCAATTAACGTACATATTCAATCTTTCTATCTCAATAAGTGTATTCCAGAGTATTTGGAAATTGGCACATGTAGTATTTCCATTACATAAAGGTGGCGATAGAAATTATATAATAATTTCAGACCCATTTCCAAGTTACCATTCGTAGCTAAAATCCTGAAATCTCTGGTAAATAACCAACTCAAGGCATTTCCTTCTAGTCACTCAGTTTTAGGTTCAGAGACAATCACAGTAATATACTATCTACTTTAGACAATAATACACATTTAGGCCTTTCACACCGGCCGGGCTCCGTGCCGGAGCCGGTTCCCGAATGTAGTAATCTCAAACCGGCGTGTTCACACCGGGAATAATTGGTTCGGAACGTGAGCAATCGGTGCTCAGCTGGAACCGAAAAATAGTTGGTTTTTCCTTGCGAACCGTGACATCATCAATGGCCGTGTCATATTCTAGGCTGTGAAGACAAGCGTAAACAAGGGAAAGTAGAGGTTTGCACTCAATCGATCCATACAACAGGAAGCGATTTGCGGCTGATCTCAAATGATTACAATGTATTGTTATTATACAGCACAAGTACAATACACCATCCAACCAGAGTGGATAGATAAATGCTCCATTAATGAATATGCGTGGAGAAAGGCTTAGTGAGCCTAAGCGCGCAAGCACACACACAAACACACACACACACACTGTATACGTTCGAAATTAATCGGTCCAGAAAAGTAGGCTTCTATTATTCTAATGACTTGTTTTATTGGGTATCATAGTAGTAAGTCCTACTGTAGAACATGACATGTTAGCATGACATCTGATTTATTAATGCCAATATTTATAGACTGCGCAATTGGCTCTTGACAAGTGTAAACTATGGATTAGTCAGTTGCAGTTAATTGGACGCTTTAGCTCAACTGATTAGTGGCGTGCAGCTGCCTGTCATTGCTATGGTCCCAGGTTCAAATATCTCGGTTACACAAGTTTTTCTTCCCATTCATTTATGCATTTTTTTATCCACTCTGGTTAGAGGGTGTATTGTACTTGTGCTGTATAATGACAATACATTTTGAGTGGATACTGTTGAGTGGATCAGCATGGTGCAATGCCAAACCTCCGAAGCTGATCTAGGGCACATTTCGCCACATTTTTGTCGTGTTCATATGGTTGTGTTTACCGCCGCCTGAGTAACGGCCCCCGTTGATGACGGAGAGGGCGGAACGTTGGTTCTGCTTAAATAGGTGTAAACGCGGGCTGGTTCGCCAAAAAGCACCAAGGTTCAGAGGCCCCAGAACGGAGCCGGAGCTTGAACCAAAGCCCTGCCGGTGTGAAAACGCCCATTGTGCTGCTCTTTTTGTGTTGCTCGCTCTTTTTTCTTTTTTTTATTATAATTTTTTTGGTAGATTTGTATTGATTTATTGGACAGGCCCGGCAGAGAGGAAGGATGGGAGGAGACATGGGGGGAGGACATGCGGCAAAGGTCGCCGGGTCCGGGAGTCGAACCCGGTGCGGCGTTTCACTGCAGTGCGTTACGTTACGTGGTGCGCCACCCTGGCGCCCCGTGTGTTGCTCTTTTTGTGGATCTGTCAAAAAGCATTTGACACAGTTGAGCATCCTTTGCTCTTGCAAAGGTTATGTAATATTGGTTTAAATGGAACATAACGATAACAACGGGTGTTCTGCAAGGATACATTTTGGGTCTTGTCCTTTTCACAATTTATGTTAAAAACAGAACCAGCTTCCCTCCGTTTAGTAGAAAATGGGTTGTTGAAGCAGTTTTCCTGTCAGTGCTGGATTATGGGGATGAACTTCATAGACATGCTGCTCCTTCCACTCTTAAACCCCCACTGTATATCGTTCTTGCCTCAGATGTATTACTGGTGATACAGTAGCTATGGTACTCACCACTGTGTTCTCTATGATAAGGTTGGTTGGTCTTCTCTGGCAGAGAGGCGTAATGGTCATTGGACCTCATTCACCAACATTGTCTTAAGATTTCTCTTACGACAACCTCCTTGGAAGGATTCACCAACGCGTGGAGAGGTTGCCTTAACTTGCCAAATTATCTCAGCTGTGATCCCCAGAATGAGATACGTCACTCATTCACAAACTTGAATGCGCGTTCCTGTTGACTTAATTTGCATACAGACACGCCCCTCTAGCTCATTATAATGCAAGGGCTGTGCGCAAATTTCGGCATTGCCCCGTATTCAACAGGTAGCGAGGAGGCGCTTTACGACGGATCAAAAATGTATTAGATTGAAATGTATTGTCATCAGACAGCACACTATACCTATAGAGTGGAACCGTTTTTTGTATCAATACATCACCTGCTCAACACGTCAAACAAAACTCTAGATCTAAGTCTGAGGCGGGACAACACTGTGCACCTTCTGCCTACTGTATGTAGAGATCTGTGCTGAGGAGGGAGGAGACCATTAAAAGGCAGGTCAAAGTCTGGTCTGAGGACAGTTATCTGGCCCTCCAAGGGTATTTCGAGGGCACAGACTGGCCAGTGTTTCAGGAGAACTGCTCTGATGTTGATGAACGTATGGACTGGCCAGTGTTTCAGGAGAACTGCTCTGATGTTGATGAACGTATGGACTGGCCAGTGTTTCAGGAGAACTGCTCTGATGTTGATGAACGTATGGACTGGCCAGTGTTTCAGGAGAACTGCTCTGATGTTGATGAACGTATGGACTGGCCAGTGTTTCAGGAGAACTGCTCTGATGTTGATGAACGTATGGACTGGCCAGTGTTTCAGGAGAACTGCTCCGATGTTGATGAACGTATGGACTGGCCAGTGTTTCAGGAGAACTGCTCCGATGTTGATGAACGTATGGACTGGCCAGTGTTTCAGGAGAACTGCTCTGATGTTGATGAACGTATGGACTGGCCAGTGTTTCAGGAGAACTGCTCTGATGTTGATGAACGTATGGACTGGCCAGTGTTTCAGGAGAACTGCTCTGATGTTGATGAACGTATGGACTGGCCAGTGTTTCAGGAGAACTGCTCTGATGTTGATGAACGTATGGACTGGCCAGTGTTTCAGGAGAACTGCTCTGATGTTGATGAACGTATGGACTGGCCAGTGTTTCAGGAGAACTGCTCTGATGTTGATGAACGTATGGACTGGCCAGTGTTTCAGGAGAACTGCTCTGATGTTGATGAACGTATGGACTGGCCAGTGTTTCAGGAGAACTGCTCTGATGTTGATGAACGTATGGACTGGCCAGTGTTTCAGGAGAACTGCTCTGATGTTGATGAACGTATGGACTGGCCAGTGTTTCAGGAGAACTGCTCTGATGTTGATGAACGTATGGACTGGCCAGTGTTTCAGGAGAACTGCTCTGATGTTGATGAACGTATGGACTGGCCAGTGTTTCAGGAGAACTGCTCTGATGTTGATGAACGTATGGACTGGCCAGTGTTTCAGGAGAACTGCTCTGATGTTGATGAACGTATGGACTGGCCAGTGTTTCAGGAGAACTGCTCTGATGTTGATGAACGTATGGACTGGCCAGTGTTTCAGGAGAACTGCTCTGATGTTGATGAACGTATGGACTGGCCAGTGTTTCAGGAGAACTGCTCTGATGTTGATGAACGTATGGACTGGCCAGTGTTTCAGGAGAACTGCTCCGATGTTGATGAACGTATGGACTGGCCAGTGTTTCAGGAGAACTGCTCTGATGTTGATGAACGTATGGACTGGCCAGTGTTTCAGGAGAACTGCTCTGATGTTGATGAACGTATGGACTGGCCAGTGTTTCAGGAGAACTGCTCTGATGTTGATGAACGTATGGACTGGCCAGTGTTTCAGGAGAACTGCTCTGATGTTGATGAACGTATGGACTGGCCAGTGTTTCAGGAGAACTGCTCTGATGTTGATGAACGTATGGACTGGCCAGTGTTTCAGGAGAACTGCTCTGATGTTGATGAACGTATGGACTGGCCAGTGTTTCAGGAGAACTGCTCTGATGTTGATGAACGTATGGACTGGCCAGTGTTTCAGGAGAACTGCTCTGATGTTGATGAACGTATGGACTGGCCAGTGTTTCAGGAGAACTGCTCTGATGTTGATGAACTCACAGACGTTGTGTGCAGCTATGTCTACTTTTCCAAACACTCTCCGATTCCTACCAAAGAAGTTAAGATTTATATAATTAATTTCCAAAGATATTAAGGGTCTGATATGTAAAAGGAAAAATGCTCTTAATGAAGGTGATGACAATACAGTGAAGGAATTAAAGAGGTGAGGGATGAAATAAAAAGGGCTATACTGAGGTATGAGGAAAATATTGAGGCAGAGCTCAGCGCTTACAACACAAAGAGAGCCTGGAATGTAATGAACGCTACGACAGGATCACAGGATAAGGATCAACAGGGGGTCATTATCAGGCGAGTCTAGTCGAGATTAATAAAGTACAGTGTGTGTGGTTTCATCATTTCACAACAGTCATCAATATGTGTAGAAATGGAACCCTTTGACTTTTTACAGATAACAGTGCTGTGTACCTAATAACCCTGACCATGGTGGTATATTGTAGTTATTCCCCTGGCCAAGTAATCCAGAACACAATTAACACTGTTAAAGCTCTTGGCATGTGACCAAAGCACATGCAGGGGAGCTGGAATGTTAATACGCCACCTAAACCAACCCAGAGAGTTAGGAACACTACCTACACCAACCCAGAGAGTTAGGAACACTACCTACACCAACCAGAGAGTTAAGAACACTACCTACACCAACCAGAGAGTTAGGAACACTACCTACACCAACCAGAGAGTTAGGAACACTACCTACACCAACCAGAGAGTTAGGAACACTACCTACACCAACCAGAGAGTTAGGAACACTACCTACACCAACCAGAGAGTTAGGAACACTACCTACACCAACCAGAGAGTTAGGAACACTACCTACACCAACCAGAGAGTTAGGAACACTACCTACACCAACCAGAGAGTTAGGAACACTACCTACACCAACCAGAGAGTTAAGAACACTACCTACACCAACCAGAGAGTTAGGAACACTACCTACACCAACCCAGAGAGTTAAGAACACTACCTACACCAACCAGAGAGTTAAGAACACTACCTACACCAACCAGAGAGTTAGGAACACTACCTACACCAACCAGAGAGTTAGGAACACTACCTACACCAACCAGAGAGTTAGGAACACTACCTACACCAACCAGAGAGTTAGGAACACTACCTACACCAACCAGAGAGTTAAGAACACTACCTACACCAACCAGAGAGTTAAGAACACTACCTACACCAACCAGAGAGTTAGGAACACTACCTACACCAACCAGAGAGTTAAGAACACTACCTACACCAACCAGAGAGTTAGGAACACAACCTACACCAACCCAGAGAGTTAAGAACACTACCTACACCAACCAGAGAGTTAGGAACACTACCTACACCAACCAGAGAGTTAGGAACACTACCTACACCAACCAAAGAGTTAGGAACACTACCTACACCAACCAGAGAGTTAGGAACACTACCTACACCAACCAGAGAGTTAGGAACACTACCTACACCAACCAGAGAGTTAGGAACACTACCTACACCAACCCAGAGAGTTAGGAACACTACCTACACCAACCAGAGAGTTAAGAACACTACCTACACCAACCAGAGAGTTAGGAACACTACCTACACCAACCAGAGAGTTAGGAGCACTACCTACCGACACTGTAATGTTATGTCTAGTAACATCAGGGACTATATTACGCTGTGCATGATACCTGTGTAACAGGAGTCAGCCTATAACAGGACGGAGCATGCGCAGGACCACCCCGGGAGTAGCCGGCTAAGCATGCAGTCGTGTTCCGAGTCAACCCATACCTGATGTTGAATAAAGAGTGTTTATACTAAACCAACCGAGTGATTATTCAACATTACATGGTGTCAGAAGTCAACCATGGCAAAGTTCCCACCGCCGAGCAGTTTGGACTTCAGTCATCCGGAGCAGTGGCCTGAATGGAAACGCAGATTCCACAGGTACAGAATTGCGACCAAATTAGACAAAGAGGAGGAAGAAGTGCAAGTGTGCACTCTGCTGTACGCGCTCGGAAGTGAAGCCGAATCGATCGTCAAGACCTTCGTTTATACAGCCGACGGAGATGAAAAAGTATATGCAATTGTGCTGGACAAACTGGACAAATATTTTGTGCCGAAAGTTAACGTCATACACGAGCGAGCAAAGTTCCACCAGCGTGCACAGAAGCACGGAGAAAGCATGGAGGAATACATCCGCTGTTTACACGAGTTGGCGAGCACGTGCAGTTTTGGAACTGTGAAAGATGAAAATGTAAGGGACAGAATTGTTATAGGAGTATTGGATAAAGAATTGTCACAAAAGCTTCAAATGATGTCGGATTTAAACCTAGAGAGGGCATGCAGACACGCCAGGCAGTCGGAACAGATCAAGGGACAGATTTCCGAACAGAGTGGAGCCACAGAGTTGTGTGAGGTGACGCACACACAAAGACGAGCTTACTCCGCGCGGCCGAGAGGCGCATTTCAACCAGAGAGGAGAGGCAGCTACAGACCCCCCAGGCAGCAGCAGCACGCAGGCACAAGACATGCAGCTCAAGGCAACTGCGACAGGTGCGGCAACCAGCACGCCGAGAGTGATATGTGCGCAGCCAGACGTGCTGACTGTCGCAAGTGCGGTAAGAGGGGCCACTACGCTATTGTGTGTCGCACTCTACAGGTCAGTGATGTGTATGCAGAAGAGCAAACCGAACCTGATGATTATTATTTCTTGGGCTCTATCACTGTGCAGGACTCTAATAAGCCATGGCCAATAAAACTGCAACTCCGAGAAGGTGAGGTTGAGTTTAAGATAGACAGTGGAGCTGACACCAGTGTTATTTCTCAACACACCTATGACGCATTGGTGACAAGGCCGAAGCTGGTGTATACACATACTGTTTTGGATGGTCCAGGGGGCAGACTAATTAACAAAGGCAAGTTCAAAACATTCACTTGTCACAAAGGGACAGAGTACTGCTTCGACATACATGTTGTGGAAGGTCCCACAGTCAACAACCTACTGAGCAGAGAAGTGTCAGTAGCCATGGGTCTCATACAGAGAATGGAAAATGTGACAAATGTGCCCAGTGAGGCAGTGGTACCCAGCGAGTCAGTGGGACTTTTAAAAACAACCCCAGTGAAAATAAAACTGAGGGAAGGTGCAGTACCCTACTCTGTCCACACATCTCGCAGAGTCTCTGTACCCTTACTCCCTAAAGTGAAGGAGGAGCTTCAGCGGATGGTCAAATGTGGAGTTATTGAGGAAATAACAGAACCAACTGAATGGTGTGCCCCGATGGTGGTTGTGCCACGAAAGAATGGTCGAGTGAGAATATGTGTGGGACTAAATCGCCTCAACGAAGCCGTGCAGAGAGAGAAGTATATCTTACCGACTCTAGATGATATACTCCCCAAGCTGGCCGGTTCAAGCATGTTCGCACTGCTGGACGCTGCTACAGGATTTTGGCAAATTCCTCTGGAAAAGGACTGTGCCAAATTAACAACGTTCATCACGCCATTCGGAAGATATTTCTTCCACCGCCTTCCGTTTGGTATATCCAGCGCTCCAGAAATATTTCAGAGGGAGATGAATAATCTTCTCAAGGACCACGCAGGTGCAGCAGCCTTCATGGATGACATAATAGTCTATGGAGAAACCACAGAGGTGCATGACCAACGCCTGAAGACGGTACTGAAAACGCTAAGCGATGCTGGATTGAAGCTCAACGAAGAAAAATGCAAACTGAGACAGTCACAGGTCCAGTTTTTAGGCCACATCGTGGACAAGCGTGGTGTCAGGCCTGACATGGGAAAAGTGGAGGCCATAAGAAACATCCAGCCCCCTGGAAACACCACAGATCTGAAGCGGGTCATGGGCATGGTGCACTATCTTGGACGCTATCTGCCCAACCTAGCAGATGTCACACACCCACTCAATGACCTACTGAAAGCTGACACAGCATGGGTGTGGGGCCCGGCACAAGACAAGGCTTTCACTAAAGTCAAGCAGATGTTGACAGAGGCGCCCATATTAGCCTTCTATGATGTCAGCAAGCCGACAGTTGTAAGTGCCGACGCCAGCAGCTATGGATTAGGAGGTGTTCTCCTTCAAAATCACAGTGGACAATTATTGCCAGTCGCATACTGTTCTCGCACCTTGACAGATGCTGAGACAAGATATGCTCAGATTGAGAAGGAGTGTCTGGCGGCAGTCTGGGCATGTGAAAAGTTCTCCAAATACCTATACGGCCTGGACAACTTCACCATTCAAACAGACCATAAGCCATTGGTCCCACTCTTCAACCTCAAAGACATTGATGCAGTGCCACTTCGTTGTCAACGACTGCTCCTGAGGATGATGCGATTCAACGCGAAAGCGGTGTATGTCCCAGGCAAACTGCTTGTAGTAGCAGACACGCTCTCAAGGCATCCTTCTGCAGCGCTGCACCTGGAGACGGTTGAGCTGTCAGACGACATAGCGGCTCTAGAGGAAGCCACACAGGCAGCATGGCCAATGTCAAGTTCACGTCTGGATGAGGTTAAAGAGCGCACAAAAGAAGACCCAGAGCTACAGACGGTGATACAGTTTGTGAGAAATGGCTGGCCAAGATACGCATCCAAAGTGCCAAGCAACATCATGCCATACTACGCAGTGAAAGATTCCCTTTCAGTATGCCGCAACCTGCTCATCTATGGCGACAGAATCGTTATTCCCAAATGCATGAGGGCAGTAATAGTGGAACGACTGCACGACGGCCACATGGGCATTGTGAAGTGCCGTGAACGCGCCAAGCAGAGCGTCTGGTGGCCGGGCGTCGGTAAAGCCCTGCAGAAGTGGATAGAACACTGCAAACAGTGCCAGGTGACAAAACCCACCCAGAACAGAGAGCCGCTCATGCCAACGCCTCTACCCGACAGACCCTGGTCAAGAGTGGCTGCGGATATCTGCGAAGTGGACAAAAGAAACTACCTGGTTGTAGTCGACTACTTCTCAAAGTATATCGACCTTGTCTACCTACCAGACATGACAAGCGCCACAGTGAGGTCTCGCCTCAGCGCCATCTTTGCAAGGTGGGGCTGTCCCACGACCCTGGTGACGGATAATGGGCCTCAGTTCTGTGGGCATCAGTTTCAGCAGTTTGAAAAGGACTATGACTTTCACCATGTCACAACGAGCCCACATTTCCCACAAGCAAATGGAGCTGCTGAGAGAGCAGTGAGGACGGCTAAACACATTCTGAAACAGAAGGATCCAGCCCTCGCTCTTCTCAGCTACAGAGCAACTCCCATCCAGGCAACAGGATACAGTCCAGCCCAATTGATGCTGGGCCGCCAGATACGTACTCCTGTACCCATATTGGAGGAAAAGCTTATTCCCCGGTGGCCAGACATCAGACTGGTGAGGGCAGCAGACTCCAGAGCCAAGGCTGCCTACAAACACCACTATGACAGACGTCACTCAAGCCGCCCATTGCCCCTACTCAAGCCGGGTGACGCTGTTGCTGTCAAACTTGACAGTCAAAAAGGGTGGACTACAACTGCCACTGTCCTGGACAAATGCAGTGCCCCAAGGTCATACCTCATCCGCACCGGAGGCGGTGTTCTTCGCAGGAACAGGCGACACCTGCGTCTGCTGACTTCACCACTTCCCCAGCCCGAGCATGAGGAGGAAGAGGAAGCAGACGGGGTAATCGAGGAGGAAGCAGACGAACGACAGCTAGAGACGGTGACACCAATCCAGACACCAGCCACGGTCACCACGTTGAGAGGCAGAGTGGTTAAAAAGCCATCACATCTGAAAGACTTTTTCACCTGAAAGACTGTATAGTGAGTGCGTAGGGAGCCAATGAGGCAGAATAATCCTCGGCACCTATGTGGGCAACCGGTAGTCGACCCGGGAGTCTAGTTCAGGTTCATGTGACAGGGCTTGAAAAGAAACTCTAAAAGCATTCACTAACGTTAATAATAAGTATAATATGTTAATTAAAATAGCTAAGGTTAATATTGTAGTCATGTTCCATGGACTGCTAGATAGTTTAATTGGTTTACTTCCCTCAGGTTAAGCTACTCAAAGGAGGGAAGATGTAATGTTATGTCTAGTAACATCAGGGACTATATTACGCTGTGCATGATACCTGTGTAACAGGAGTCAGCCTATAACAGGACGGAGCATGCGCAGGACCACCCCGGGAGTAGCCGGCTAAGCATGCAGTCGTGTTCCGAGTCAACCCATACCTGATGTTGAATAAAGAGTGTTTATACTAAACCAACCAAGTGATTATTCAACATTACAGACACCAACCAGAGAGTTAGGAACACTACCTACACCAACCCAGAGAGCTAGGAACACTACCTACACCAACCAGAGAGTTAGGAACACTACCTACACCAACCAGAGAGTTAGGAACACTACCTACACCAAGCCAGAGAGTTAGGAACACTACCTACACCAACCAGAGAGTTAAGAACACTACCTACACCAACCAGAGAGTTAGGAACACTACCTACACCAACCAGAGAGTTAGGAACACTACCTACACCAACCAGAGAGTTAGGAACACTACCTACACCAACCAGAGAGTTAGGAACACTACCTACACCAACCAGAGAGTTAGGAACACTACCTACACCAACCAGAGAGTTAGGAACACTACCTACACCAACCAGAGAGTTAGGAACACTACCTACACCAACCCAGAGAGTTAGGAACACTACCTACACCAACCAGAGAGTTAGGAACACTACCTACACCAACCAGAGAGTTAGGAACACTACCTACACCAACCAGAGAGTTAGGAACACTACCTACACCAACCAGAGAGTTAGGAACACTACCTACACCAACCAGAGAGTTAGGAACACTACCTACACCAACCAGAGAGTTAGGAACACTACCTACACCAACCAGAGAGCTAGGAACACTACCTACACCAACCAGAGAGTTAGGAACACTACCTACACCAACCAGAGAGTTAGGAACACTACCTACACCAACCAGAGAGTTAGGAACACTACCTACACCAACCAGAGAGTTAGGAACACTACCTACACCAACCCAGAGAGTTAGGAACACTACCTACACCAACCAGAGAGTTAGGAACACTACCTACACCAACCAGAGAGTTAGGAACACTACCTACACCAACCAGAGAGTTAGGAACACTACCTACACCAACCAGAGAGTTAGGAACACTACCTACACCAACCAGAGAGTTAGGAACACTACCTACACCAACCAGAGAGTTAGGAACACAACCTACACCAACCAGAGAGTTAAGAACACTACCTACACCAACCAGAGAGTTAGGAACACTACCTACACCAACCAGAGAGTTAGGAACACTACCTACACCAACCAGAGAGTTAGGAACACTACCTACACCAACCAGAGAGTTAGGAACACTACCTACACCAACCAGAGAGTTAGGAACACTACCTACACCAACCAGAGAGTTAGGAACACTACCTACACCAACCAGAGAGTTAGGAACACTACCTACACCAACCAGAGAGTTAGGAACACTACCTACACCAACCAGAGAGTTAGGAACACTACCTACACCAACCAGAGAGTTAAGAACACTACCTACACCAACCAGAGAGTTAGGAACACTACCTACACCAACCAGAGAGTTAAGAACACTACCTACACCAACCAGAGAGTTAGGAACACTACCTACACCAACCAGAGAGTTAGGAACACTACCTACACCAACCCAGAGAGTTAGGAACACTACCTACACCAACCAGAGAGTTAGGAACACTACCTACACCAACCAGAGAGTTAAGAACACTACCTACACCAACCAGAGAGTTAGGAACACTACCTACACCAACCAGAGAGTTAGGAACACTACCTACACCAACCCAGAGAGTTAGGAACACTACCTACACCAACCCAGAGAGTTAGGAACACTACCTACACCAACCAGAGAGGAACACTACCTACACCAACCAGAGAGTTAGGAACACTACCTACACCAACCCAGAGAGTTAGGAACACTACCTACACCAACCAGAGAGTTAGGAACACTACCTACACCAACCAGAGAGTTAGGAACACTACCTACACCAACCAGAGAGCTATAGGAACACTACCTACACCAACCAGAGAGTTAAGAACACTACCTACACCAACCAGAGAGTTAGGAACACTACCTACACCAACCAGAGAGTTAAGAACACTACCTACACCAACCAGAGAGTTAGGAACACTACCTACACCAACCAGAGAGTTAGGAACACTACCTACACCAACCAGAGAGTTAGGAACACTACCTACACCAACCCAGAGAGTTAGGAACACTACCTACACCAACCCAGAGAGTTAGGAACACTACCTACACCAACCAGAGAGTTAGGAACACTACCTACACCAACCAGAGAGTTAGGAACACTACCTACACCAACCAGAGAGTTAGGAACACTACCTACACCAACCAGAGAGTTAGGAACACTACCTACACCAACCAGAGAGTTAGGAACACTACCTACACCAACCAGAGAGTTAGGAACACTACCTACACCAACCAGAGAGTTAGGAACACTACCTACACCAACCAGAGAGTTAGGAACACTACCTACACCAACCAGAGAGTTAGGAACACTACCTACACCAACCAGAGAGTTAGGAACACTACCTACACCAACCAGAGAGTTAGGAACACTACCTACACCAACCAGAGAGTTAGGAACACTACCTACACCAACCAGAGAGTTAGGAACACTACCTACACCAACCAGAGAGTTAGGAACACTACCTACACCAACCAGAGAGTTAGGAACACTACCTACACCAACCAGAGAGTTAGGAACACTACCTACACCAACCAGAGAGTTAGGAACACTACCTACACCAACCAGAGAGCTAGGAACACTACCTACACCAACCAGAGAGTTAGGAACACTACCTACACCAACCCAGAGAGTTAGGAACACTACCTACACCAACCAGAGAGTTAGGAACACTACCTACACCAACCAGAGAGTTAGGAACACTACCTACACCAACCAGAGAGTTAGGAACACTACCTACACCAACCAGAGAGTTAGGAACACTACCTACACCAACCAGAGAGTTAGGAACACTACCTACACCAACCAGAGAGTTAGGAACACTACCTACACCAACCAGAGAGTTAAGAACACTACCTACACCAACCAGAGAGTTAGGAACACTACCTACACCAACCAGAGAGTTAGGAACACTAGCTACACCAACCAGAGAGTTAGGAACACTACCTACACCAACCAGAGAGTTAGGAACACTACCTACACCAACCAGAGAGTTAGGAACACTACCTACACCAACCAGAGAGGAACACTACCTACACCAACCAGAGAGTTAGGAACACTACCTACACCAACCAGAGAGTTAGGAACACTACCTACACCAACCAGAGAGTTAGGAACACTACCTACACCAACCAGAGAGTTAGGAACACTACCTACACCAACCCAGAGAGTTAGGAACACTACCTACACCAACCAGAGAGTTAGGAACACTACCTACACCAACCAGAGAGTTAGGAACACTACCTACACCAACCAGAGAGTTAGGAACACTACCTACACCAACCAGAGAGTTAGGAACACTACCTACACCAACCAGAGAGTTAAGAACACTACCTACACCAACCAGAGAGTTAGGAACACTACCTACACCAACCAGAGAGTTAGGAACACTACCTACACCAACCAGAGAGTTAGGAACACTACCTACACCAACCAGAGAGTTAGGAACACTACCTACACCAACCAGAGAGTTAGGAACACTACCTACACCAACCAGAGAGTTAGGAACACTACCTACACCAACCAGAGAGTTAGGAACACTACCTACACCAACCAGAGAGTTAAGAACACTACCTACACCAACCAGAGAGTTAGGAACACTACCTACACCAACCCAGAGAGTTAGGAACACTACCTACACCAACCAGAGAGTTAGGAACACTACCTACACCAACCAGAGAGTTAGGAACACTACCTACACCAACCAGAGAGGAACACTACCTACACCAACCAGAGAGTTAGGAACACAACCTACACCAACCAGAGAGTTAGGAACACTACCTACACCAACCCAGAGAGTTAGGAACACTACCTACACCAACCAGAGAGTTAGGAACACAACCTACACCAACCAGAGAGTTAGGAACACTACCTACACCAACCAGAGAGTTAAGAACACTACCTACACCAACCAGAGAGTTAGGAACACTACCTACACCAACCAGAGAGTTAGGAACACTACCTACACCAACCAGAGAGGAACACTACCTACACCAACCAGAGAGTTAGGAACACTACCTACACCAACCCAGAGAGTTAGGAACACTACCTACACCAACCAGAGAGTTAGGAACACTACCTACACCAACCAGAGAGTTAGGAACACTACCTACACCAACCCAGAGAGTTAGGAACACTACCTACACCAACCAGAGAGTTAGGAACACTACCTACACCAACCAGAGAGTTAGGAACACTACCTACACCAACCAGAGAGTTAGGAACACTACCTACACCAACCAGAGAGTTAGGAACACTACCTACACCAACCAGAGAGTTAGGAACACTACCTACACCAACCAGAGAGTTAGGAACACTACCTACACCAACCAGAGAGTTAGGAACACTACCTACACCAACCAGAGAGTTAGGAACACTACCTACACCAACCAGAGAGTTAAGAACACTACCTACACCAACCAGAGAGTTAGGAACACTACCTACACCAACCAGAGAGTTAGGAACACTACCTACACCAACCAGAGAGTTAGGAACACTACCTACACCAACCAGAGAGTTAGGAACACTACCTACACCAACCAGAGAGTTAGGAACACTACCTACACCAACCAGAGAGTTAAGAACACTACCTACACCAACCAGAGAGTTAGGAACACTACCTACACCAACCAGAGAGTTAGGAACACTACCTACACCAACCAGAGAGTTAGGAACACTACCTACACCAACCAGAGAGTTAAGAACACTACCTACACCAACCAGAGAGTTAAGAACACTACCTACACCAACCAGAGAGTTAGGAACACTACCTACACCAACCCAGAGAGGAACACTACCTACACCAACCAGAGAGTTAGGAACACTACCTACACCAACCCAGAGAGTTAGGAACACTACCTACACCAACCCAGAGAGGAACACTACCTACACCAACCAGAGAGTTAGGAACACTACCTACACCAACCAGAGAGTTAAGAACACTACCTACACCAACCAGAGAGTTAGGAACACTACCTACACCAACCAGAGAGTTAGGAACACTACCTACACCAACCCAGAGAGTTAGGAACACTACCTACACCAACCAGAGAGTTAGGAACACTACCTACACCAACCCAGAGAGTTAAGAACACTACCTACACCAACCAGAGAGTTAGGAACACTACCTACACCAACCAGAGAGTTAAGAACACTACCTACACCAACCAGAGAGTTAGGAACACTACCTACACCAACCAGAGAGTTAGGAACACTACCTACACCAACCAGAGAGTTAGGAACACTACCTACACCAACCAGAGAGTTAGGAACACTACCTACACCAACCAGAGAGTTAGGAACACTACCTACACCAACCAGAGAGTTAGGAACACTACCTACACCAACCAGAGAGTTAGGAACACTACCTACACCAACCAGAGAGTTAGGAACACTACCTACACCAACCAGAGAGTTAGGAACACTACCTACACCAACCAGAGAGTTAGGAACACTACCTACACCAACCAGAGAGTTAGGAACACTACCTACACCAACCAGAGAGTTAGGAACACTACCTACACCAACCCAGAGAGTTAGGAACACTACCTACACCAACCAGAGAGTTAGGAACACTACCTACACCAACCAGAGAGTTAAGAACACTACCTACACCAACCAGAGAGTTAGGAACACTACCTACACCAACCAGAGAGTTAGGAACACTACCTACACCAACCAGAGAGTTAGGAACACTACCTACACCAACCAGAGAGTTAGGAACACTACCTACACCAACCAGAGAGTTAGGAACACTACCTACACCAACCAGAGAGTTAGGAACACTACCTACACCAACCAGAGAGTTAAGAACACTACCTACACCAACCAGAGAGTTAGGAACACTACCTACACCAACCAGAGAGTTAGGAACACTACCTACACCAACCAGAGAGTTAGGAACACTACCTACACCAACCAGAGAGGAACACTACCTACACCAACCAGAGAGTTAGGAACACTACCTACACCAACCAGAGAGGAACACTACCTACACCAACCAGAGAGTTAGGAACACTAGCTACACCAACCAGAGAGTTAGGAACACTACCTACACCAACCAGAGAGTTAGGAACACTACCTACACCAACCAGAGAGGAACACTACCTACACCAACCAGAGAGTTAAGAACACTACCTACACCAACCAGAGAGTTAGGAACACTACCTACACCAACCAGAGAGTTAGGAACACTACCTACACCAACCAGAGAGTTAAGAACACTACCTACACCAACCCAGAGAGTTAGGAACACTACCTACACCAACCAGAGAGTTAAGAACACTACCTACACCAACCAGAGAGTTAGGAACACTACCTACACCAACCAGAGAGTTAGGAACACTACCTACACCAACCAGAGAGTTAGGAACACTACCTACACCAACCAGAGAGTTAGGAACACTACCTACACCAACCAGAGAGTTAGGAACACTACCTACACCAACCAGAGAGTTAGGAACACTACCTACACCAACCCAGAGAGCTAGGAACACTACCTACACCAACCAGAGAGTTAGGAACACTACCTACACCAACCAGAGAGTTAGGAACACTACCTACACCAACCAGAGAGTTAGGAACACTACCTACACCAACCAGAGAGTTAGGAACACTACCTACACCAACCAGAGAGTTAGGAACACTACCTACACCAACCAGAGAGTTAGGAACACTACCTACACCAACCAGAGAGTTAGGAACACTACCTACACCAACCCAGAGAGTTAGGAACACTACCTACACCAACCAGAGAGTTAGGAACACTACCTACACCAACCAGAGAGTTAGGAACACTACCTACACCAACCAGAGAGTTAGGAACACTACCTACACCAACCAGAGAGTTAGGAACACTACCTACACCAACCAGAGAGTTAGGAACACTACCTACACCAACCAGAGAGTTAGGAACACTACCTACACCAACCAGAGAGTTAAGAACACTACCTACACCAACCAGAGAGTTAGGAACACTACCTACACCAACCAGAGAGTTAGGAACACTACCTACACCAACCAGAGAGTTAGGAACACTACCTACACCAACCAGAGAGTTAGGAACACTACCTACACCAACCAGAGAGTTAGGAACACTACCTACACCAACCAGAGAGTTAGGAACACTACCTACACCAACCAGAGAGTTAGGAACACTACCTACACCAACCAGAGAGTTAAGAACACTACCTACACCAACCAGAGAGTTAGGAACACTACCTACACCAACCAGAGAGTTAAGAACACTACCTACACCAACCAGAGAGTTAGGAACACTACCTACACCAACCAGAGAGTTAGGAACACTACCTACACCAACCAGAGAGTTAGGAACACTACCTACACCAACCAGAGAGTTAGGAACACTACCTACACCAACCAGAGAGTTAGGAACACTACCTACACCAACCAGAGAGTTAGGAACACTACCTACACCAACCAGAGAGTTAGGAACACTACCTACACCAACCAGAGAGTTAGGAACACTACCTACACCAACCAGAGAGTTAAGAACACTACCTACACCAACCAGAGAGTTAGGAACACTACCTACACCAACCAGAGAGTTAAGAACACTACCTACACCAACCAGAGAGTTAGGAACACTACCTACACCAACCAGAGAGTTAGGAACACTACCTACACCAACCAGAGAGTTAGGAACGCTTAAGGCGAGACAGTACCCCCAAAATTGCCTTTTTGCTTTTTTTCGACGATAGAGATTTTGTTATATTTTGTGTCTTATTTCAAACTAGTGGCAATACAATATCGAAAACAGACAATTAGTTGTTTATTTTACTTAATTTTGTCTGATTGTGTCCATAGATCACAATTACAATACAGAACTTTGAGGTTGTTTTCTGAAAAACTAGTTTTTATGCATTTTACTTACACACAAAGACATGGAACTCCATTTCCCTAGTACCTACACACACCATTAGCATATTCTTGGTATCTAGAGACATCTATGGACCTCAGTGAATGTATTCCCAGTGTCAAAAATATTGTGTCTATTACTAGGCTTGCTTAAATTGTGATGAAACAAATGAGAATATGAATTATGATTTTTCTTTGCATCTATACAGTGAATAACACCATGCTGGCTAACTGCCACTGATCTCGTCCAGTACCTTCTTGAGATCATGTGTACAAAAGATCTAAGGAAATGAATAAAGGGAAGATGATTAAAGAGAAGGTTTTGTAGATACAGTACTGAATTCTCCCATCCGGACCAATGCAATTTGAAATATTATTATAGAATAGCAGGCTTATAAATTACCTTATTATAGCCAATTCGCACATTTATGGATTGTGCCAAATCTTATATTTCAAATGCCCGAGTTCAATTTGGATTTAGTATCACAGGCGTACATAAGAACAGATCATTAAATCTACTGTATGTACAGTAGCTTTTTTATTTTTTCCAGGGTGGCACCATTTTGAAACTAATTTCAAATCTAATTGTTGCTACATGCTAAAAATAGGGAAGAGAAACTAACTGTGCTTCAATATATACCAATAATGTTAAGTTTTGTGGTTTATTATCCCGAGTAATAAGAGATATTAAAAAAAAATGCATAGGCCTACAGAAGTAATTTGCTTGAAACCCCATAGAGGCCTTTGGGAAGTGTCGTTCGGAAATATTCCAACGCTCATCGAAAGCTGTCGGTGTCATCTTCAAAATGGCCGCAAAAAAACTACAATTCCCGACGTAAAGACTTTCCAAAATGGTCGACTTTCGCGAACTAAACTACACGAAAACAAAAATCTATCTAATAACACTTTACCCTATTGGTAAACTAACATATTGATGATAATATACATTATAACTGCTGTTGTGACATGGTTATGATGTTTATACTTGAATACGTTTGAAAAATAAAATGATACTTTTGTCAAACAGTCTGGAGAGATTGATTTATGCCATGATGTCATTTGCGGTCCGCCGATGGACCGCACGGGTGGAAGAGGTTAATAGGGAACTGCCTCATTTGCATATATAATCATACAATTCTGAAAACCTGCAATATATTTTTTTCTTAGTTTATATGTACATAACAAACTGGGAAAGTTTCATAGTGATATATATTCAAATATTTGTTTTGCCTATTAGGGGATACTGTCTCGCCTTAAATGTTGATGGCTACAGAAACAGGTGCACCAGAGACCATCCTGAGCTACTGTGGTTTCCACTACGAGGACCAAACTGCATTTAATTGATGTCACTCAAACCAAGCTGTCCCAGAGAGACTTTAAGGCTACGGTTACACCTTAGTTTCGTTTTCGGTTTCTCCAGATCGCAACGCAACGGTAGCCAAGTGAGACATACGTTTGCAACCCGAGTACTTTCGTTTTGTCAGAACGAGGCTTGGTCAGACCACAACGGATCTCGTCTCGAATTCAGCACTGAGCATGCGCAGGGAGGTAGTTACTCTCCCTCGTCCCCGCTGTCATCCACACTCAGCTGTGAGAGAATTGTTGAATAGATACACAAATGTTCTAGAATGTTTGATTATGACATCATACTGAGCTGGACCTGTACTTTGTGATGTTATGTTATTTCGGGCATTCATAACGTTATTTCGCGGGACTGTACATTGTAACATTAACACAGCCCAGCTGTCAACTGTACTTTGTAACATTATGTTATTTCGGGCATTCATAACATTATTTCACGGGACTGTGGATTGTAATGTTAACACAGCCCAGCTGTCAACTGTAGGCTACTTTGTAACTTTCGGGCGTTTTATTCATAACAAACATTGACGCGATTCCGCCAACACATATGTAATATTAATAGGTTTTGCTCACAGAGAGATAGATAAATAAATAAACATAATCACGGTTATCTACCAACAACTGCATGTACTGTAGAAATGTATGTTTCAGTGCAGATAAAGGTACTGTACAAAATAACCTCTAAAACACTGCTAGAATACACAAGCAGTTAGGGTGCGCTGTGTTAATGTTACAATGTACAGTCGCGCGAAATAACATTATGAATAAAACGCCCGAAATAACATAACTTTACAATGTACAGTTTCTGACAGCTGGGCTCGCAAAATAACGTTATGGCATTATGCTCGGTGCTGCTTGAGGCAGGAGAGATGAGGGGCGCGGGGCATGGGGCACGCAATTCTTGTACCGGATCTCCTCTCTGGTAAACAAGAATACCCTGAAGACTCTGGCAGGAGCACTCATTCAAGGGTACTACGACTATGCTTGCACCTCATGGTACCAAAGCACCTCAAAGGCACTAAAAAACAAATTACAAACATCTCAAAACAAGCTAGTCAGACTACTGCTTGACCTAACTCCTAGAACCCACCTCACCCCTGCCCACTTTGACAACCTATGATGGCTTAGAGTAGACGACAGAGTACAGCAACTTGCAATGGGCCTGGTCTACAAGATACACTACGCGACCAAGGTACCCATGTACATGTCAAAATACTTCCCAAAGGTCAGTGAATACCACGATCACAACACCAGAGGGAGCTCCACAAATCATGTAAAACCCAGATTCGGCTCAAACAAGGGACTAAACACGTTTCGCAATTATGCCACATCAATGTGGAACGCCCTACCTAAAGCTGTAAAGGAATGTGAATCACTACCCACTTTCAAAAACACTCTCAAAAAACACCTACGTGAGACTGCAATTCGAAACTGGCCCCTACAAATGTCCTAACCTAGTTGTACAGTAAATGACCAAGTAAGGCTTTGTCAGTATTCCAATGTACAGTGTAAAATGTGTGTGTGTCCCCTACCCAACCCCCCCCCCCACCTCCAATGTACAGCCCTCACCCAACCCCACCCCACCCAACCTCCTCCAATGTACAGTTTCTACGCCAAATGTATATACACTCTTTTTCTGGACACTTTTGTATCACAAACAGTACTGTATTTGCAAATCTGATATGTCAATGTACAGTTACCCCCACCCCACCCACCCAACCACCTCCAATGTACAGTTTCTCCCCTCCCCCCCACCTACACAATCCCCCCCCACCCCACCTACCCAACCTCCTCCAATGTACAGTTTCTTCCCCCTCAAATGTACTGTATATACTCTCTTTTTGTATCACAAACAGTACTGTATTTGTAGATCTGGTATGTCATAAATGTCTAGATGTAGCAGTACTGTCTATCTGTATGTCATGTATGTCATATGTTATGATGAATTGAAAATGGGGGACCCTGATGTAAACAAGACGAAAGTCTTTCTCTGGTCTGCATCCCCTTAACAATTGTATGTATTGAGCTGTACTGTACTGTACCCATTCTGCAATCTGTTAATAAACTAATCAATCAATCAATCATGGGGGCTGCTGCTGCTCGGTGCTGCTCGGGCTGCTGCTCGAGACAGACAGACAGACAGACAGACAGACAGCCCAGACTGGAGAGATACACGGTGCTGCGCGCGGGCTGCTCCTCGGCCGCTGCTCGGTGCTGCTCCCCGGGCTCGAGACAGACAGCCAGACAGGAGGGATATACATGGTGCTGCGCGCGGGCTGTAGGTTACACTGCAGTCTGACAGTCTACTGCGCATGGGCGTTTTCACAACAACGGCTCCGTGCAGATTACGACTGTTGTCTGCGAGTTTTGGCGCTACTCCAAAACGGAAAACACAATTAAAAAACGTATAAAAACGAGCACAAAAACAGTCAGTGTAACAAGCGCCTAAATGGTTAAGATTAGATTCAGATGTATTGTCATCATACAGCACAAGTACAGTACAACGAAAAGGAGTTTGGCATCCAACCAGAGTGCAAATGTAACAGTAAAGTGCAACAGCAATATACAATGTTCAGGGCCCAGAGTTCAAAACTTTTAATCCCCATCTGATTGGATCAGCTTTGTATTTTGGGTAGTTGAACACCAAAAAACAGGATTAGGAATCGGATGACTTTGATATCCAATTAGATCAGGAAATAAAATCCAAGCTTTAATCTGGATCAAATCTTCAAAACGGGTAGTTCAAACCGACAACACAGGATTACCAGAGCCAAATGTACTATATAATTTATTAAAAAATATGTTTCAATATAAATAAGATGGCAAAGTTTGTTAACTGAAATAATAATAAAAAAATTTGCCTTCATGGCAAATCAATTTTATTTTAAATGTTTTGGTCACATTTGTTGTGGCCTATTTTGTTTTCAACCAAATGTTGATGACATAAATGTTTATGCTCATAAAAGTATCACAACAAAGATTGTCGATCACAAATGTAATTTCGATTTTAGATTAAAGAAAAAATATCTTCAACAAAAAACTGAAACCTCAGCTTAGAATGCAGCTCCTCAAAGCACGCCTGGATGAATGTTTTTTTGTTGTTACCCTAGTGGGAGTTTTATTTTTTATTACAATTCCATTATGATTTTATGTCCTTTATGTATTTAACAATATAATTAGACATTATAGATGTCTCTGCAATGTGGTCTCTTGTCTTCCTTGTAATATTTTTCATATCCACTAGATGGAGATCGGTAGGATTAAAGCACTGATATTCAGGATCTAGTCATCTTGAAAAGTCTAAATCTGGATCAGGGTGATCCTATCCTGGATTGCTTTGAAATACAGGGACAAAATCTGGCCGAGTTGTCTGATCGTGGATCACAAAAAATGGGATTTACAATCTGATCGGATTAGATGGGGATTAAGCATTTTGAACTCCTGGGTGATTAAACTGGGTATAAAATATACAAATGAGTACTACTGAGTGTAGTGCTAATCAGATGGATGTACAGAATTGTAGTATAATACAATGATACAGTGATACAGGTATAAAGACAGTATGGTAGTATAGTCATACTGGCCAGCAGCGTAACTAGTAAGAGTAGGATATGTACAGCTATAGATATAGTATCTAGATAAGTCACTCAAACCAAGCTGTCTCTGAGAGACGTGAAATGGTGACAAGTGGTCTTAGTGGGACAGACCGCAGTATGAGAACAAACATTGTTTTGTGTGCATGCGTTCATGTGTGTGCATGTGTCTATGTTTATGTCTGTCTATCTGTGTGTGTGTGTGTGTGTGTGTGTGTGTGTGTGTGTGTGTGTGTGTGTGTGTGTGTGTGTGTGTGTGTGTGTGTGTGTGTGTGTGTGTGTGTGTGTGTGTGTGTGTGTGTGTGTGTGTGTGTGTGTGTGTGTGTGTGTGTGTGTGTGTGTGTGTGTGTGTGTGTGTGTGTGTGTGTGTGTGTGTGTGTGTGTGAATGCCTTTATGTAACCTGAGCTAACAAACCCCAGCTCATCTAGTCACTCAGCACATCCCAGTTAAAGCCAAGCCTGCCATTAACTGAAGTATTGTCTTCTCTTCTCTATATATACTACTAATATATATTTCATTTCATTTTATTTAGTTTCACACATGGTAGTGTATTACAGTACATTACAAATTCCCATAATTCATTTAGTTATTATAATCAAATACACCCATAAGCGAAAAAAGCAGGAAGAAGAATAAATTCTTATTAATACCTGCCCCCTATCCAATTAAATAAAGTAAATTTGATGGTCGGCACATACAACCATTACTTGCACTAAAGTGCACATTTAAACAAATCCAAAACAAAACAACTAGAACAAAAACGAGCAACAAATGAACAATCAAACATGTAGAAAAGCTAAAGATAAGCAAAAGATAACTCCAGAGTCTAATCCTTTTCGTAGTCTTCATATTGTCTAATTATTTTCATCTTATACATTTTTTTAAATTGATGAATGTTTTTACCTCCCTTTAGGTCATTGTGGAGAGAATTCCACATTTTTATTCCCTGAAGGACTTCTGAGTGGTCCGTGCAAACTGATGTTTAAAATCAAATTCCCTCCTGCTATCCCCACTTTCTGAACTACATACAAACTTATTTTGTAAATTAACTGGCAGCAAATAGCTTTTTGCCCTAAACATAAATAATAACGTCTGTAGTTTCACTATCTCTTCAAGTTTCAATACCCTCAATCTGAGTGTGTTCTCTATATTCGACATTATGCATGATACCGCTCTCTTCTGTAATGTGTATTATGATTTTATGGTAGTCATATATGTATTTCCCCATACTTCAGCACAATAACTAAGGTATGGTGAGATAAGTGAGCAATATAGTATTTGCATTGCATCATATTTTAACACGTCTCACTTTATTTAAAACAAAAATACTGTTAGACATCTTTTTTTTAACGTGTGCTATGTGGGATTTCCATGTTAGTTTGTCATCCATTATTACACCCAAAAATCTAAACTCTGACACTCTTTCAATAGCCACGCCATCTATTGATACTACCAACTTGTCGTCCTTTTGTCGATTACAGAAAATCATAAATTTAGTTTTTTTCAGATTTAACGATAACTTGTTTACATCAAACCATTTTTATAGTTGTCATTTCATGTTCAATATAACTCGTTTAAATCGTATCCAGAACAGTGAAAATTTGTGCCATCTGCGAACAAAACAAATTGTAATATTTTTGACATATATAATTAAGCATTACATCACGCGCAGGAGTGGTTTGTGAACAATAAACCATGCCTAGGGGTGGTCGTTAGACCCCCCTAGGCATGGTTTATTGTTCACAAATCACGACTGCAAGTGGTGTAAAGCTTTTATACAACTGCCACATTCATCCAACCTTATTTCTATACAATAAACACACATTAATCGAAGATTTATTGAAAAAACCATCCGCCAGAAAAAGTAGTTCCCACAACTACAAAAAAGACAATTTGCCTCCATGTGGAAGCAGATCGGAAGTGCATCCAACCAACTAACACATCCAACTGTGTATTATTGGAATGATTGAGAGAAGTTGCCTCATGTGGAAGCAGCTTGAAGTGCATCCAACCAACTAACACATCCAACTGTGTATTATTGGAATGATTGATTGAAAATTGTATTACCAGATGCAGAATGGGTACAATACAGTACGGCTCAATACACACAATTGTTAAGGGAATGCAGACCTACTTTCCATAGAACTTCATTCTTAGATGCTTCTATAGAAAGTAGGTAAAACAAATTAAAAAGTTTTCTTTGCCCTATAGGAAAAAAACGTTTTATTCGCCCTATTTTTTTATTTATTTTTTTAAACCTACTGTAGAGGGCCTAAACTTAACCAGTTGGAAACCAAGCGTAAAGTAATAAAATTAGCAATCAATCAACTCAATAGGCCATGCTCACTTAGAACAGCGCAGCACCCAGCTCTCTCTCAGTCTGACTATCCCACGCGTTGCAGGCAGAGTGTGTGTGTGTGTGTGCGTGTGTGTGTGTGTGTGTGTGTGTGTGCGTGTGTGTGTGTGTGTGTGTGGGGGGGGGATGTGGGGGGGTGTGTGGCGGTGGGTGGAGACTAGAGCGAGCGCTGACAGTCGAAAGGAAAAAGAAATTGAAAATAAAATTGAAAATTAATCAATCAATCAATCCGCGATTTTTCTTTTGTTACAGAATGATTCAAGACCCATCAATTACATCATCCAACATTGTTTAAAGCACTAAGACATTCGCTGTGACAGAATCGCTTGATATTTAGTCGTTTAGTCGTTATCAACATATCCATTTGTTAAATTATTGTCCGGCATCTTGTGATCCGGCGGAGTGATGTGATGTGATTCGGTTATGGGCGGGTCCTGGGCCAGCAGCGTGGAATTGTGAAGAATAAACACGTGTAAAATGACTGTTTCAGCCAATCAGAATCGAGAAATTTGCATGCCGTTGTATAATATATATTATCTCTCTCTCCTCTCTCCCACTTCTCTATTCTATTGCTCTCTCTCTCTCACCTTCATCTCTCTCTCTCTTCTCTCTCTCTCTCTCTCACCAGTCACTGAATACCACACCCGTCTGCTGTATTTTTCTCTCTTGCGCGCACACACACACACACACACACACACACACACACACACACACACACACACACACACACACACACACACACACACACACACACACACACACACACACACACACACACACACACACACACACACACACACACACACACACACACACACACACACACACACACACACACACACACACACACACACACACACACACACACACACACACACACACACACACACACACACACACACTTCCCATTTACCTGGTGACCGCACGCGTGCAGATGGTGGTGATGAAGCAGCCGACAACGATCATCCAGCCCCAGCCTCCGTCAGGTGGGGCCACGTCCTCCTCCGTCCTCCGTCCTGCCCTGGCCTTTCGTTCCAGTGTCCCGGCCATCTCTCCACTCGCTCACGGTCTCCGTTTTTCTGTCTGAGAACATACCGAGAGGGGTTACAGATAGGGATGTCCCGATCAAATTTTTTTGCTCCCGATCCGATCCCGATCATGTGATTTTGAGTATCTATCGATACCGATCTTTCCTGATCCGATAAAAAAAAATTATTGAAAAAAAAAAAAAATTCTCCCATCCCAATTTCTCACATTACATTCACCCTGAATGTTGACGTTATCCAGGTGAAAAGTTAACTTCATTCAAGCGAGGCATTGCAACCGGAGTAATCTAAAAACTCCGCCTCCAGCCTGCTGCTTCATGAGAGCAATGGCGCCATCGTCTGTAAAAATCAGGTGACTGCAAGTTCTGCAACTAGTGGATGTCCCTCATCCTTGACATAAATCATTTGATAATAATAATAATAATAATAATAATAATAATAATAATAATAATAATAATAATAATAATAATAATAATAATAATAATAATAATAATAATAATAATAATAATAATAATAATAATAATAATAATAATAATAATAATAATAATAATAATAATAATAATAATAATGGCTTGGATTTATATAGCGCTCTTCGTGACACCCAGAGCGCTTCACAGAGTCCATTATTCGTTCATACACAGTCATACCGGTGGTGGTAAGCTACAATTGCAGCATGAGCTGCCCTGAGGCAGACTCACGGAAGCGTGGCGAATAATCATCGCCTACGGCCCCTCCGACCACCACCAACATTCATTCACATGCATACACATTCATTGATGTATAATTAAATCAAAGGAAATGCGTTTGTTTTGGCAAAATTCTTCTGCTCTGTGTGACAATAAATTAATGAATGATGATATGCAAATTAAAACCAAAACTAAGGCCTCAGTATGAGTTTAAGACGTGAACATGTTCATGTTTGTTGAATTAAAAAAAAAAGTTAAAAAAAAAAGAAAAAAAATCCAGATTTTTTGTGATCCAGGATCAGACAACTCGGCCAGATTTTGTCCCGGTATTTCAAAGCAATCCAGGATAGGATCACCCTGATCCAGATTCAGACTTTTCAAGATGACTAGATCCTGAATATCAGTGCTTTAATCCTACCCTGGATATGGGAAAAAAGGAAGACAAGGACCACATTGCAGAGACATCTATAATGTCTAATTATATTGTTAAATACATAAAGGACATCAAATCATAATGGAATTGTAATAAAAAAAAATACTCCCACCAGGGTAACAACAACAAAACATTCATTCAAAGGCAGCTGGATCATCCAGACGTGCTTTGAGGAGCTGAATTCTAAGTGAGATTTCTGTTTGCTGAAGGTGATGACAGATGGACTTTTTTTTGTTGAAGATATTTTTTCTTTAATCTAAATTACATTTGTGATTGACAATCTTTGTTGTGATAGTTTTATGAGCATAAACATTTATGTCATCAGCATTTGGTTGAAAACAAAATAGGCCACCATTAATGTGACCAAAAATAAAATGTATTTGCCATGAAGGCTAAGAATTGTGTATTATTTCAGTTAACAAAATGCCATCTTATTTATATTGAAACATATTTTTAAATAAATTGTATAGTACATTTTGCTCTGGTAATCCACTGGAAATCCACCCCTCTGGTGGGATCAAGATAATTTCAATCCTGCGGTTTGAAATACCCGTTTTGAAGATTTGATCCAGATTAAAGCTTGGATTTGATTTCCTGATCTGATCGGATATCAAAGTGATCCTGATCCTGTTTTTTGGTTTTGAACTAGCCACAATCCAAATCTGATCTGATCAGGATTAAACGTTTTGAACTCCAGGGCCCTATTCCCCGTACCTGGTTCAACTAAGTCGATCAAGAGACCCATTATCCAGATTCAATTAACCCGATGTTTGAAGCCGGGATTTTCCTGTTCCTCGAAGGTGGATTCAGTCTCGTTAACTCGAACCAGACTTGAGACCCAGGATAAGTGCGCGCGGCCGCTTCAGTTGAAAAGCCAGCAAGTATCGATAGCAGAAATCCTGATTTTCTAACGGCATTGATTGATTAATTGATTTAAAACTTTATTAACAGATTGCAGTACGGCTCAATAGCCTCGACGAAAAGTTAAATGCATAATCTATAGGCTAATTTTAAGTCCCTCATTACCCCAATCAATCAGATTATATTTCTTTAAACTTGCCTGCTGGCAGTAGGTTTATGGAATGGATAATCAAATGAGATCTTGCTAGCGAAAATAATTAATTCAACTGTTTCAGAATAAGGATACGGCTCTCTTACCCATTGATTGATGTATGGTGGATGTTTTACTTATCTGCACTGTGGTGTGACGGTTTGTCGTTTTGACTTTCACGCAGACGACCCGCGTTCGAATCCCCCTTCTTCTAGTCATTTTCTTCTTTTTGCAATGTAGGAATAATTCAATTTGGTGCACGTTGAGAGCTATATAAAGAATGACATCCTCAATGCATGTAGATTTATAATATTTTAACTTAAAACTAGGCTACTTTTGCGTATAATCATTAATATTATATTCCAAAAAAATTATATTGGAAACGCAGGGTCTCGAACTCGGGTCGCCCGCTTGCCAGGAGCGAACACTGGCCATTGCACCACTGTGCCAGACGGGATATATCCATTGTGTATCCATCAATGCGACCCGTGTTTCGAATATTTTTCTTTTGAATGAAGTTTTATCTCTTTATTCTCAAATGCATTAATGTGACGTCAACGGCTCATTCAATTTCTCAAATCCGTCAAACAGCGCATCTCATCAGACATTTTAATCCCAGTTACAATATCACAATAACGTGTGAGTGATGATACAATTCAACAATCCTCAGAGTCCTCGTAATTCATAATCCACAAAAACCACAATCCATGCATAGACACAAATTTTATGCTTGAATGAAACACAATCCGGGCGCTCCGTTAAGCAAATCTACAGTGGAGAATATATGAAACTAATCAGAGCCAAACGGCCGATTTCATTCATTAAAAATATCCCTGCGGGATTCACATTTGCAATGCGCCGTTATTAAAATAACCACATGCAGCGTGTATCGCACTCCGAGCGCCGTATATGACGTGCATTATTTTATTTAGGACAAAGTAAATCTATAGGCTGAATATGATTTATTATCAGCATTTAGTTCTATTATTATACATTTCAAAAGCCCCCTCTAGGAAAACGAAGCACAGAAACATAATTCAGAATGGTATAATGCAGATCTAGACTGTGAGAATCATTTCAGGAAGCGAGCTGGCATTTCTTTGCGGGGGCGTGGCCATGGTTCATCCAGCTAACTGAATTTAACCCTGCTCTCGACCAGGCTCAAACTTTTTGATCTGTTGTCATGGTGATTTAGACAATCGAGCGTCGGGGAACAGAAAGGTCCGGCTTAAGTCAGGCTATGCTGGAAATTATCCGGCTAACTCAGTTAGCCAGGTACGGGGAACGGGCTGGGCCCAGGGCTTCTCCAGGTTCCAACGCTGTGTTACTGTTGACTATTTACTTCCTCGTGTGACGTCACTTTAAATACGGCTACCAAGACGCTCAAAAAGCAAAAGCAAGTTGAGTCGAGGTACCATGCAGTGAAAAGCGGCATAAGAGAATACTTCATAATGTTTCATGCAATTAAAAAGTTAATATATATTTAGTACACATGATTTATTTATTTTAAATAACACAGTGACTTTTCCTTTTTGATAAGAAAGTCTATTGCTGGTACTTGAGCATATGCATACTTTATGTTGATGGCCTTTGTCTAAATGTATAATGTGGCCACAAAAATAGAAAGGTTTAATTATTTTGTTTGTTTGCAAAGTTAATACTTTGACAAATGTTGCCTATATTTTTCAATCAGTTCGGTCTTTGTGTGCCAAACATTATTTAAGGCAAACCGCTGTAAACTTTTTTTTTTACCAAATAAATGAGAAGCATGTTTAAATCAGCAATGCCTCCCCTCTTGTACCAAAACCTCTAACCGGTCACCGTCAAAATGCCTCATTCTTTCAGTTTTTGCATGACTACGTCCTTGAGAATAACTGAAAAATTTGATTATTTTTAGGCTATATATCTTATGCTGATGTATGGTATTTTTGGAGTGTTACATTTTTTTTAAATAAAAAACAACGTATACCGAACCGAACCGAAAACCGTGATACGAACCGAACCGTGGGTTTTGTGAACCGTTCCACCCCTACAGGTGATTGTTACACCATCACTGATAACTGTCTCAGGTTCATTACAGGTGACTGTTACACACATCACTGCTACCTGTACAATAAGATCATCTTGTTGTTAGCAGCAATTTACAATTCCTCATAAATTACATACAGTATGTAAATAAATAGGGAAGTAGCATTGCGCTGTATGTTGCTGTAAAACTCAGATTATGTACTTTTAGCTGCACAGAAATAAGTTTTGTAGTCATTATGGTCAGGATTTTACAGCACTTTAAAAATAAGAGGAGAGGGGCGCTCCAGTAGCACACCATGTACCGCGCTGCGTCGCGGATCGGCTAACCCGAGTTCGATTCCCGAACCCGCCGTCATTTGCCAAATGTCTTCCCCTGCTCTCTCTCCCGTTTCACCCTCACTGTATCTGTCGGTCGTGTTTGACCAGGAAAAGCGATAAATGCTAAAAAATAAAGTTTAAAAAAATAAAATAAGAGGAGAATAAACAAGAGCCTGTCAAATGCCATGGCGGCCAAAACAAAGGGAGCTTGGGCCACAAATTGGGCGGTGCTGCTATAATCCAACCAACAGTCGAGTTTCAAACAAAATGCACACCTAGGTTTACATGGTCCATCTGACTGAGGAGTTAATACACACCTAGATGTATATAGGCCATCTGACTGAGGAGTTAATACACACCTAGATGTATATAGGCCATCTGACTGAGGAGTTAATACACACCTAGATGTATATAGGCCATCTGACTGAGGAGTTAATACACACCTAGATGTATATAGGCCATCTGACTGAGGAGTTAATACACACCTAGATGTATATAGGCCATCTGAGTGAGGAGTTAATACACACCTAGATGTATATAGGCCATCTGACTGAGGAGTTAATACACACCTAGATGTATATAGGCCATCTGAGTGAGGAGTTAATACACACCTAGATGTATATAGGCCATCTGACTGAGGAGTTAATACACACCTAGATGTATATAGGCCATCTGAGTGAGGAGTTAATACACACCTAGGTTTACATGGGCCATCTGACTGAGGAGTTAATACACACCTAGATGTATATAGGCCATCTGACTGAGGAGTTAATACACACCTAGGTTTACATGGTCCATCTGAGTGAGGGGCTAAAATGCAATTAAACATTTCCAAGACGTCATTGATTCCCATCAAGCCTGGTCAGAAAACACATGACAGGTCCACTGATACATCAAGCCGGGTCAGAAAACACATGACAGGTCCACTGATACATCAAGCCTGGTCAGAAAACACACGACAGGTCCACTGATACATCAAGCCGGGTCAGAAAACACATGACAGGTCCACTGATACATCAAGCCGGGTCAGAAAACACATGACAGGTCCACTGATACATCAAGCCTGTTCAGAAAACACATGACAGGTCCACTGATACATCAAGCCGGGTCAGAAAACACATGACAGGTCCACTGATACATCAAGCCGGGTCAGAAAACACATGACAGGTCCACTGATACATCAAGCTTGATCAGAAAACGCCAAAACGGGGCTTGGAATCATAATTATCACCAGCCTATTTTTAGCCTGGAGTTAGGGCTAGCTTTAGCCCTTGAGCCTCATCCCTTGAGCCTTCTCAATATTACATGGCTCCTACTCTCATATTTGCACTATGATCCGGGACATTGTTCTGCTAACCCTCAGACGACCAGCTATGATGTATCCGTGTGAATTCAATCTGTCATATTGTACTGTGTACACCAGTGTTGGGCAAGTTACTTTTAAAAAGTAACTAGTTACTTCTTCCAAAAAGTAACTAAATTACTTACTCAGTTACAAATTATAAAAGTAACTAGTTACTTTCAAGTACATTTTTTACATGAACAACATACACAAATATGAACTATTTTAATGTTGCTGTGGGACAAAGTTAGACTAGCCTCCAATCAAATGCCATGTATGTAGATATTATAATCACTATGTTTATATAGTGGAATGGATCATACAAATACAAACACAATCGATGTTTGGAACTTTTGATATGTATTGCCCCTCAACAGGCCACAACTGGGCAACATTAAATTATGCTTGTTAAGCACTATACCAAAAATAAATAACAAATATATACTGATTGATTGAACATTTTAATTAACAGATTGCAGAATGGGTACAGTACAGTTCAATACACACAATTGTTAAGGGGATGCAGACCAGGGCCTTATTCCCCGTACCTGGTTCAACTAAGTCGATCAAGAGTCCCATTATCCAGATTCAATTAACCCGATGTTTGAAGCCGGGATTTTCCTGTTCCTCGAACGCTGATTCAGTCTCGTTAACTCGAACCAGACTTGAGACTCTGGATAATTGCGCGCGGCCGCTTCAGTTGAAGACTCCAGTCACCCGAACAACTGCCTCTTTGAACTGCTGCGGTCAGGCAAGCGATACCGGAGTCTCAAGGCGAGCACAGAAAGACTCAGAAGAAGCTTCTATCCCCAGGCCATCAGGCTGCTAAACGAACAATGAACACTACACAACAACAACCATCAAACGCACATAGCACACACATCCACACGCACACACTCACTTTAAACAAACACACTGTAGCACCCACCCCACACACTTTATAGCACACACTCACTTTAAACAAACACACTGTAGCACCCACTCCCCACACTTTATATTTATTGATGAAGGATTGCACTACAACTCGTACACCTTACTGTAAATTGTACCTAAATTGTACCTCATCCCATTTCTGCTTTGCACTATATAAAGTACTGTACATTAGTACACTGCATAGTATTGTATATTATATGGTAACTCAGTTACGCTATTCTGCATCGAACATTGTACATATGTCTATACTGAACACTGTGACCTCATTTTCTACTTTTCTACTTCTAAATTACATGCTATACTATGTTATTTGATACTATCTTGTCTAGCACAGTCTCTGGAGCGTAACAGTAAGAAGCATTTTGTATGAAAGTATTCTGTACTTCTGTATGACAACTATTAAAGAAACTTGAAACTTGAAAAGACAGCAGGTGTCGATAGCAGAAATCCTGATCTTCTAACGGCATTGATTGATTGATTGTTTTAAAACTTTATTAACCGATTGCAGGCGGCTCAATAGCCTTGCCGACAAGTTAAATGCATAATCTATAGGCTAATTTTAAATCCCTCATTACCCCAATCAATCAGATTATATTTCTTTAAACGTTCCTGCTGGCAGTAGGTTTATGGATTGAATAATCAAATGAGATCTTGCTAGCGAAAATAATTAGTTCAACTGTTTCAGAATAAGGATACGGCTCTCTTATCCATTGATTGATGTATGGTGGATGTTTTACTTATCTGCACTGTGGTGTGACGGTTTGTCCTTTTGCCTTTCACGCAGACGACCCGCGTTCGAATCCCCCTTCTTCTAGTCATTTTCTTCTTTTTGCAATGTAAATACATCAATTTGGTGCACGTTGAGAGCTATATAAAGAATGACATCCTCAATGCATGTAGATTTATAATATTTTAACTTAAAACTAGGCTACTTTTGCGTATAATCATTAATATTATATTCCAAAAAAATTATATTGGAAACGCGGGGTTTCGAACTCGGGTCGCCCGGTTGTAAACACTAGCCGTTGCACCACTGTGCCAGACGGGATATATTCATTGTGTATCCATCAATGGACAAGAAACCCGTGTTTCGAATATTTTTCTTTTGAATGAAGTTTTATCTCTTTATTCTCAAATGCATTAATGTGACGTCAACGGCTCATTCAATTTCTCAAATCCGTCAAACAGCGCATCTCATCAGACATTTTAATCCCAGTTACAATATCACACAAAAACCACAATCCACGCATAGACACTTCAATTTTATGCTTGAATGAAACACAATCCGGGCGCTCCGTTAAGCAAATCTACAGCGGAGAATATATGAAACTAATCAGAGCCAAACGGCCGATAGGTTTCATTCATTAAAAATATCCCAGCGGGATTCACATTTGCAATGCGCCGTTATTAAAATAACCACATGCAGTGTGTATCGCGACTCCGAGCGCCGTATATGACGTGCATTATTTTATTTAGGACAAAGTAAATCTATAGGCTCAATATGATTTATTATCAGCATTTAGTTCTATTATTATACATTTCAAAAGCCCCCTCTAGGAAAACGAAGCACAAAAACATAATTCAGAATGGTATAATGGGATCTAGACTGTGAGAAATATTTCAGGAAGCGAGCTGGCATTTCTTTGCGGGGGCGTGGCCATGGTTCATCCAGCTAACTGAACTTAACCCTGCTCCCGACCAGGCTCAAACTTTTTGATCTGTTGTCATGGTGATTTAGACAATCGAGCGTCGGGGAATGGAAAGGTCTGGCTTAAGTCAGGCTATGCTGGAAATTATCCGGCTAACTCAGTTAGCCAGGTACGGGGAACGGGGCCCTGGAGAAAGACTTTCATCTTGTTTACATCAGGGTCCCCCATTTTCAATTCATGACATTTATGACATACAGATATAAGAATCTAATCTAATCATTCTAAACTAATCTAATCATGACATTTAAGACATGCATGAAATACAGATATATATATCTCTGAGCACCTGAATACTGTGCTATTAAACCAGGAAGTGCAGCACTATGTGTAGAGTGAACAAAAAACGCTCATGGACCCGCGGTCTGTCGTTGACTGAGTCGCTTGTGTTGTCGCTGTGTTGTCTCTGTGTGTCAGACTGTGGATGCTTTCAAACACCCGCCCACCTCTACCTCTGATTGGCTTACCATAACATTTTACTCAACCTCAGCCAATCGTCAGCATGTATGCGCTTGTCTCGCGCGCTGCCCACTAAACAAGGAAGAACAATATTGCCTCTCGGTGCAGAGATCTGTCTGATGAAAAAAACAGCTTCAATCATAGTAACGCGCCGCATTTTTTGGCAGTAACGGTAACAGCGTTATTAAGATTGGAAGAGTAATCCGTTAGATTACTCGTTACTGAAAAGACTAACGCCGTTAGTAACGCCGTTATTTATAATGCCATTATTCCCATCACTGGTGTATACTGTGTAGCCTATACATTGGGCCTCATTCACAATATATATTTTTCTTATGTTTTTTCTCAACTGTCTGTTAAGAGAAATATAAGAAAGGCCACCACCGCGTCCATCAACCCGTTCTTTTTTTTTTATCTACTTTTTTCTCCCCATTTTCTATTTTTCTCCCATCCCAATTTCGTATTATCCAATTATTCCCTCCCCTGTCTCGAACGTTTCTAGACCATGCCTCCCACTGGTCGGCTGCAATGTGGACGAAGCCTTGCATCACGTGTCCCCTCTGGTACACGAGGAGGCAGCCGTCGCATCTTTTGCACCTGCACAGCACGATCTCTCAGTGGCGAGGAGTAAAGTAACGCATGGGAGGCTCACGCTGCCCCCGATACTTCCTGATTCTGCTGTACAGGCGCACCAACCGACCTGTAGGAGTCGCTGTCCACAACGTCCGATCCCCACCCACCGGCTTTCCCACCCCCTAATACTGCCCCCATCAACCCGTTCTTAACATCCAAATCTGTTATTACCCAGGTGTCTTGAATGATGAATCCCACTCATGCTTAAACTGAAATGCGCATTCTCGTTGATACATTTGCATACAGACACGCCCCACCAGCTCCTTATAAGGCGAATGAGGCGTGTGCACAACGGCGAGGGCGGTGTGCAAAACAGCTTGAGAGGGTTCGGCATTGCCTCCAGTCTGCAGTCCATGCTGATCCATTCAACAGGTAGCGCGGAAGCGATTTGCGACTGATCTCACAATTAGATTATATTCAAATGTATTGTTATTATAGTTGACTTCTGGCGTGGGGAGGCAGTCCACCCTCCTCTGTTCATAAATGGCCAGCAGGTGGAGAGAGTAGATCGTTTTAAATTCCTTGGCACCCCCCCCCCCCCAATGTGTTACATTAACACACCCTACTGGACGATATACTTGCCCACTGTTTTGTTACTTCATTCTAATTAGTGTATATAATTGTATTTTATTTCATAAATATATTATTCTATTGTGCTTAACTTAGCTCATATTTCATTTTACTTTACTCCACCTCTTTATTGTATTATCTGTCTGTTAATGTCTGTCCGCTAATGTTGCACCAGTAACATCCAAAGCAAATTCCTTGTATGTGAAAAGTATACTTGGCAATAAAGACCTTTCTGATTCTGAGTCTGATAATCAGCAAGGCCCACCAGAGGCTCCACTCCCTGCGCCAACTTAAAAAGGTTGGTGTGTCCAGGGAGGCGCTGCTCAACTTCTACAGAGCATCCTCACCTTTTCAGTGACGGTGGTGTGGTACAGAAACACAACCGTCCATGATGGGGGACAGCTAGAAAGAACTGTACGCACGGCGTCAAAAATCATTGGCTGTGATCTTCCTTCTGTGGCCTCCATATGCCACACACAGCAGGCGGAAAGGGGAGAAGCTGATTGGTGACCCCTCTCACCCTGCTTACTACCTCTTTAATCCCCTTCCCTCTGATAGAAGACTCCAAAGTCTCAGGTGTAGGACATCTCGTTTTAAGAATATATCCCGAGGTTGTCCGTCACCTGAACTCAAGCCCTAATGCACAGGCACTTTGTACTATAAGGGCTAGCACTAGCCGACAGGCACTTTAAGGCAATATTATGCACTTTAAATGGAGCACTGAGCTCTTTTATGCACTGTAGCATTTTTTTTTTTTTTATGTTTGTGAAATACTTCTACTTCATGGATTGCATTGTATGTATTCTTGTATGTTTTTATATTGTATGTGTTTACACTGTTTTATGATGTAATGAGCATTGCACAGAGACAAATCCCAATCAACCATGTGTTGAAATTGCAATAAAATTATCCATCTAAATCTATCCATCTATCTATTATACAGCACAAGTACAATACACCATCCAACCAGAGTGGATAAATAAATGCTCCATAAATAAATAAATATAAAAACGGCTTAATGAGGCAGCCTCTCAGCGCACAAGCGCACACACACACGTACTGTATACGTGCAAAATTAATCGTTCCAGCAAAGTAGGCTTTGTCAATACTGAACAACTGCACGCTTGTCAAGAGCCAATCGGGCAGTATGTTGGGAAATACTGGTCCTGTCACCCATCTCTCTCTGAAAGGTCCCTGTGGCTAAAACCCTGAGTGCGCTCAGAACTTGTAGGTGTGGAGGCACAGGATTTGACCGGCGTGTGTTGTATCTAAGTTGAGGCTCCAGACTAGTATTGCATACATCGAAAAGGACCACTCTTGGCCATCTGAAACGGCTAAGAAGCCACTCATCTGGCTCTGCAAATAGATCTAGAAGATCTCTAAATCTGCATTCTATGCGTACAGCCTGCCAGAGCATCTAACTGTTCTAACAGCCATATAATCCATTTCAGAAGCAGAATGCACGCAATAAGTTCTGAGTTTTTAAAGTCATATTTGGGGGCAATTGACCAATGGTAGGCTTTTTTTTATTTTCTGAGTTTATAAACTCAGAAATACTCTTACCCAGTTTCTTATCTGGGTAAGAGTGCTCTCGACCACTCTTAGAATTTGGTCTTGCCTAAGAGAAAAGCAAAAATAAGAAAACATTGCTGAATCCCAGGTAAGAACAAAATAAGAAAAAATGCTAGTTAAGAACAAAATTGTTAGGGATAGTGTTGGCGGAGGACCCACGCGCAGAACAGGACGAGGAGAAAAGGCAATAGGCAGAACGAGACGAGGAGCCAGGGGTGAAGTATATCAAAATGAGCCTTTACTTGGTGCAACAAGACAGGGGTAGGGAAAACAAACTAATCTACAAACAAAGCACTAACCAAAAACGAACTGTAACACGAAAACAAAGATGGAGAACAAAGAACACTAACACTGGAAACACTTACTACAAAATACTGGATAGGGAGTCACAGGATCACAGGAACAGAGTAACTGACAGAACATAGGCATCGACAGGAATAGCAACAGCAAACAGACCATGAACGCAAACAATGAACCGACACTGGAGGGCAGGGAAGGCACAACAGATATAGGGGGAACAATTAACACACATGAGACACAGCAGGGCAATCAGTAAAACGAGACACACATGGGGAGAGAGACAACCAGGAAGGAAACACACAAGAAAAGACTGAACACTAGACAGAGTAAACATAACAACAATCCTACAACAACACAAAGAACTAACAACTAGGAACATAACACTTAACAAAAACACGGGAGCACAGAGGGTAACAGATATACAGGGAGCAACAGCAAAATGGGGAGAAAACACAAAAACACTGACACTTTAACAACACATAAATGGAGAAGGAGCAATGGCAGCATCTGTCCAGTAGGTGGCAAAGAGGCGAGTGAGGAGCAGGGGAAAGTCTGTGCGAAGGTGGGGGCAAGTGAGGAGCATGGGAAAGTCTGTGCAAAGGTGGGGGCGAGTTAAGGGCAGGGGAAAACCTCAGGACAGGTGGACCCTTACAGTTCTCCCCCCTCAAGGGACGGCTACCAGACGGCCCATAAGACCACCCGGGGACGGGCAAGACGGGGGCCGGGATCCAGGGAGGGTGAACACAGGGAGAGTCCGGGGAAAAGGTCAGGACGAACAGGGCTAGGATGGGGGGCCCTGGGGCAGGGGGGCGGTGACAAAAACCTTGGAGGGGCATAGGAGAAGGGGGGCTGAGGAAAGGGGCTGGAGTAGGGGGGCCAGGGGAAAGGACCAATGGGACTGGGGCTGGGGGGCCGAGGAGAACTGGAGCACGGGGGTGGAGAAAAGAACCCAGGAGGGGCATAGAAGGGGGGCCAGGGAACAGGACCGGAGAGGGGTCTGGAGAAGGGAGAACGCGACACAGGATCAGGGGGACTGGAAACGGGGACGGAGGGCCGACGAGGGGGGGCTGGAGCAGGGGGGCTGAGGCGACAGCCCAGGAGTAGGACCTGGGGCTGGGGTCCCCCCGGAAACGGGACCCGGTGTAGGACCCCGGACAGGAGTGCCTCCAGGCGTAGACCTCGGCGCAGACCCAGACGTGGGCCTCGGCGCAGACCACGGCATAGACCACGGTGCAGACCATGGCGTAGAACTGGACCAGGCGCAGAACCGGGACCAGGCGAAGAAGCAGGACCGGGTGCTGAGGCGGGACCAGATGGGGAGCTGGGACCAGACGTAGAAGCAGACCTGGACGTAGAGGCGGGACCAGACGAGGAGTCGGGACCAGACATAGGAGCAGACCCGGACGTAGAGGCGGGACCAGATGAGGAGTCGGGACCAGACGTAGAAGCAGACCCGGACGTAGAGGCGGGACCAGACGAGGAGCCGGGACCAGATGTAGAGCCGGGACCAGACATAGACGCGGACCTGGACTTGGGGGCAGGACCAGACGTGGGACCGGGACCAGGCGTTGAAGCAGACCTGGGCGTAGTGGCTGGGCCAGGCGGGGGAGCCGGACCGGGCGTAGAACCGAACTCAGGCGTAGAGGCCAGGCCAGGCGTAGGGGCCGGACCAGGCGTAGAGGCTGGGCCAGGCATAGAGGCCGGACCAGGCATAGAAGCAGAACCGGGAGCTGGTGACTCCCCAGGAACCGGAGCAAAAGCATGACCCGGACCAGGAGTCGGGGTCTCCCCGGGAGCCGGAGCAGGGACAGGAGCAGCCGGGGCTACACTAGCAGCTGAGGTCATGCTAGCTGTAGAGGTTCTGCTAGCTGCAGACGTTTTGCTAGCTGTAAGGGCTTTGCTAGCCTTCCGAGTCTTGCTAGCCTTCGGAGAACTACTAGCTGCAGGGAACAAGCTAGCTGAAGGGGCAGTCCTAGCTGTGGGAGACAAGCTAGCTGAAGGGGCCGTTCTAGCTGTAGGGGGTAGGCAAGCAGTAGGGGCTAAGGAGCCCACACAGAGTGCTCTCCTAGCCATAGGGGACGAGCTAGCTGACGAAGCTACACTAGCAGTAGGGACTGTGCTAGCTGTGGAGGCCTGGCTAGACGCAGTAGCTACGCTAGCAGTGGAGGCCTGGCTAGCTGTGGAAGCTACGCTAGCAGTAGAAACTGTACTAGCAGTAGAAGCTAAGCTAGCAGTAGAGGCTGTGCTAGCTGTAGGGAACAAGCTAGCTGAAGGGGCAGTCCTAGCTGTGGGGAACAGGCTAGCTGACAAAGTTATGCTAGCAGTAGGGACTGAACTAGCAGTAGGGGCTGTGCTAGCCATGGAAACCAAGGGATTAGCCAACAGAGCGGCTCCTGGCAAACTGACCTTGCTAGCTGAAGGGGCAGTCCTAGCAGTGGGGAACAGGCTAGCTGACGATGCTACGCTAGCAGTAGGTACTAGCAGTAGGGGCTGTGCTAGCAGTGGAGGCCGTGCTAGCTGTGGAAGCTACGCTAGCAGTAGGGACTGTACTAGCAGTAGCTATGCTAGCAGTTGAGGCTAAGCTAACCACTGAAGCCATGCTGGCAGTAGAGGCCTTACCAGCAGTCGGGACCATGCTGGCAGTTGAGGCCTTGCCAGCAGTAGAGGCTTGGCTGGAGACTGGAGGCTGGAATAGGCACTCTATCCAGGTCCTCAGGTACTTGTCCAGCTGTGGGGTCGGCTCAGGGTTCCACTCTCTGACCGAGTAGACCAGACACAGGGTGGCCCTCTTCTCCTCCAAGGAGAAGGAATCAACCTCGCCCATGGCGAGGACAGCCAGGGTGCTCAAGGCCTCCCTTGTCCTGTTCGCTGGGTCCAATTCTGGTCAGTTCATAATGTTAGGGATAGTGTTGGCGGAGGACCCAAGCGCAGAACAGGATGAAGAGAAAGGGCAATAGGCAGAACGAGACGAGGAGCCAGGGGTGAAGTATATCAAAATGAGCCTTTACTTGGTGCAACAAGACAGGGGTAGCACAGCAATAGCTGGCAGAGGACAAAAACATAAACCAAATAACTAAGAACCACAGCAGAGCTGGTAGGGAAAACAAACAAACTAATCTACAAACAAAGCACTAACCAAAAACGAACTGTAACACGAAAACAAAGATGGAGAACAAAGAACATTAACACTGGAAACACTTACTACAAAATACTGGATAGGGAGTCACAGGATCACAGGAACAGAGTAACTGACAGAACATGGACATCGACAACAACAGACAGCAAACAGACAGCAAACAGACCATGAACACAAACAATGAACCGACACTGGAGGGCAGGGAAGGCACAACAGATATAGGGGGAACAATTAACACACATGAGACACAGAAGGGCAATCAGCAAAACGAGATACACATGGGGAGAGAGACAACCAGGAAGGAAATAGACACAAGAAAAGACTGAACACTAGACAGAGTAAACATAACAACAATCATACAACAACGCAAATAACTAACAACTAGGAACATAACACTTAACAAAAACACGGGAGCACAGAGGGTAACAGATATACAGGGAGCGACAGCAAAATGGGGAGAAAACACAAAAACACTGACACTTTAACAACACATAAATGGAGGAGGAGCAATGACAGCATCTGTCCAGTAGGTGGCAAAGATGGGGGCGAGTGAGGAGCAGGGGAAAGTCTGTGCAAAGGTGGGGGCAAGTGAGGAGCAGGGGAAAGTCTGTGCAAAGGTGGAGGCGAGTGAAGGGCAGGGGAAAACCTCAGGACAGGTGGACCATTACAAAAATAAGAGGAAATCTATTCTTATATTGCTTCGTGAATAAGGCCCATTGTGTATGTTATGTAAAAATCTCTTGTCCTTTACTATGTATATTATGTCTGTGTCACGATCGGAGCTCGAGTCTGCCAGATGAGGGGCAATCAGCGCGGCTGCAAGAGATCACCTCATCAAGCGTTCCCTACTTCAACTGGCAGATCCCGTCATCCGACGTCGCAGTGTTAAACTGCCTACCGAGGTACGACGACGCTACCTGAAGACCAGCTGTAACTACCCCTGTTTATGCTTGCCCTAACCTTCTGTTTCTTGTGCCCCAGGACTTCGCTCCAGCGCCCTTCCACCCTGATGTCTCGAGCCCCAGCGTCCTTCCACCCTGACGTCTCGAGCCCCAGCATCCTTCCACCCTGACGCTCTCGAGCCCCGCAAAGAGGACTCCTGCTCGCTCTCAAGCGCAAGACCTGTGTCCTCTCTCTCTCGCTGCCGACAGCTGCACTGAAGTGCACCTGCTCTCATTCTTCTTCCCCCCAAGAACATTATAACCTCCGTGTTGTTCACATTCCTGTTTCACATTCCTGTTATACTCTGCTTGGTTGGGAAGAATAATTAAAGAACCCTAAACCGCTCCATTCTCTCCTCCTGTGTTTTGCTATTGGGCTCCGCAAGAACCCCCCATCCTCACAGTCTGTTTAATTTGCTCAATGTATGTGTCCGCCAAAGCAAATTAGTAGTTGTACAGTATACATATGTACCTCTAGGAATTCAACTGGATTGTGAGTATGAAAGGGGTCATAGATTGAAAGTATGAAAGGGGTCATATAGTTAAAGTATGAAAGGTGTCATAGAGTTAAAGTATGAAAGGGTCATAGTTGAAGTATGAAAGGGGTTACAGTCACAGATTTGTAGTATGAAGTTGGTCATAGAGTTAAAGTATGAAAGGGGTCATAGATTTAAAGTATGAAAGGGGTCATATATTTAAAGTATGAAAGGGGTCATGGTTGAAGTATGAAAGGGGTCATAGATTTGTTTGTATGAAGGGGTCATAGAGTTAAAGTATGAAAGCGGTCATAGTTGAAGTATGAAAGGGGTCATAGATTTGTAGTATGAAGGGGTCATAGAGTATACAGTGGCTCAGGAGGTAGAGCGGTCGTCTGGTAATCGGAAGGTTCCCGGTTTGATTCCCGCTCCTCCCGGGCAGCATGTTGAAGTGTCCTTGAGCAAGACACTTAACCTCTAAGGCTCTAACCCTTGCATGGTTGCCTCTGCCGTCGGTGTGTGAATGTGTGAGTGAATGGGTGAATGTGAGGAACAAATATTGTAAAGTGCTTTGGATAAAAGCTGCTATATAAATGCACCATTTACCATTTATTTACCATTCACCCAAGTTCGAGGCCTATTCCACTTTTCTGACCAGGCTCTGCTCACTCCCTCTAAAAAGAGAATCTATGGCAAACCAGAGTTGCACAGTATGTGAGATACGCTTCACTGGCAATGCGGCGTATCAGCTGTTTCACAAAGCAGGAGGACGTGGTTTTGGAGGTGGTTAACCCTTTGCATGTTGTGATGTGGTTTTGTTTTGGAGGTGGTTAACCCTTTGCCTGCATGTTATGATGTGGTTTTGTTTTGGAGGTGGTTAACCCTTTGCCTGCATGTTGTGATGTGGATTAAAACGTTAAAAGTTTTGAATTTGTGGACCCCATTACTGCCACTTGCTGCCCGTCTAAAGCTTCTCGGTTCACTCGGAACCCGACCACAACTCTGACCACGGCACTCAGTAAGTAAGCTAATAGCCCTGTATCCACTACACTACTGGACAGTATTTCATACAACTTATGTCCGAAGATCTGAACTATCCCTTTAAATAGTAGATGTGGGTGCTCGTCTCTCATGACCCAATGGTGAAAAGTAACTAATTACATTTACTCTAGTTACTGTAATTGAGTATACCCTTTCCATTTGCTCCACATGTGTGACGGTGGCGAGGATTGTGTTGCATTTGAGCCTCATGCTAGTGAGCTTGTAACACGTCCATCTCAAGTGCATCATATCTAGTCAGTAGTCAGCCACTTTGGCCGGGCTGCCCCATCCCCAGCTGTGGTCTCAACCACTGGACAACAACAGGCACTGAGCACTGTGGAAGTGTAGGGCAGAGGAAGTATCAGGAATCACTCAGCAAAATAACAATAGGCCCAAAGAAAAGCCTTGTTGTTGTTGCTGGTGTGTGTGTGTGTGTGTGTGTGTGTGTGTGTGTGTGTGTGTGTGTGTGTGTGTGTGTGTGTGTGTGTGTGTGTGTGTGTGTGTGTGTGTGTGTGTGTGTGTGTGTGTGTGTGTGTGTGTGTGTGTGTGTGTGTGTGTGTGTGTGTGTGTGTGCGTGCGTGTGTGTGTGTCGATCCTTCGTTCATCACAGAGACACACAATGTGTCTGAACCGAACAAAGCGCTGCCCCCCCCCCCCCCCCGCCAATCAGAGAGCAGAGTTCTGGTGTGACAACATACAAGGCCAATTAGTGGCTTTGACACCCTCAGGCCCCTCCCACTTATTTACATCAAAACGTGCTCCAGACCACAGAGCTTTGTTTCATGTTTGTTGTTTACAAAATGCAGTATAATCTGTTGACCTGTGACTATAATCAGAAAGACCGAGCTTTCTCCGTAGCTGCCCCCAGGCTGTGGAACTCCCTCTCCCCTTCCATCCGAGGCTCCGACACCATCAACCTCTTCAAAACCCACCTAAAAACCCACCTGTTCACACTTGCCTTCGTGCAACATGGCCCGGCTCCCAAGTAGCCCACCCCCTTTCCCCCTTCCGCCCTGACTCTTTTCTTTTAACACTATGGACGCCACAGCGATATGCGTGATGTGTTGTTAAAAGGCAGACGCTCTAAAATATAGGAATACTAGGCGGTGTTTGCAGGGCTATAACCATATTCTATATTATAGCTATGGATACAATACTATGGCCCATTTGACATCGACTATCTATCGTTCAATATGTGTTAAAGGGGAAAAAAATGCATCCATACATTCCCGTTTTATACCGTGGTGAATTTGACTATAGTTTTAGAGTAATCCTGTCTAATCCCAGAAAACGACGCTATGCAGCAATACGTTAGCAATAGGATAGCAAGTCAATTCTGAATGGCTTGGTTCAGTGGGGGAGGTTCTTGTCTGAGCTGAACTGAAGAAACGGGAGTGGCTAGAGACTTCACATCTAGTCAGTGTTGGTACAACCCCACATTGCTAGAAAACAATGCAAACCACTGGAAAAGGCCATTTATAAGATAGTGGACCTTTTAAGTATGGTACAAAGTAAAAATACTAATACAGTGTGTGTACAGGAACACAGACTGGTTAACTTTTTTATGGCTGAAATTGGGTCTCAAGTTCAAGTTCTTTATTAGTTGTCATACAGAAGTACAGAATACTTTTATACAAAATGCTTCCTTCTGTTTCACTCCAGAGACTGTGTTGGGTCTAATATGATGCCCTCAGAGATTATTTTGTAATTGTTTATCAGTTCCTTCCATAATACAAAGGTCATGCTGTTCTGGGCCCAATTTCAATGCAATGTTCCTATGACTGTGAGTTAAGATCCATAACAACCATAAACATCTTCTCCAACATGACACAGTATGTCTACTAGTAGGGATGAGGGGAAATAATGATACAGCAATATAACACCCTATTCCTTGGCATGCTGTAGTAGATAACTCAACCATCAAAAGAGCTGAATCATTTATGGTCTCATTTATGACTTACAACAGCACCTATATATTACAACAGCACCTATATATTACAACAGCACCTATATATTACAACAGCACCTGCATCTTACAACAGCACCTGCATCTTACAACAGCACCTGCATCTTACAACAGCACCACATCTTACAACAGCACCACATCTTACAACAACACCTATATATTACAACAGCACCTGCATCCTACAACAGCACCTATATATTATTTACAACTAAGGCTGTCAAAGTTAAGGCGGTATTAACGCGTTATCGCTCGATTCTATTAACGCCACTATTTCTTTTAACTCACGATTAACTTTTAAGATTTTTTTTTTTTTTACTAGACTTCACTCAGGTGTATTATTGATGCTCTCATTGATACTATTTTTGTTTCTGAAGTGTGTGTGTGTGTGTGCGTGTGTGTGTGCGTGTGCGTGTGCGTGTGTGTGTGTGTGTGTGTGTGTGTGTGCGTGCGTGCGTGCGTGTGTGTGTGTGAGATATAGAGAGAGAGGGGGGTGAGAGAGATGAGGAAGGGGCAAGAGAGTGTGAGAGAGAGGGGGGGGGTGTGTAATTAATCAGCCCTTGTGTGGGTGAATGTAACAAGTTCCTAACGTTTTCTTTCCCCTATTATTTCATGCACACTTTATTCATTGTTCAAATTATTATTTTCTTTTAAGTTATTTTGTGCATCACTCTGTTTTGAATTTGATGCAAATTTGCAATGCATGAGGGTCCTCCTTTTGTGTTAAATGGCTGCATAAAGCAAGCATTCGTTGACTCGCATGTTGATAAGAGTATTAAAACGTGGAACTTGAAACATTTTCGTTTAAGGTAGGGAAAAAAATGCGATTAATCGCGAGTTAACTATGGACAATCATGCGATTAATCGAGTAAAATATTTTAATCGATTGACAGCACTAATTACAACAGCACCTGCATCTTACAACAACACCTGCATCTTACAACAACACCTGCATCTTACAGCAGCACCTGCATCTTACAACACCTGCATCTTACAACAACACCTGCATCTTACAACAACACCTGCATCTTACAACAACACCTGCATCTTACAACAGCACCTGCATCTTACAGCAGCACCTGCATCTTACAGCAGCACCTGCATCTTACAACAACACCTGAATCTTACAACAACACCTGCATCTTACAGCAGCACCTGCATCTTACAACAACGCCTGCATCTTACAACAACACAATACCTATATATAACAACAGCACCTACAGATCCACACAGCCCCAGGTTCACAGGTATTTCCCTACCTTAGGTGATGTTAACACCTACATTAAAATGGCCAAATATCCGACCCAAAACATGCATCTGGCATGATCTAAAAATGTATAATTTTTCAAAATGAATCCAAATCAAATTAATTCATGTTTATAGTGGTAGCATTTCTTTGGGGGGCGGTCTGATCTAGTACGGCGCAGGTTGTTTAAGGTCATCACGCCCACATTCAAATACAAGATGTAGCTGCCTGTCGCAGGGAGTTCTATCATTTCCAGCTGTGGAAACACCGATACACATGGTTACGCACGGTTACACACCGTTACACAAGGTTACGCACGGTTACGCAGACCTTCCCTCCTCATATGTGCACATTATTCTGCGCTCTCGTGCGACAAGCTAAAATGTCTGTGTGATTTCATTCAATCTGTCTCTTGTCCATGTCCATTATATCCGTAATATGTCACTTTATCTTGTCCAATTTATGTTATGTCCACCAACTCACCAGAGCTAGTAACTAGTAGTATATAAATAGCCTGCATGTACCTGGTGATTAATCTGGATTCAGATCCAGTTCAGTGGTGGCTAATGTGAACGTCCTCCCACCCTGCATTAGCACCACACAGGATCCTGCACCACAGGATTTGCTCAGCAATTCCTCCCGGTGGGGTGGAGCAACAGTGCAGCTACTGTGAAATAAGTATTTAAAAAGTGCCACACACTACGACTGTGACGGTATTTTGCGCCAACTCGTTGCTGGAGCCAGATGGAGGCCTATATATACAACAGGCAGGTCTGTCTTCTGACCTGGCAAGTAACTCCACACAGACCTGACCAGCCGTCCTACGCACGTCCCTGCGGACCATTCACGCTGAAATGTTAGTTTCCATTCAGAATGCTCAAGATGCGCTTGATTAAAGCTCACCCCCCACACCACACCATCTGTGCAATGTTTGCATTGCAGTGAGTTGGGTCTGATTTGGCCCATTGGTCTCGGGGAAGGTAAATGAAGCGCCCCTAAAGTATCTAGCAAGACAAACAGTACATGCAGAGGAGCCTGCACCGGCCAGCTGGTGGTTTCACTCTGATTTATGAGAAAACACAAGAGTGACTTCAGCCTCAGAATAACCCCATGGAGATGTTTACCTCAAGGTTCAAGGCTGAGGTCTGGACTCCAAACCCTTCAGAACGTTATAATATGACAGGTTTGGTATTAACTCTTTCTGCGCCAAAAACGAATATACTCGTTTTTGGATCCTTTGATATTTTTCCTTTGATCCCCGTTCTAGACACTCGGCCGGAGCTCCCTGGGTCTCCCTGGCACATCTGCCTACGTTACAATTGCAATGACGATCGAATCCTGCCAGGTGGCAGTATCGCCTACCTTTTGAACTGGGATAGTTTAGTGTGTGGACACTTTTATTTTATTTTGCAAGAACTCCTCCCCTTCAGAGGACAGAGCGACGAGATTTTATCGCCTTAAACCTATTTCCCTTATACACAACAAGTATACACATATACATGAGTAATCGCGATGGCGATGGGATCACTGGGGATTATTCTTTTTGTAGTACCTTCTGGCTAAGGTAAGGTCTATTCTATGTCTATTTTACCGAACCTGAAACATGTTTTTGTACCGATCACAGTGTCGTATTTTACCGGACCTAAAACGCACTTTTGGTAACGATCGCAGTATTGAGTTAAAATGACCCCCCCCCCCCCTTGATAATTTTGTGATGACACATATGTACATGGTATATACCTTTGATTTGGAAGTATTTTGGGTTTCAAGCGAGCAACCCGAATGATTTGGGCATATTGCATATAACGCCTCATATCTCGCGATCTATGAAAAAAGACTGGATTATTTTGGAACGGGCCGATGTTTAGCGTGTAATAGTGAACAAACTACAGTATGTAGAAATTAACTGGTTAGTCAGTGATGGACTATGAACAATGCCTTTCAAATGAGCCATACTATTGTCTCCATAGCTATAATACAGAACACACGATGGGTCTGCAAACATCGCTAAAATGGTCAATAATGCTGGCGCTATTGAGTAAAGATGGGAAAAGAGCGTGGCGGTCAATGAGTTAATAGTGATACAAAGTGAATTTGCATTGATGTTTTCCTGTATTTATTCTTTCACGTTATTCATAATTATCGCTATGTTTTCACTTGGAGCTAAATATCGTGATACTTTTCCGTTGAGAGTCCACCGTCCAGAGTCTCTTTGCTGTACGGTAGGTTGAATTATACGTCAAACCATTTAAGACTAAGCAACCGCTCTTTGTAGCTGTGTAATTAATTCATAATAAAACACAAGATACTTGTGCCCTGACGATAAGGACAAGCGCTCAATGAAGAATCACAATCCCCTTGCCAAACACCTATGCTACTCATGGGGGTCAAATAAAAAGGTCATCATATGTGTATAAGTGTATATATATGTGTGTGTGTGTGTGTGTGTGTGTGTGTGTGTGTGTGTGTGTGTGTGTGTGTGTGTGTGTCGATGCAAATGCTACATACCAAACCACATGGCCACCACAACCCAACATGTATAGATAGATGCTACATACCAAACCACATGGCCACCACAACCCACCGTGTAGATAGATAGACGCTACATACCAAACCACATGGCCACCACAACCCATCATGTAGATCAGACCTGGGCATTGTACGGCCTGCGGGCCGGATACTTTTTTCTTTTCATGTCAACGTTCACACGCACAATATACGATTACCTAGGATTTGACTTGATTCAACAACAAAGCAGTCGGGGCAAGCCGAAAACGGTCGAAAGTGTGGTTATTTGAAGTTTGGATTTCTTTTTTCACAACTGAGGTAGGTAGATTACATTTTTTGAGACTAAAGTACAGAAAAAAGGTACCGTTGGGTACCGGTATCGATTCACAGGTACCGGTACCGTATCGGTTCAAATGTGAACGGTACCCATCCCTACTGAACACATGCAGGGCAAGGGCATTTTTGCTCATGAAATGCATAGCCATGTGAAAGCCTTCATGACAAAGTTGCAATTAATTTCAAGGCAACTAGGCAGCAACAATCTCAAACACATGAAAACCCTGAAAGAAGTCAAACCATCAGCTGATCACCGGCACAGGTACTCATCCATGTTGGGAGCACTGCATGATGAATTTTCAAGGCGTTTTCAAGATTTCAAAAAGGTTGAGGATGAAATGCAGCTGGTTTCCTCTCCCTTTACCTACAGTGTTGATAGTGCACCCACTGATGTTCAGCTTGAACTCATTGACCTGCAGTCTGATTCACTACTGAAAGAGCACTTTAAGTCAGCATCACTGCTAGAGTTCTACTCTGCTCTCAAGGAGGAGAACTTTCCAAACATGAGGAGACATGCTCAGAAGATGTTGGTTCTCTTTGGTTCGACCTATATGTGAACAGACATTCTCAGTCATGACGTTTACCAAGTCCAGGTACAGATCCTCTCTCACTGATGAACATCTGGCAGCTGTGCTTCGCATCTCCACCTCAGACATGCAACCTGACTTTGATGGACTTGTTAAAGCTCAACAGAGACTGGATTTATCACACCGAATGAAAAAAAAAGAGCTGAAGAACACTAAAATGTGGAAATATAACAAGTGAAATGGGACACTTGATATTTCTTTTTCTTTTTTTTGCACAGTTCTGAAAACATTAAATGTTTAATATAGGCATGTAAAGTAAAAAAGGCTACTGGGACACTTTTCTTTACACAGTTCAGTGACATGTCTTGTTTATTTTGGCTATAAGATGATGTGATATGTCTTTAGAAAGCTAAGAAAATCCTTGTTTCAATAGTATATGAAACTCAAAATAATAACTTTATTTGTATAGCACTTTTTCATATATGCCCTTTGTTATTAATGTTTCACATTTTGTTTATCATTTTGGAAATAAATTATATTTGAATAAATTATATTTTTGAAAGCTAACCTCACCTTTTAATTGCCAAATAATAACATACACTCTTACCAGGGGTCAAAACAATGCCATTTACTGCTTTTTATATAGAAATAAAATGTATATTATGCATAATTGAGTTTGGAATTTTGACCCGGCCCTCCAACATATTTTCAGTTGCTCATTCGGCCCCCCGGGAAAAATAATTGCCCACCCCTGATGTAGATAGATAGACGCTACATACCAAACCACATGGTCCCCACAACCCACCGTGTAGATAGACGCTACATACCAAACCACATGGCCCCCACAACCCAACGTGTAGATAGATAGACGCTACATACCAAACCACATGGTCCCCACAACCCACGTGTAGATAGACGCTACATACCAAACCACATGGTCCCCACAACCCACGTGTAGATAGACGCTACATACCAAACCACATGGCCACCACAACCCACCGTGTAGATAGACGCTACATACCAAACCACATGGCCACCACAACCCACCGTGTAGATAGACGCTACATACCAAACCACATGGTCCCCACAACCCACGTGTAGATAGACGCTACATACCAAACCACATGGCCACCACAACCCACCGTGTAGATAGACGCTACATACCAAACCACATGGCCACCACAACCCACGTGTAGATAGACGCTACATACCAAACCACATGGCCACCACAACCCAACGTGTAGATAGGCAGCGAGAGCCAGCAGAACACCACAAGAAATCAGATTCGTACTAAAGATTAATTGAGATGTTCTTTTATAAGATATTATTCAATATGCTGTTATAAATAAATAAATAAATAAATAAATAAATAAATAAATAAATAAATAAATAAATAAATAAATAAATAAATAAATAAAAAAGGATCAAATCAAATCTACATTGTGTAAGAGTTTAGAGAACAAGACATATGGTTGTATTATTTGGTAGGCTACTACTTCTTTAAGAAGAGAGTGGGAAATCTAATTATGGAAAGCTCTTGAGAGGGACCCCTTATCCAGAGCAGGGGCCAGCTGTGTGGGTCTGGTGAAGTTGGCAATGTTGTTTGGGGGCCATTATGGTAATACATGCATAGTGTCTAATTCCATAGTATAAGTATATAGGCATGTTAAGACTTTCTTTTGGCAACAATGGGAGTGGGTTTCTTCATTGTGCTTATCCGTATCATTAGGGCACAAGTAACTTGTGTTTTATTATAAATACTAGCAAATACCTCCTGCTGCCTCTGATCAGACCAAATCTACAGCTTTCTTCTGTCACAGCTGGGAAAAGTGAGTATTCAGAATAGTGAAGCATATGAGAGAGAGAGAGAGAGAGAGAGAGAGAGAGAGAGAGAGAGAGAGAGAGAGAGAGAGAGAGAGAGAGAGAGAGAGAGAGAGAGTAAAGTAAAGTAAAGTAAGTAAAACAACTTGACAAAGATACCGATATCAAGCTGATTGACAGTGTAATGAATGGCATGTATGTAATAAGTATACATACAGATGATTGAACACATACGTTATAGTTGTGTACCTCTGTTTGGAGACACGTTAAGGTGCTGAGAATGAGAGGGGCGGCTACTGGAAACACAACTGAAAAAGAAAAAGTGGAAAAGTGTTTTACTTACATCAACGTCTTCCAACCGTTCCTTCTCTGTCCATTCCACCGGCGTTTCTACACGTGAGCAGCTCTGAGTCATCGAGCAACAGTTTTCCTCTTTATAGTTTTCTGTTGAGCCGTTTGTCTCCGCGCCCGCACTCCATCCTCCTGCCTCAGGGACTCCGCCGTGCACGGGGCCCGGTGCCCCCGGGCTTATAGAGGGAGGAGAGGAGGGAGGAGGAGGGGGGGGTGGGGACGGGAGGAGGGTGGAGGAGGGGGGGTGACGGGAGGAGGGAGGAGGAGGGGGGGGTGACGGGAGGAGGGAGGAGGAGGGGGGGGTGACGGGAGGAGGGAGGAGGTGCGGACGCTGTGTTCTTACCGTTCACTCACACCTGTTCACCTCGTATATTATCAGATAAACTTTTCACCAACTCTCCCGTTGTTCGGAAAATGTATGTTAACCGGCTGTCGTGTGGCAGTGAAAGGGTTAACCTGTGTATTGTTGCAGTGAAAGGGTTAACCGTTTGGTAGTGTGGCAGTGAAAGTTTTTTTTAAGTGTACAGTAAATGTGTGTTCTAATTCTAATCAAGGGTACTGCAGTGCGACTATGCTTGCACCTCATGGTACCAAAGCACCTCAAAGGCGCTAAAAACAAAATTACAAACATCACAAAACAAACTGGTCAGACTACTGCTTGACCTGACTCCTAGAACCCACCTCACCCCTGGCGGACTCAGGGGGGGGGGGGGGGGGCAAGGGGGCGATCGCCCCCCCCCCCCCCCATGGTGCCCCCACAGTTGAAAAATGCACGCTAAAGTGCCCTTTTGAAAAATGAGAGGGTGTGCCCTATTGGTGCTCTTCCAATGGTCTAAACTGTTACTTGACCATGTGCCCCACAGTTGAAAAACATCACGCTAAAATGCCCTTTTGAGTGAAAAAACTAGAGGATGTGCCCATTGGTGCCCCTCCAATGGTCTAAATGTGACCATGTGCCCCCACAGTTGAAAACATTGCGCTTACCTTGCTTAGCTGATTCTATGCTAACCTGTGTTCTCAATTCAGAAATAAAGTGTACAAATTATTTTAGGATAATTTGCACAAAATATACCCATAGCATTTTAAAGTTCAGTGTGAATTGCTTTTTAAAGCTAACTTAAAAGTGGGTTTAGCATTGGCCTATATTGTATGATTACAGAATGCCAAGGAGAGAAAGAAATCGGAAGAATATTAATAAGCAGCTGAAAATGCTGCAAGAGGCAGCTTCTCTTCTGAAAATGTTAGTCCAAAGCAACAATAGTAAGGGAGGAGATAAGGATACAGGTATGTATTTGTAAGTCCTCACTACTAGCTACGTGTACAAGCTTGTCTCACAGAGCCATAGTTTGGATTATAACTGAGAATCTGGTGCTAACATGGTCAATAATGCTTATTTTGGACAGAAAATTCTGTCTTAAACATTTAAATTGACCAACCATAGACCCTTTTTATTCCAATCAAGGCAAGAGGGCTAGTGGTAGTGCTGTATACATATTATTTTATAATACAATTATAACATTGTAGGCTACAGTATGAATATACAGTACAATTATATTACTATTATAAAACAAATATTATTTGCTCCACTGTAATGTTTGGGCCTTTTGCTCTCTTGTAGGAGTAAAAGTCCTAGCGCCACCCTGGAGTATTTCACCCTTCCTCTCTTCTAATTTGTCCTGATTGCTAATTAACGCCTGCTGTGTGTAGTTGACTCTCCTTCATATGCTCACCTGATGTCCTCTCTCTTTGTCAGTTCTTCACTGTCCACAGGCGTGAGTACTACCTGAAGCATTTGTTATCGCTCATGTCGGGAGCATAATGGTGATACCAAGAGTGGTGTCGTGCTTAGTCCATTTAGTATTCATTTATTAATTAATGTATTATCGTGTGGATGTTTGCCCTACAAACATTTCTCAGTTCGAGTTTAGAACTACTTCCTCGTTTTTGGAGACTTACGTCTTCCCTGTGATTTGCCTGTTTCAAAGTATTTACTTTAGTGTGTTATGCTTCCTGTTCACAATAAAGAAACTGTTTAATTGTGAAAGAACAACTATCTCATTCCGCCTCCTTATGTTCAACTCTGCAATTGGGTCCAACACACCTACCCCATCGTAACACTCCACCTTAGATAAAGACAGTACAGACGGGAGCATGTCTATGTTCCCCGGTAGTGATAGATAGTCAGACCACCAGCCCTGATTCCAAACTCTAACCTTAACCAACTTTGAAAGAGTCGCAAGCTTAACCAGTTCGAAACAAGGCGGACATTAATAATTAATAAAATAATAAAAATTAATAAAATGTTCAATCAATCAGGGAACATAGGACCCGGGGAACAGGGATGAACCCGTACAGACAATGAAGATGGAGATATTCAAGTGGGAAATGATGATATCAGGAAGAGAGATGGTGAAGAAGTGGAGGAAAGAGAAAATGCAGATGATTCTATGGAGAGAAATGATGAAGAAGTGGAGGAAAGAGAAAATGCAGATGATTCTATGGAGAGAAATGATGAAGTTGAGGAAGGGGAATGCAGATGATGCTATGGAGAGAAATGATGATGAAGACTGTCATGGAGATGCTAAAGAAAGCGAGGATGAAAATGATGATGGGAGAGAAATAATTAAAACGACACAACAACAAATAACTTGAATGCTCTCCTGTTGCCATTAAAATATCCCACTGATCCAGCCAGTATCCAGGTACAATATATTAAGTTTAATGGAGAGAATGGGGAAGATAGAGAGGGGGGAGGGAGAGATGGAGATAGGAGAGTACATTAGGAGAGTACATTAGGAAAGGACAGGAGGAGAGAAGGAGAGGGCAGGAGGAGAGAAGGGGAGTATAGGAGGACAGAAGGAGAGGGCAGGAGGAGAGAAGGAGAGGGCAGGAGGAGAGAAGGGGAGTATAGGAGGACAGAAGGAGAGGACAGGAGGAGAGAAGGGGAGTATAGGAGGAGAGAAGGGGAGTATAGGAGGACAGAAGGAGAGGGCAGGAGGAGAGAACGGGAGTATAGGAGGACAGAAGGAGAGGGCAGGAGGAGAGAAGGGGAGTATAGGAGGACAGAAGGAGAGGGCAGGAGGAGAGAAGGGGAGTATAGGAGGACAGAAGGAGAGGGCAGGAGGAGAGAAGGAGAGGGCAGGAGGAGAGAACGGGAGTATAGGAGGACAGAAGGAGAGGGCAGGAGGAGAGTTGGGAGAAAGGAAGAAGCTCAACGGCACTCGAATTAACTTCAACTGTTAAACTGTTTTATATCCTGTAAAATATATGTTGTAAATAGTTTTAAAGAATAGGTTCACTATTTTTCAACCCAGACTATATTAAAATGCTGTTTCCCAAATATTTCTATTCCTCACTGATATCTTTAGCATTGATAAATGTACCACTGCAGCAATGGTTTAGGTATGATCATTTACTTTTCAAACACCATGATAATTTACTTTTCAAACACCATGATACATCTACTTTTCAAACACCATGACAATGAGGTGAAATAAAAATTTTAAAGGTGTATTGTTCCCTGTGTTTTTATCATAGAGGTGTGGTTATACTATTAATCTGGATTGTCTGTTATTCTAATGTTAATCTTAATCAAGGATAAAGACTATTTCACCATACATGACGCATCATAGCTTTTTGCTCACTGATGGGGTCCCATGTTGTGCAGTAGGTGTCCTTTTTTTCTTTTCGCCCCTGCCCTTCAAACAGCCTGAGTCCGCCACTGCACCTCACCCCTGCCCACTTTGACTACCTAGGATGGCTTGCCTTAGAGTAGACGACAGAGTACAGCAACTTGCAATGGGCCTGGTCTACAAGATACACTACACCACTAAGGTACCCATGTACATGTCAAAATACTTCCCAAAGGTCAGTGAATACCACGATCACAACACCAGAGGGAGCTCCACAAATCATGTGCAACCCAGATTCGGCTCAAACAAGGGACTAAACACGTTTCGCAATTATGCCACATCAATGTGGAACGCCCTACCCACAGCTGTAAAGGAATGTGAATCATTACCCACTTTCAAAAACACTCTCAAAGAGCACCTACGGGAGACTGCAATTCAAAACTGGCCCCTGTAAATGTCTAAACCCAACCCCCTCCAATGTAGTTTCCCCACTCCACCTACCCAACCTCCTCCAATGTACAGTTTCTACCCCCTCAAATATATATACTCTCTTTTTAGACTCCTTTTGTACACATAAACAGTACTGTATATTTGTAGATCTGGTATGTCATAAATGTCTAGATGCAACAGTACTGTCTATCTGTATGTCATATGTTATGAATTGAAAATGGGGGACCCTGATGTAAACAAAATGAAAGTCTTTCGGTCTGCATCCCCTTAACAATTGTGTGTATTGAGCTGTACTGTATTGTACCCATTCTGCAATCTGTTAATACAATTTTCAATCAATCAGTGTATATAGCCTACTTGACCACAGTTGTACAGCCCTGACCTATTATTTTTATTCTACTGTAATTATCTGTCCGTTCATGTTAAACTACTTGGCAATAAAGACCTTTCTGATTCAGACTTAAACCGGGTTCAAGGTCTTACATTTAATAATTCGAATTAGAGGCCTTACAAATGTATTGGATTAAGAAGTCACTTCTATGTTGCGATAACTTCTCTGTATCTCACTTAAATGTGTTTGGGGGAAACGTCCGGGCTGCAAAGTAAGCAGTATACATACATGTATGGTAATAATAGTGACGATTAATTGAAATGGGGGACCCTGATGTAAACAAGACGAAAGTCTTTCTTTGGTCTGCATCCCGATAACAATTGTGTGTATTGAGCCGTACTGTATTGTACCCATTCTGCAATCTGTTAATACAGTTTTCAATCAATCAAATTCCCCAGGCCCAGCCCCCCAACAATTCGTATGGCATTACTTCTTTCGTAGTAATTTTCCTTCATATTTTGTCAGTATAGCAGTGAAATATTAAATTCTACTCAAAGGGGTCCTAAAATGTAACCGTTATAGAGGTGTGAACTCAAACTCTCTTGGTTGTGCTTCTACTGTTAAGAATCATATTAATATATAAATAAGCATATTTTTCTTTTTTGCCTTGTTGACAATGGTGTCATTGGCTTGACAAATTAGTAGTGACAACATTTACATTACATGCAGATTAAAACTTGTTCATATATGAACTACATGTCATGGTTATCTGTTAAGGTTTGTTTGTATCCTAAATTGAACCCTTGCACTGAATAACCAAAAGTCTGTTTAAATTTATTTTGGACATCCCATCCCATGTATTTGTAGCTGTAAAATCAAGTTGTGAGTGAATCACCAGGCAGTACTCCTATTGATTGGAGAACAGGTCAAGACACTAGTGGTGGTTATCTATGGCTCAGCTACTCTATTCGGTTGTTGCACTTGCATTCTCAAAAAACTCAAAACCCATACTCCTTACCCCAACAAACAAATGACACCCCAAGACCTTCAGTTTTACAGTTTTATTCCTTTTTAGAAAAACAAACAAAAAAAGAATCTCTTCACTTCAGTACATAGACATTGCACTCAGCATAAAGTCAGTGATCTTTAGCTCTTTTTCTGGTTGAAGCGAGAGCGTTAAAGCAGCAGCACTAACGACCAGAGCTTGGTTTCCTCTCAGATCACTACGGATTAACCCACAGAGTTTAAAACACACAACAAAGAGGTATTGGAAACGATACAGGGCCGGTTCCACAGATACTGATTAGATTACACCTATAGTCCTAGACTAAGGCTAAAATCCAATTTTTTTATTATTTTTTTTAAACTGGCCCTAATTCTCCTAATATGTAGGTTGTTTGTAGAGACATTCGAGTCCCTCTAGTGTGTAGCCGTGCCGTGGTTTGAACCTAGACACATGTTCAGTCTGTGTTAGGGCTCTAAACCAGCAGCTTATGAATGAAGCCTTGGTACTGAGCTGTTTTTAGGAATCCAAGCCCCAAGAGGTTAAAACAGGTTCATATCAGCAGGCAAGATTGCTGGTGTAGAATATATCATATCATTAATCTATATATTATAAACAAAATCTCTGTACAATCAAAATCAACAATGATACAAAATGTCCGTCTGCCACTCAAGCATTCCAGAATACAGTTTCAGGGTGACTGCACACCCACAACACAGATTACACAATCTCGATGGGTTTTAGCACCAATGAGGCCGCCCCGCGCCTCATCGGCCAAAACGTTGGCGAGCGCTGAAGCGTTGGGACGGGACTGCATCCCTCAATGCTTTAAATCAGACCCAGGAGACGTCCCGGGGGGCAGGGGGACGACTCAAATCAGCAGGACACACAACAGGCTAGGAGACAAATCTCCATCAAGATTCACACAGGATTTCCCAGGACAAGAACACATGTCTTTGCATAATTCCTTTACAAAACAATATATATATATATATTTTCTTTTTACAAATTCCACAACTTTCCTTTTTATTTGAGGGGAGGAGGTTCTGCTGGCATATTAACAAGGAGCTCAATAGGGGAACAACTGCATTGCCTGTTCATATGGATTCACTATAGTATGTTATGTGTGAAAACAAAAGGAAACACCTGTCCTTTCCCTCTCTTCGCAACATGTTCGTAGCTCCATTAATTAAAAGATATCAAGATCTTAAACTAGTACCATTTAACAGGCCAAATGTCCTCTTTATTTAGTACACAGTAAACCCAAGGTTTGTTGAAAAGCTTATTTACTCAAATGACCGGATTTGTTCCTGAACACGGGCATTATTTATAATGGGGCCCGGTGATGTATTGTGATCTGCGGTGTCCTGACATTACTTCGCATGACCAAGTTCATATAAAAGAAAAACCTAAATTTAAAAATTCTCGTCAGAAGCACCAGGAGGCCCCCCAAGAGAACAGCAAACCGCATGGAAAGCAAATACAGATCCAACACAATACCCGAAGTATCTCAACGACATGGCCAAACCAACCAAGATCTCGAATACGGATCAATGCTACACCTCGATTTCATTCACTCGCAGCAGCAAACGGTACAGGCGGGGCAAAACATTCTGGTTAGCTGGACCGTTTTGGATGGGCCAGGCCAGCAGACCAAATTAATCCACAATACTAGAAATAAAATAAAAAGTTTACATAAGAAATACAATATGAAATCTCATAGGTCAGTCTACCGCAGAAACCTTACATCTCCCAATGTTGTAATTTTCTTTTGATCCACTTTTTCTCCCTATTTTCTATTTTTCTCCCATCCCAATTTCGTATTATCCAATTCTTCCCTCCCCTGTCTTGAACGTTGCTAGACTATGCCTCCCACTGGTCGGCTGTAGTGAGGACAGAAGCCTTGCATCACGTGTCCCCTCCGGTACACGAGGAGGCAGCCTGTCACATCTTTTCACCGCAGCAGCTCGAACTCTGTGACGAGGAGTAACGCGTGGGAGGCTCACGCTGCCCCCGCTACTTCCTGTTTCCGCCGCACCGGCGTCACCAAACCGACCTGTAGGAGTCGCCGTCCACAACGTCAAATCCCCACCCACCGGCTTTCCCACCCTCTAACACTTGCCAAGTGTGTTAGTATGAACGACCGGCCAGCCGGTAGCAACGCCGAGAGCCGGGCTCGAACCCAGCGTCTCCTGCGTTAGAGGCGAGAGCGCCTTGCCCACTGCGCCAATCAGCCGCCCCCAATGTTGTAATTTATAATCAATTCATGTATGAATTTAAAAAATAATTCTTCCCCATACCAGACATGTTTCCTATATTCGGTCTAGGTCGACCTTAGACCATGCCATATTGAATATGCATGGACATCAATCGGGAAAATCAAACGGCTTTTCTAAAATCTTGAAAGATTGACAATTTGGGGAGACAGTGTCTCTGGTGGACACCCACAGCATATTCCCAAGGTCCTCAGTTAGCAGTCAGTTAGCAAGACTCAGGGAGACGTTTTGGAGAAAGCCGGCTGTTGAGCTTCATAAGTGTACCGTGTTGCACATGGAGAACCAATTCAACCGAGAGAAATCATATCCATTACATTCAGAGCACAAGAGGCACAACAGGGTCTAGTTTTCCTTTAGGGGGGGATGACGTTTGGTTCTGTTGTGCAGAGCAATGATCCCAGAGAAGTAATGCCATCCATTTTGTACGCCGGGTGGGAATCTGCAGGTCCAACACACAGACGACTGACCGTGAAAACAAAAATAATGAAAAGTAAAAAAAAAAAAATCCAGTTCTGATCAACAGTGATGCCTAGTGAACAAGCCCTTGTCTCACTCTAGGTTCCCCAAAAGCACCTGGACACAGGAATCATCTCGGTTCCACTGTAAGTCAATGGGACATCTTTAGCTGTACTGTAGGTCAATGGGACATCTTTAGCTGTACTGTAAGTCAATGGGACATCTTTAGCTGTACTGTAGGTCAATGGGACATCTTTAGCTGTACTGTAGGTCAATGGGACATCTTTAGCTGTACTGTAAGTCAATGGGACATCTTTAGCTGTACTGTAAGTCAATGGGACATCTTTAGCTGTACTGTAAGTCAATGGGACATATTTAGCTGTACTGTCTGTAAGTCAGCATTGCTTTTGGGGAGAAAGCCTGCTGTGTCTCGACTGTTATGCTATGGATGTGATTGAATGTTGTACAGTTTAGCATCAACTGTATATGTGGCTATATTTTATGTCTGCTGGTGGGTGAGTTTTATAGGTACTCTTTTTTTCAAGAGTGATCCAAAAAACACTAGTCCTCTTGTTACATAGCTAAAAAATAAAAACAAACAAACTGCAACCTCAGTGACACCTCAACAGAATATAGTATAAACAACAATATGTATATAAAAGTAGAGGATTTGGCAGGTTAGAAAGGAAGCGTAGGCCACAGTCACCAAGGCAACCAGGGCAGATTTGGGGTGGCACAGGGTAACCCCTATACCATCTCAGTGTCAAAGCTATGTGGCACCTGATAGGTCAAGGCCATTGGTTATGAATCCATCAAGAGGAGGAAGGCAAAAAGAGAGAAATAAAACAAAAAGAGAGAAAACGGCAAGAATACCACATTCTGTGACGTCATCACAGCTGGCGAGGTTTTGTGGAAGAAAGATTGCAAAAAGCAATGTTTCATCATCGTTTGATTTGGAAATGAAAGTTTCCAGGTGGATAGAGGGATGAATTGATGGATGGATGACTAGATGAATTTGGCCCGTCCAAAACCATCAACGCTTCCTGGTCAGCGGTGGCCATTATTGTCCTAAACAATATGGGCTTGTTGTGGTCTTTCAGGCTCTCTCCTTGGACTATACAGTTGGTTCTATTGACCTAAGAAAACAGCACCAGATTGCAGCAATCGGGTTGTTGTTAGGGTCTAAAGTGTAGTCTCTAGGAAAGATTCATTAATGGTAAAGATCGATATCGTCAGCCTATTGTGTGAACAACATTATACAGTGCCAGTAAATCACTAAACCGGAGGATCTTCCAAACGAAACCGAGGCCTATGAAAGCATGTTAACCCTTCCACTGCCGCACTACCAAAGGTTAACCCTTTCACTGCGACGACAAGACATAATGTTAACCCTTTACTGTCACACTGCAGACGGTAGTGAAAGGGTTAAGTCATGGGGGTGGGGGGGGGGGAGTGGACCCACCAGGAGGAGACCCCTGATAAAGGCAATTAGATACAGAACAGACGACCGTTCCCAAGATATGGAAGATCCAAAGGTCCCCGTTCATGTGGTTAAACACATACCAAGGACACACAGCGTCATAAATGTGAAACAAAGCGCCATACATGTGAACCACCACTAGGGGCTAACCGTGAGTGACGTTGTGGGTATTTTTATCTAAAAACAGTGGTTTAAACTGTTAACGAGCACTTTGTGTTCAGCTGTGATGACATCCCATTGAAGGTAAGAGGCCTGGAGGAACAGGCCGGAAGCAGATGGAATGACCTTTGACCTAGGCTTTGATATCGCCATTACTTCATTGGCTAGAAGACAGGCCAATGAGACGAGAACAGTTTGATATCGCCGTTACTTCATTGGCTAGAAGACAGGCCAATGAGACGAGAACAGTTTGATATCGCCGTTACTTCATTGGCTAGAAGTCAGACCAATGAGACAAAGGTATAAAAGTAAATATTAACTTTCAAGTATCTCCCCACCAACAGGCAGTTATGGAATTCTAAATCATATACAAGAACAAACATCTTGTCAGACAGGTTCCTTGACATAAAACAGTGTGAGAAATACTGGTCTAGGCCTTTCCCTGACCAATCACAGGGCACCAGAGCTGGGGGGGGGGGGGGGCAGCATTCGTACATGCAGTAAGAATTTCCAATGACAATGACAGGGGCTGTTGAGGTCGTTGACAAAACAAGCCTCTTGGTTCCCATTGTCTGCCAACAGGGGGCGCCATAGCACTGCACTGTATCTAAACAAATCACCACATGTTGTAGCGCCGTCTGTTGGAAGTCAATACCTTGGTCCCATCATTTAACAGCTGATAAATGTCCGTATCGGCCAATACAACGTTGTGTTTACAGAGTTTTAAGAAGAAAAAAAAAGTATATAAAAAAAAAAAGAGAAGGCCATATTCAGTGGAGGACAGACAGGAAGTGAGGTCAATATAGCAGGACAGACAGGAAGTGAGGTCAATATAGCAGGACAGACAGGAAGTGAGGTCAATATAGCAGGACTAGTAGGAATATCAGCAGGATTTGGCTTCAGTGCACTCCATAAGTACCCTTAATAAAGAACCTTAATTAGGACTCCATACGGACCCTTAGTAAGGACTCCATGAGGACCCTTATCACAACCCCTGACAGGCAAACATGGTCAAATGAATGGGACAAAGTGTCACGGCCTTAAAGGACACAACGTGACGCTCCAGTAGCTATTTACACACTCACTCGCTCGCTCACTCACTCACTCACTCACCCACTCACTCACTCACTCACACACTCACTCACACACAGAGTACCAAGAAACTAAAACGCTCCATCGTCTCGTCCCCCAACACTTACACAGAGCAGATTCGTAGGACACCATAAATTAGTGTTTACAATATTAAAACCTCTATTTCGGGGGATTCTCCGGGGAGGATATTATGTACATTTGTTTAAATTATTAAAATGGCTTTTCCCAGTATCCGTCTCCCTCCCAGTAGTTCCTGTGGAGGCCTCCTGTGGGGAGGACCTCCCGAAGCAGTGGGTCCATGACGTCATGCCGCTAAGGGGTTGATGACATCACAATGTGGTGCTCTTTCACGGCTCCTCCATCGTCTTCAGCAGCTCCATCAGCGCTCCCACCGCTCCAAAATAACCCTGGAAACACAGGGGGGGGGGGGGGGGGGGGTCAGTAAACACTTCTCCATAACAACTGCACTCTTGACTATGTGTGTGCAGCACTAATCTTTTTTTTGTATCCACTTTTTCTCCTTATTTTTCTATTTTTCTCCCATCCCGATTTCGTATTGCCAATTCTCCCCTCCCCTGTCTTGAACGTTGCTAGACTATGCCTCCCACTGGTCGGTCGTAGGGAGGATAGAAGCCTTGCATCACGTGTCCCCTCCGGTACACGAGGAGGCAGCCTGTCGCATCTTTTCACCAGACAGCGCGGACTCAGTGGCGAGGTGTAACGCATGGGAGGCTCACACTACCCCTGCTACTTCCTGTCTCTGCTGTGCAGGCGTCCCCCAACCGACCTGTAGGAGTCGCAGTCCACAACGTCCAATCCCCACCCATCGACTTCCACCCGCTACCTCTGCCAATTGAGATAGTATGACGACTGGCCCAAGCCGGAGGCAACGCTGACTCGGGGAGTCGAGACCGGAGTCTCTTGCGTTGGTGACTAGTGCAATCTCCGCTACGCCACCCAGCCGCCCTGTGCAGCACTCATCTTGAATCTGAGCGTGAGCTACTGTGGGTAACTGTGCTGCGCTGTGTGTGAGTGTGATTGTGCTGTGCTTGTGTGTGAATGTGAGTGTGATTGTGCTGCGCTTGTGTGTGAATGTGAGTGTGATTGTGCTGTGCTTGTGTGTGAATGTGAGTGTGATTGTGCTGCGCTTGTGTGTAAATGTGAGTGTGATTGTGCTGCGCTTGTGTGTGAATGTGAGTGTGATTGTGCTGCGCTTGTGTGTGAATGTGAGTGTGATTGTGCTGCGCTTGTGTGTGAATGTGAGTGTGCTGTGCATGTGTGTGAATGTGAGTGTGATTGTGCTGTGCTTGTGTGTGAATGTGAGTGTGATTGTGCTGCGCTTGTGTGTAAATGTGAGTGTGATTGTGCTGCGCTTGTGTGAGTGTGATTGTGCTGCGCTTGTGTGAGTGTGATTGTGCTGCGCTTGTGTGTAAATGTGAGTGTGATTGTGCTGCGCTTGTGTGAGTGTGATTGTGCTGCGCTTGTGTGAGTGTGATTGTGCTGCGCTTGTGTGAGTGTGATTGTGCTGTGCTTGTGTGTGAATGTGAGTGTGACTGTGCTGCGCTTGTGTGCGAGTAAGTGTGCTGTGCATGTGTGTGAGTGTGATTGTGCTGTGCTTGTGTGTGAATGTGCTTGTGTGTGATTGTGATTGTGCTGTGCTTGTGTGTGAATGTGCTTGTGTGTGATTGTGATTGTGCTGTGCTTGTGTGTGATTGTGCTGAGCTTGTGTGTGATTGAGCTTGTGTGTGATTGTGCTTGTGTGTGATTGTGCTTGTGTGTGATTGTGCTGTGCTTGTGTGATTGTGCTTGTGTGTGTTTGTGCTTGTGTGTGATTGTGCTTGTGTGTGATTGTGATTGTGCTGTGCTTGTGTGTGATTGTGCTGTGCTTGTGTGTGATTGTGCTTGTGTGTGTGATTGTGCTTGTGTGTGATTGTGCTGTGCTTGTGTGTGATTGTGCTTGTGTGTGATTGTGCTGAGCTTGTGTGTGATTGTGCTTGTGTGTGATTGTGCTGTGCTTGTGTGTGATTGTGCTTGTGTGTGATTGTGTGTGCTTGTGTGTGCTTGTGCTGTGCCTGTGTGTGATTGTGCTGTGCTTGTGTGATTGTGCTTGTGTGTGATTGTGCTTGTGTGTGCTTGTGCTGTGCCTGTGTGTGATTGTGCTGTGCGTGTGTGCTGTACATACATGGGTACTGTATATCATGTATATTATTATTTTGGTTGAAGCTCTTTACTTGGCCCATTAAATCTCTCATAATACATCCAGTACATGTGGAGGACACATGACCATCTCTATAACTAACAGTGAGCCAAGAGCGCCCCCCTGTGGGACAAGGTAGAATACACCTTACACAATCACAAGCCTCACAGATACAATAGGAATAGGGGATATCTGCAGAGCCGCAAGCCCAACGTCCGGGCGGGGCTTGTACTCGGTTTGACTGTGCATTCAGGCTTGTACTCAGTTTGACTGTGCAGTAGTCAGTTTGTGCCGTTTATTTTTACAAACAGGTTAGGGTAAAGGTTAGGGTTAAGGTTAGGGTTAAAAAACAGCACAAACTGACTACTTCCGGGTTTTACAGGAAACAAGACAAGGTATACGCCCCGACGCCCCGCCCAGTCAAACCGAGTACAGGGCCCGAAGACCCGCCTCAAACCAAGTACAAGCCACGAAGCCCCGCCCAGACGTTGGGCTTGTGGCTCTGCAGATATACCCTACTCCACAGATAAGCCATGAACAACATGACATGTGCGAGTGTGACTGTGTTCAGTGTTTTAGAAACAGGACTTAAAGGTCTCCAACAGAGTCTTCTATTGTTGTTCTATAGTCTACAAGCTGAATACATTTCCTACCTCACATAACCTCTGCAAAATCCATGATCTTTGCTCTTGCAATGTTTATATTCCATCCCTGTTAAAGGCGTACTAAGCAGTTTCAGCCACTAGATGTCACTAGAGAATCACTCAAGATATCAAACTTAACACTAAAGATATTGTCAGAAACATTTTAGGTTCAACTTGAAGCAGGAAAATATTTTCCATTTTCTTTTTGAAAACGAGAGCAGAGAACTACGGACTGCCGACTAGCAGCGCGTTTATCCAAGCATTTTACACCTGGGGAACGGGAGAGGATACATGCAAGCAATAATGTGATTGAGAGGGAAGTGAATTGAAAATGTGGGACCCTGATGTAAACAAGACAAGCGTCTTTCTCTGGTCTGCATCCCCTTAACAATTGTGTGTATTGAGATGTACTGTACCCATTCTGCAATCTGTTAAATAAAGTTTTCATTCATTCATTTTCATTCATTCATGTACGAGTCTATACATTGTCTTAAGTCAGGGAGGGGCAACTGGCGGCCCTCACCGACGTTCCATGCGGCCCCAGGCCAATAAAAAAAATAAAAATAAAAAATTATAATATTTTTTTATTTTTTTGTATTGTATTCGACTAAGAAGAGTTGGCAGTCAACAATGGCTCCTTTCGATCGATTAGTCGACTATTTGACTAATAGGGGTCAGCCCTAGTGTGCACATATTCAACGCTGTTGAAAGTGCCGTGCAGCAATATGGGGGTTTTGATAAACTGTCGGCTGTTGTTACCGATGGATTCGCCGGGCTTCTAAGTCAGAGTGGCGTTGAGTGTCCAATGCTGCACTGCATTATACATTAGGTAAGTTCGCTAACATAATTTCCATCTATTGTGCGTCACTATAATGACCAATGCGAGTCGAGTGTAGTCAAATTATATGCGAGAGTCGTTAAATCGTTTCTTTTTTTTTATCTGATATAGGAGGCTCTCTGTGCCAAGAAGCTTGAATACAGCCATGTTATGGATTTGGTTACCAAGGTTACCAATCTAATTTGTGGAGGCAACAGGTCACTAAACCATAGAAAGTTTGTCTCCTTTTTGGAAGAGATGGACACTGATTATGGCGACTTGCAGCTACACACAGAAATCCGATGGCTGAGCCGTCGGAAAGTACAGGAGCGACATTGAAACACTGCAAATGCAATTCAATGATCGGTTTGAAGATTTCAACGGCATGCAGTCACGGATAGCGCTGTTTGCCGGCCCCCTCACCGCTACGGTGTCAGAGCAGCCCCCACCGTTGCAGCTTGAACTGTGCAAGCTACAGTCAGATCCTTTTTTTCAAGCAAAGAGAAATGAGAGGGGAATTTCGTTTTGGAAACTGCTACCTGAGCCCCGCTTCCCACTCCTCAGGCCCTCTCTATGGCCAGTATGTTTGGGAGCACATACATACGTGAGAGCAATTTCTCAAACATGAAGCACATCAAGTCAAAGGAGAGAAACAGGCTGTCGGATGAAACATTATTTCATCTGATACAGATTGCATGCACAAACATTGAAGTTGACATTCCTGCTATTGTGTGCCAAATGGAGAGACCACAAGTGTCTCATTAAAGACAGGGGGGGGAGGAGATGCTGAAGAGGTGTAGAGGGGGGGAAGGAGATGATGAAGAGGTGTAGAGAGGGGGGGGAGAGATGATGAAGATGTGTAGAGAGGGGGGGGGAGATGATGGAGAGGTGTAGAGAGGGGACCATTATTATTATTATTATTATTATTATTATTATTATTATTATTATTATTATTATTATAACCATTATTGACCCACTGTGGGGCGAGGGTGAATGTCATGCCAGTTTGATAAAGGGTCAATGGGAGGCATGTAGTATTGCACTTTACTTTACTTGCACTTTACTTGTTTACTTTTGTAGTGTTCAGATAACACTAATAACACAAACACAAAGCAGCATTCCTGCTGCATTTCACTACAACAGTAAATCAAAAGTGCAATAATAAATGATTTTGTTAAATGTATAAACTTGTATCCTGCTACTAAACAAAACATTCCTGAGTGCTTCATATCCATAACATGCATTTCAGTGTTATAATGTTTTGTTTAGTAGCAGGATAAAAGTTTATACATTTAACAAAATAATTTATTATTGCACTTTTGATTTACTGTTGTAGTGAAATGCAGCAGGAATGCTGCTTTGTGTTTGTTGAGCAGTGGGCTTTAAGTTCATACATTTATTTTATTAGAAGCCTTAATTATAATTGATCATGTTTGTATATATTTGGGGTTACAGCAATACTTTTAAATTCAGCTGTTTATAAATTCATAAAGTTGAAATTGCATTACTAAATGCATTTGAAATGGAATAAAAACAAAGTTACAACAAATTATAATTGTTTATATACCTTATTTATCACATCTGTGACTATTATGGGCTATTTGAGTGATGGGGTACTACTGGCGGGACTGCCGATAAACAATGCGGCCCCCCAGATTGATTGTGGACATTTTGTGGCCCTCACCATATACAAAGTTGCCCACCCCTGTCTTAAGTGATGATTGAGAGGGATTATGTTTGTACGAGTGTATAGTCTTAACCCGTTAAACCCTAGCCATATTTCCAAAAGATTTGCCTAAAAGTACATACCCAAGTAAATGGAAGATTACTGCACTTCTCCAAGGCTCATTTGCATGTTATTGGTATCTAGGGACATCTATGGACCTCAGGGAATGTATTTCCAGTGACGAGAACATTGTGTCCGTTACTATGCTTGAGTAAATTGTAATGAATCAAAGGAGAATATAAAATTATTATATATATATATATACTTTCCCATCTTTGACGGTGAATAACACCATGGCACCATGCTAACATTGACCAAATTCAGCACCTTCTTGAGATCAAGTGTACAAAAAATCTAAGCAAATGAATAAAGGGCAGATCATTTACAGGGTTTTTTGTAGATACAGTACAGAATTTTGCCATCCGGACACATAGGAATAGGAATATAGAATATAGAATATCAGGCCTATAAATTACCTTATTATGACCAAGTCATACATCTATGGATCGGGCTAAATCTCCTCTTCCCAATGGCAGAGTTCAATCTGGATTTAGTACCATTGACCTGTAGTTTGTCATGTCTGGTCATTTTTAGCATGGTGTTATTCACAGTCAAAGATGAAAAGATATACCGTATATATATATATATATATATATATATATATATATATATATATATATTTGAATTTATATTCTCCTTTGGTTCATTACAATTTACTCAAGCCTAGTAACAGACACAATATTGCTGGGAATACATTCCCTGAGATCCATAGATGTCCCTAGATACAAAGAACATGCAAATGGACCTTGTAGAAGTGGAGCAATCTTCCATTTACTTAGGTATGTATTTTTAGGCGGATTTTCAGAAAATAGGGCTCAGGCTTAAGAGCTTAATACGGACTGTATTGATCTATTTGTGACGTGAAATAAATCTCGGCCCGATGATTGAGAGGGATTATGTTTTTGGGCTTTGAGTCGTCCCTTCAGTACTGACCTCGTGTTCTAAGAACAGGGCTTTGAGTCGTCCCCTCAGTACTGACCTGGTGTTCTAAGAACAGGGCTTTGAGTCGTCTCTTCAGTACTGACCTGGTGTTCTAAGAACAGGGCTTTGAGTCGTCTCTTCAGTACTGACCTCGTGTTCTAAGAACAGGGCTTTGAGTCGTCCCTTCAGTACTGACCTGGTGTTCTAATAACAGGGCTTTGAGTCGTCCCTTCAGTACTGACCTGGTGTTCTAATAACAGGGCTTTGAGTCGTCCCCTCAGTACTGACCTTGTGTTCTAAGAACAGGGCTTTGAGTCGTCCCCTCAGTACTGACCTCGTGTTCTAAGAACAGGGCTTTGAGTCGTCCCCTCAGTACTGACCTGGTGTTCTAAGAACAGGGCTTTGAGTCGTCCCCTCAGTACTGACCTCGTGTTCTAAGAACAGGGCTTTGAGTCGTCCCCTCAGTACTGACCTCGTGTTCTAAGAACAGGGCTTTGAGTCGTCCCCTCAGTACTGACCTCGTGTTCTAAGAACAGGGCTTTGAGTCGTCCCCTCAGTACTGACCTCGTGTTCTAAGAACAGGGCTTTGAGTCGTCCCCTCAGTACTGACCTCGTGTTCTAAGAACAGGGCTTTGAGTCGTCCCCTCAGTACTGACCTCGTGTTCTAAGAACAGGGCTTTGAGTCGTCCCCTCAGTACTGACCTGGTGTTCTAAGAACAGGGCTTTGAGTCGTCCCCTCAGTACTGACCTGGTGTTCTAATAACAGGGCTTTGAGTCGTCCCCTCAGTACTGACCTCGTGTTCTAAGAACAGGGCTTTGAGTCGTCCCCTCAGTACTGACCTCGTGTTCTAAGAACAGGGCTTTGAGTTGTCCCTTCGACCAGAAGTCCATGGCGTAGGCCAGCAGTTTGGTTGACACCGTATTGATCCTCAGGAAATTCCCCACAAACACCACACGTTCAATTTTCTGGTTGGGGCGAGACAAAAGAAATTTATAAAAATGTCACACAAACAGAATGCTCAATTTATTTGTTGAATGTGGAAACAAAAACCACGACCGACAAAAGCTTACCGGTAATTTAGTGGAAAGAAAGCAAAACATGGTAAACCAGTATAAAAAAACCAAAGACACGTAATATAGAAATACTGTTCCCCTGAATATCTTAAATACAGCAGTCTATCTGAAGTTGGTAGTGAAGACGTCTCTTTGGTAACCTACATGGAGCGCCAAACCCAAGCTCTATGTGAAGTGGAATCCTTGCAATACAAGTATAAATGTGCGTCTCCTTTGTTTAATCTGACACATGCACCCGCCTTTCAGAATATAAACGAATAAATAATGTGTAAAAAAAAAAGATATATATATATATAATAATAGGGCTGTCCCCGAATAAGGATTTGTATAGTCGACTTGTAGTCGCCAAAATTTGCAGAAAAAAAAAGTATTTTTATTTCATTCTTTCCAAAAGAAAAGAGGCCTTTTTTTTGCATTCGCCTAAGAGGTTGGCAGTCGACTACGGCTCCTTTCGATCGATTAGTCGACTATTCGACTAATGGGGGTCAGCCCTAAATAATAATAATAATAATAATAATAAAGAAATGTAAACAAACATACAAAAAAGCATTAGCGTACAAGATTCCCTAACCTGATATTTAAGGTATAGCAGAGATGCAATTCTGTTTAGAAAAGAAAAACAAAAAACAAAAATGTGTATGTGTAATACCTGTTCTAACCACAAAGGGGAGCATTAGCGCTACAGAACAGCAGCCTGCTGTAAAAGGATAATTAGATTAGATTTAAATTTAATGAGCATTATCTGCATGTTTATGCAGTTTGTGGCCAAGTGGCACGTCGTCCAACTCTCTGTGTAGAATAGTGTCTGCTCTCTGTGTAGAATAGTGTCTGCTCTCTGTGTAGAATAGTGTTGCTCTCTGTGTAGAATAGTGTCTGCTCTCTGTGTAGAATAGGGTCTGCTCTCTGTGTAGAATAGAGTATGCTCTGTGTGTAGAATAGAGTCTGCTCTCTGTGTAGAATAGAGTCTGCTCTCTGTATAGAATAGTGTCTGCTCTCTGTGTAGAATAGTCTGCTCTCTGTGTAGAATAGAGTCTGCTCTCTGTGTAGAATAGTCTGCTCTCTGTGTAGAATAGAGTCTGCTCTCTGTGTAAATAGAGTCTGCTCTCTGTGTAGAATAGAGTCTGCTCTGTGTAGAATAGAGTCTGCTCTCTGTGTAGAATAGTGTCTGCTCTGTGTGTAGAATAGAGTCTGCTCTCTGTGTAGAATAGTCTGCTCTCTGTGTAGAATAGAGTCTGCTCTCTGTGTAAATAGAGTCTGCTCTCTGTGTAGAATAGAGTCTGCTCTGTGTAGAATAGAGTCTGCTCTCTGTGTAGAATAGTGTCTGCTCTGTGTGTAGAATAGAGTCTGCTCTCTGTGTAGAATAGTCTGCTCTCTGTGTAGAATAGTCTGCTCTCTGCTCTCTGTGTAGAATAGTGTCTGCTCTGTGTAGAATAGTGTCTGCTCTCTGTGTAGAATAGTCTGCTCTCTGTGTAGAATAGAGTCTGCTCTCTGTGTAGAATAGTGTCTGCTCTCTGTGTAGAATAGTCTGCTCTCTGCTCTCTGTGTAGAATAGAGTCTGCTCTCTGTGTAGAATAGTGTCTGCTCTCTGTGTAGAATAGTGTCTGCTCTGTGTAGAATAGTGTCTGCTCTCTGTGTAGAATAGTGTCTGCTCTCTGTGTAGAATAGTGTCTGCTCTCTGTGTAGAATAGTGTCTGCTCTCTGTGTAGAATAGTGTCTGCTCTCTGTGTAGAATAGTGTCTGCTCTCTGTGTAGAATAGTGTCTGCTCTGTGTGTAGAAGTGTCTGCTCTGTGTGTAGAATATAGTCTGCTCTCTGTGTAGAAGAACATAGTCTGCCGGAGGAACACCCCACCTACCCAACCTCCTCCAATGTACAGTTTCTTCCCCCTCAAATGTATATACTCTCTTTTTAGACTCTTTTTGTATCATAAACAGTACTGTATATTTGTAGATCTGGTATGTCATAAATGTCTAGATGCAACAGTACTGTCTACCTGTATGTCGTGTATGTCATATTATGTTATGATGAATTGAAAATGGGGGACCCTGATGTAAACAAGACGAAAGTCTTTCTCTGGTCTGCATCCCCTTAACAATTGTGTGTATTGAGCTGTACTGTATTGTACCCATTTTGCAATCCGTTAATAAAATGTTCAATTAATCAATCAATCAATCAATCAATCAATCAAACAACACAATAGAGTCCACACACAGAATACGACGCTCCCAGTGGATTCCATGTGACTGACAGATTGCAGTTAGGATATCATAACACAATGTACAGAGGATAACAATGTGACTCTCTCCACTTGGAGCAGAATACCCAACCGAGACTGTGATTTGTAAACAAGACAAGAGTGAGTTTTACAGAGAGATACAGCATATAATGCGTGTGTTGGTTAATGCTCGTCTCAGCTGCAGCTCTGTGTGCTATGATAGCCCTGTACAATGCTGCTTGATCGCCATGCCACAAGGCAACACTGTAAAGAAGCTCACAGCACACAAAAACACTCATGACGTGCGATGGGAGAAGCCTGTCCGATAGTAAAGCCTAAATAAACACCAGTGTTAACACACCCAATGTTGTAACAATGGATCATAAGTTAGTGAACACCCGTTTATATGTGTTGTATACGTTTCTTACCTCAAAACCTACTGCAAGATAATGAAAGAAATGTGTGTGTGTGTGTGTGGAGATGTGTGCGTGTACCTCGTTGACGGCACACATGCGTGCTATGGATCCTATGTTATTGGTGATGGTGACGAGCGTTGCCCTGGCCAGGTCCTCCTTGCTGATGCTATCCCTCTTCTCCTTACTCATCATGTGACCAAAACTAGAAAACAACAAATACCACATGTTAAAATGCGTCTCTAGAAAAGAGTCAATACCACAACACATTAACACATTGGGCGCCATGCATTGTGCCCATCATTATGCCCTCTCTGCCACCGCTGTAAGCCTATGGAGAGGTTTACCTTCTTTGCAGGGCTATAACTTTTTAAATATTATAGCAATATCTGCATTACTATGGCGCATTCAACATCGATTATCTATCGTTCAGGATGTGGGAACGTTATATTTTTTCATTCATACATTGTTGTGTTAATACCGTCGAGAATATAAGTATGTTTTTAATGCTAGTTAACGCTAGTTATAGGCCCTGAAGCATATGATAGATTATCGATTGACGTTTCTTTCCTATACACGCTATATTAAAAAATTCAAATGTATATGATCGGTATACATTATGCTTCATCATGCGTGAAGGAAAGGGGGGGGGGGTCGTTTATAATTCCTTGATCGTCAGTAACGGCTTTATTTAGTATGGGTTGATATATTGATCAGACTGATTGCAAACAAAGAAATGGACAATCAAGCTGAAAGTAACGTTAGTTTCCTCTTACCGTTCGCCGATGAGACTGCAGGAAAAATATCCCAATTATTTGATGTCGATCTGCTAGATCCATTTCCGGTTTGTATGACGCAATAAACGCCGAAATCATATCGATTATTGCGTTTCGAAAGCGATCCAAATGCACTCGAGTGTGTATATTGATCCACGCCACAATATATCTCTGGGCGGAAGAATTTCCTCGATGCACCGATCGCCACTTCCGGTTTGGCGTGAGTGTAACTCGCCCGACCATCCACCAGGCGGCGGTATTGAGGCGTTGCAATATTAGAACAGGGTCCGGCTGCGATCCGGAGGGAGGCTGGATGAATTATGAATGCCATGGCGAATAAATGTAATATTGATCCCAAACACGTGATACGCCGTTGTTGCCGTTCAACGCATGGCGGGCAATAACGATTTACGCCGTTAACGTGTGTTAAAATACGTCTATAGAGTCAATACCACAACATGTTAAAATGCGTCTCTAGAAAATAATCAATACCACAACGCGTTAAAATAAGTATATAGAGTCAATACCACAACATGTTAAAATGAGTCTCTAGAAAAGAGTCAATACCACAACACGTTAAAATAAGTCTATAGAGTCAATACCACAACACGTTAAAATGCGTCTATAGAAAGAGTCAATACTACAACATGTTAAAATGAGTCTCTAGAACAGGGGTGGCCAACCAGTCAGAGACTAAGAGCCACAAAAATGACTATGGTACCACAAAGAGCCACACCATATACCAGCGTTTCTCAACTTTTTTTTCAGTCACGGCACCCTTCATGTGTTTATAGGTCTCGCCCTCTGAAGTTGCTAATGTCTTTTTTATTTGGGCCTCACAGGGTTAAAAGTACCCTGTGAGACCCATGGTTGCAAAATTACAAAATCACTTTTAGCCATTTAAAAAAAGAATGTTTATTTAAAGATTTTTATGCACATGTATAGTCAATTGGTCCTGTTGTTCAGCCTCACAATGCTATTTGATAGTAAATGTGTTTATGTCCCACCCTCTGGCCTCTGAAGTTGCTAATGTCTTTTTAATTTGGGCCTCACAGGGTTAACCTCTTAAGCCCGAGATATACAGTAAAAGTGTATATTTTCAGAATTACGTTTGTTTACCAATTATTTTAACTGTTATTAGTGAAATATAAGATTATAGAAATCTCAGGGCATTGAGTCGGAAACCGGCGCATATTGACAGGAGGAAGTGGCACAGCCAAAAGTGAGTGTAGTCTTTTGAAGGAAGAGACTCAGGGCTTTCAAATTTTGAAAAACTACCATACCCAGCTCACACCAGCCCCCGTCAATCATCTGACTTCACTTTTTTATTTCTCTTATTTTTTGGGATTATCTCCCACAAACCTGAACGTTATTGCCATAAAACAGAACGCAGTTAGTTTCTCTACCTTTCTGTGAACGTCTTGCAAAAAATGGTGTTGCAATATGATGAAAAATGGTGGAGAAATTTACATTATAAAAAAGATGGCAGAATTCAGTACTGTATCTACAAAACCTTCTGTTTAATCATCTTCCCTTTATTCATTTGCTTAGATTTTTCAGGTCTGGTCAATTTTAGCATGGTGTTATTCACAGTCAAAGATAAAAAATGTTTTAAATAGAATTGATATTCTCCTTTGGTTCATTACAATTTACTCAAGCCTAGTAACAGACACAATATTTCTGACACTGATCCATATGTCCCTAGATTCAGATACCAAGAACATGCAAATGGACCATTTAATATTTGTTTTAAATGTTTATTCTACGTCCTTATGGAATGAGTGACATAAAAAAAAAGAAGAAAAAAAAAAAAAGAAAAAAGCAATTTATTTATATTTTTTAATGTATGGAAGAGCCGCACATTGACGGGCAAAGAGCCACATGCGGCTCGCAAGCCTCGGGTTGGCCACCCCTGCTCTAGAAAGAGTCAATACCACAACACGTTAAAATGCATTTCTAGAAAAGAGTCAATACAACACATTAAAATTTGTCTCTAGAAAGAGTCAATACAACACATTAACACTATGGTCGCCCAAACGCTGTACCACGTCATTCCCCGCCATGCTCATTCTGCCAAAGACGCCGTACCACGTCTTTGATATCAATATTTCAAAAATCTATTATCTATATATTTCTCCCCCGGAAACTTGAGATCTACTGTTGATCCCCTCTCAACTCTCCAACGGTTCAAGAGCGCCATCTGGTGGCCGATCGGCGGATCGCCCAGAGCGGAAACAGGAAATGGAAGCTGGTGCTCATTCCAATTCGGTCCGATCACTCGGTAATAGTCCCAGGACTCGAGCTAGACACAACAGATAGCAATCCGTTACCAATAACTCGATAAACAACATGATTTGGACGTATATACTATTATACAACCTGGAAATGGATCGCATATTTCTACATCCCATAATAGGAATATTTCTGTTCCACGCTCATCGCCCAACACTATGAGGAAGCTACGGTAAGATTCAGCGTTGTTTTTTAACGTGTTCGATACTAACTGCTCTAATGATCATATCACCCACACTAGATGAATCATCTAACGTTGGCCACGGAATTATAAACGACCCTCCCCCCATCCGGTCAACATCAGATGATCAGTAGTAACTTCTAGAAGCACGTCCATTTGAAATTTTTTATCTCGCGCAGATTCCTATCAAACTGTATTTGATCATCAATATAATGCATTTGGGGCTATAAATCACGTTCTGGAGAAAGCTGCAGAAAACGATAAAAACATACTTATACTTTAGACCGTATTTTAGTATGAATATGTGAATGAAAAAGTATAACGTTGCTACACCCTGAACAATATACTTGACGTTGAACGGGCCATAGTAATGTCAATTTAGCAATACAATTTAAAAAGTTATAGCTCTGCAAAGAAGGTAAACATCCCCATAGACAAATAGAGCTGGCGGAGGATGGTATATTAAAAATATAAGCCTGGCGACCAAAGTGTTAAAATGCGTCTATAGAAAGAGTCAATACCACAACACGTTTAAATGAGTCTCTAGACAGAGTCAATGCCTCAACATGTTAAAATGGCTCTAGAAAGAGTATAGACATGGCTGTTTGACGACATGACAGACTCTACCTTTAAGGTAGGTTATGGTCCTTTACATAAATAGCCAAAGGTTCTTTATACCAAAAACTGAAAACAGAATGCAGACTTATTTAAAACATAAAATAAGATATTCCTTTATTGATCACATTGGGGAAACTCTGGGGCGTTGTGTGTGTGTGTGTGTGGTTATGATAAACAAAGTGATTTATCAACACCATAACAAGGTACACTGATTATCCTCTGGCGATGATGCAAGCCGTTGTGGAGTTCATTTTACCAGCTAACCTTTGAACAGAGCGTGTTGTAGGGATGGGAATTGATCAGATTTTATCGATACCGATTCCATTATCGATTCTGCTTATCGATCCAATTCTTTATCGATTCCCGATAAATTGTTAAATTTATAATTTAAATAAATTGGAAATGCAACAGAACTAAGCTGGTTAGAATACCAACATGCAACTTGACATTTCTGATTGTCATTTATGCCCCCATGTCGGAAAAATACAAAAACTGTAAAAAAAAGAAATTAACTACACAAATAAAATTATGTATTTGAGATTCTCTTAACATTTTGGATGCCAGCCACGACATAACACGTGTTATCAGCCCGCCCCCTGAATGCCCACCACGACAATTAGCGTGATTTCTTTTTTATTAGCGCTCTGAATTCATATTTCATCAACCGAGTCTACCGTTGGGAAACCAGCCCCATCAGGAGCTCAGATGTGAAAAAAGCGCCCCCTATCGTCTCCCAGATGGTAATGCACCCTTTTGGAATGGACTCAATGAAAATGGATGAGAGAAAAAAATCCGGAATCCACATTTAACTTCTCACGCATGTAACCGGAGATGATCCCAGTCATTGTGGACCATCAGAACAGCGTGTAATATGTGTTTACAGTATGTAGCGTTGGATCAATAAAAGGATAGATTTTTGGAATGGCGATCAGGAATTGGAATAATCTTTTTGGATAACATCTGATCTCAGGTAAGGAATCTATTTTACCAGTCTTAGGATAATCAGACCCGTTTTCACGGAGATATAAGCTTTTCCCCTATGTGTGATGTGGCTGTTTGGCTGTGCGAGCGATCAGGAAATATATCAGATCAGATATCAGATCGCCTATATAGCGTGCATACGTACACATATACTATCGATAATCTAGCGTTTATTTGAAAAGATTCATAAATAGGCAGACAAATTTGAAAGTTTGTGTATTCTCGAATATTCCGTTTATTATGGAATATTTTTATTTTCCTTGAAAACGAGGGCTGTTCAAGATGCTATAAAACGGAAATGAACCGATAAAAAAACAATCCGCTTCGACAATGTTGACTGGAAAATGAGTCATTGATAAGCGATGGGCAGATTAGACACATAGCCATAATTTAAAGCATAGATTAGGCGATATTAACGCTAACATTGAAGTGGATGGTGGGCATTCAAGCACTAAATCGTGCGCCCCCTGCTGGCACTGAAAGAGTTAAACTAATTTAATCTATTGAACTGTAGTTACATTCAACAGGTCGTTATTGTAAAAGAGAATTTGTTATCAAAAACCTACCTGTATAAATAAAGGTTAAAAGTAAAAACATAAACTGACACATAAGTAACATCTAGGAAAGCAATTCACCTACCGAAATTCCGAGGCTTTTACCGTGGCGTAAGGGTGCAAAGCTTTCACCTGTGGTGATTAGACATAATTCACCTACGGAACTGTTGTTGGGAATATTGGTTCCGCACGGACACTAGAGTGTTGTCTTCCTGTCGGCAGGTAGACAGTTTTAGCGTCTAGTAGTAACGTCATGGAGTGTTGTTGTGTTTTCTCTGCTGAATACACGTTCAGAGTTCTCTTTCAACACACCGCCTCAGTCTCCCATCCTTCGACACTACACACTAGGGGTGCACAATATTGATTTTTTGACCCCGATATCGATAACTTTCTGCTCCTCAAGGTCGATACCGATAACTGATATTATATATAATTTATTGTATTATAATATATATTTTTTTATGTATATTCCTGTAGTTTTGACCTAACCAGATTTATCATGACATGAGCGTTACTACTATGAACAAAACAAAGCCAAGAGAACAGTTTTGACTCTTCAAATAAAGTGACTATATTTATTTTTCCAAATAAATATAATTTGAGTCATTCACAAAATTCACAATCCGTCAATGTCATTAACAATGTGTTTCCCTGAACAATGAGTGAACTAAAAACCAACAGGTATTGTGCTTTGTCAGTAGGGATGGGTACCGGTACCTGTGAATCGATACCGGTACCCAACGGTACCTTTTTTCGGTACTTTAGCCTCAGTTGTAAAAAAAATATTTAAATCCAAACTTCAAATAACCAAATTTTCGACCGTTTTCGGCTTGCCATTGCCCCGACTGCTTTGTTGTTGAATCAAGTAAAATCCTAAGTAAGCATATATTGTGCGTGTGAACGTTGACACAAAAAGAAAAAAAGATTTTAAAAAAAAAGTGTAAAAGAAAAAGTGTAAAAAAAAAAAAAAAAAAATTATCGGAGCTATCAATAATTTTATCGGGTTTATCGGGATGACGTCATAATAGCTGGTATCTGCCCGATAATTATCGTGCATCCCTACTACACACCACACATTTTGTGACTGCTCGTGACACTCGTTCACCCCCCCCCCCCCCCCCCCCCCCCCCGAGTCATTTGACACGCTGTGCGAGCGTGAAAGGATAAGGTGCGCGAGATCCACTAGCACTAGCTGCAGCCTCAGTCTGATTGTCATCATCTAAAATGGATGAAATGGGAGAATATTTATACAGTGAAAGCATTAGTTTTTCATTTAGGTTTTCCTAGTCAAGGAATCAAATAGTCTGCGTGGCGCTAACATTATAATAACATTGGATTTTACATTCGGTAACGGAGGGTTGAGGAGATGCAGCACTCGCCCGTAGAACATCAAAACACAACATTCCTGCACTTTAACACATCCACCGCCGGAAACGCTTTAAAACGTTATTGCCCGCCATGCTTTGACCGCCAGACCACGCTGTACAGCGATATTGAGATCAATATAAAATGTTTTCGCCATGGCATTCATAATTCATATATACACCTCCGGTGCTGCAGCTGGACCCTACGGCTCAATACAACGACGGCTCAATACCGCCGCCTGGTGGATGGTCGGGCGAGTTACACTGGTAAACAGGATATGGCTGCTGTGCATCAATTAAATTCATCCGGCCGTCAGATATTGTCGCCGGATGAATCTATATGATTTTGGCGTTTATTGCGACATACAAACCGGAAATGGACCTAGGCGATCGACGTCCTATACCTGGGATCTTTCACCGCCAGTCTCATTGACGCACGGTAAGAGGACACTAACGCTGTTTTCAGCCCAATTGTTTATAAATTTCACTGCAAACCGATCTGATCAATATACCACCCATACTACATAAAGCATTTACTAACGATCACGGAATTATAAACGACCCCCCCCCCCCCTCCTTTCACGCATGATGACGCATAACGTATAGGATCATACACAGTTGAATTTTTTTATATAGCGTGTCTGGGGAATAAACGGCAATCGATAATCTATATATGCGTTTAGGCCTATAACTCACGTTCTAGGAATTACTGCAGAAAACGATAAAAACATACTTATATTCTAGAAGGTATTTTTGTATGAATGAAAAAGTATAACGTTCCCACATCCTGAACGATAGATAATCGATGTTGAATGGGCCATAGTAATGTCAATTTAGCAATACAATTTAAAAAGTTATAGCCCTGCAAAGAAGGTGAACATCTCCATAGGGTTATAGTGCTGGCAGACTGGCTATATTGATGGATATAACCTATGGCGGGGAAAGTGTTAAGGGCATGCTGTGTTGACGAATGCTTCAGCATATTGCTAGTATTTCCCCCCTTACATTCCCCCCTTACATGAAATTGACATTTTGCAAATACTACAACTTGCGCTGTTTTCATCTACTTTTGTGAAATGCAGCCACGCTTTTGAACGTTTATTTCTGCCCGCCATGGCTCCGGTCCCAAACAAACTGAAACATAGTATACAGCATGCGTTCTCTACGGCGTTAAAATGCGCAACTGTTGGAAAAACATGGCATCGATAAGAGGAATCGATAGTCCAAGGAATCGGACAATTAGGATTCCCATCCCTAGCGTGTTGCCATGTGCTCTACAGCCAGAAGAGGTGTGTGTATATCTTGTGTTAAGAGATGCTCATCAATAATCAACGTTTGTTCGTTGGTAATCAACCTTATCAGAGTATTGATATGGAAATTAACATGACTTGACGAGTGTCATCACTCTGTCTCATAAGTCATTATTTTTGGTGAATACATTTAATTTGCACACAACTATGTTCTATTATTATTATTATTACCTCTAACAATCAATCAAATTTATTTATATAGCACATTTAGACATGACACTTGTCAACCAAAGTGCTTCACATAGGATGCTTGGTTCATACACATACAGCTCATTATAGTAATATTCCACAATTATTACATTTGGTAGTAATAATGGCACACTAGTCTTGAGACAGACGTGTGCGTATCTCCGCTGCCATGTTAGACGCGGAAACACCCGCGGGGGGGGGGGGGGATTGGGAGGGCGAGACATCATCAGCATCCTGGTGCCCCCCCAACCACAGTGTAGCTCGGCTGCCATGTAGGGCACGGAACACCCGCGGGAGGGGGGGGTAGGGGGACAGCCTCATTCTGCTATCGAGAGGAAGAAGCGACTGTTCACGAGGAGAGGCTCTACTATTACCTATTCTACCTGTACACTCCGCTGCTGTGACGCCTGGATTTCCCCCAAGCGAGGTGCGCGGCTCCCTGTGGGGGTTAACTTGAGACGGTCGGTGTATCTAGTCAGTCTCAAGTATAACGCTAACATGCTAACCTGTGTGGAGAAGCCTTGTAAAGCATTCGTCGTCCCCTCTGTGGAAGGTGTGCGTTTGTGCATGTGTATACGTGCGTGTATGCGTGTGTGCAGGGACGTGCACAGGACTTTAGAGGGGCAGGTGCTCAAAGGCTGAAAAGGGCACTATACCTGTGTGTGTTTTAACCGAGCGCAAGCCCGATTTTTAAGGGCCCTTTTCGGGCGGGGGGGCCCCCTTTTTATGCTTTTTGGGGGGTTTTGGTGATCAAATATTGAATATTGAACTATAATAATCAGTGCAGGAGCTCACTTATCCTTGAAAGACACTTTTATCACTGACTTAAAAGGCCCATACATCTCCATAAATGTTCAGGGGGGAGGGAATAAGTGCTTACCCTACAGACCCCAATAAGAATAACAGTATATTCTGTATTGTTTAACACTTTGACTGCCATGAAACGTGTTTTGACGTCATTGCTGGCCATGCTCAAGTTGCCGGGGGACGCTGTACAGCGTCCTTATATCAATATTTCAAAAATCTGCGATCGGATTCATATGTCCCCTCCGCTGGCCTGAGATCCACCAGCAGGACCCACTGAGCTCTCTGGCGGTTCAGGAGCGCCATCTGGTGGCCGATCGGCGCAATCGCTTTAACAGGAAGTGGCATAGAGGTTGTGCTACGTCCGTAGTACTTCCGGGTGCTCGCTATAGGTCCCGCGACTCTGGCTCGTCACGCTACACAGTGATCGATTGCCAATAACTCGATAAACAACATGATTTGGACGTATATACCATTATACAAGCTGGAGATGGACCGGGTAAATTTACCTCCCATAATGATAAGATTTCAACTCTACGATGATCGCCCAACGGCGCGCGGAGACTGGGGTGAGTTTCAGCGTGTAACGTTACCGTCTTCGATACTAACTGCTATTATCAACATTTGACCCACATTAGATGATTGGTATAACGCTGCCCACGGAATTATAAACGGCCCCTAGCCCATCCGGTCAACATCAGATGACGTGTAGTAACTTCTAGAAGTACGTCTAGTTGTAATTTTTTATATCGCGCTGATTGCCATAAAACTGTATTGCATCATCAATATAATGTATTTGGGGCTATAGATCACGTTCTGGAGAAAGCTGCAGAAAGAGATGAAAACATACTTATACATTAGACCATACTTTACTATGAATATGTGAATGAAAAAGTTTAACGTTGCTACACAATGAACAATACATATAGGACTTTGAATGGGCCCTAATAATGGCAATGTAGCAATAGAATTTAAAAAGTTATAGCCCTGCAAAGAAGGGGCCTTTCTCCATAGACAAATAGCGCTGGCAATCTATGGTATATCATGAATTTAACCTTAGACAACCAAAGTGTTAATATAAATGCATTTTTTATTCCAATCCCGATTTGTATTTGAGATTCCCAAATCCCATCGGACTTGACTTCTTCGTGTCCCTCAATGAGTGTAATACCAGCATTCAACTGTATGCGCCACAGCGGTTTCCATCATCATCATCATCACCACCACCCACGCTATGCATAAAATATATAGGTCCGCGGAGAGGCACGCTGAGGAGGCCGTGCAAACTGCAATGGAATATGGGGCATCTCTCTCTCTTTACCTAATATTTTGATTCCATCCTGACATTTTTCAGTTGGAAGAGCAGTCTATGCGTAACGGCAAAAACAATCAAAAATAATAATAATTTGTTTCCAAAAAGGGCACTTTTTTTATGAGGCCCTTGGGCTCTATGTGTGCACGCGCCTACCAATTTATGTCAGTGACACCGACTGTGTAGTTAGTCCAGCTTCACGTCTGTGTATGTCTTCATGTGTACCAGGGTTTCCTAAAGCACATGTTGATGACCAACAGGACTTCACTCCGTTTCATTTATTTTCAACATTCTAACGGCTCATTTTTGTTCTTTTGTTTCCATTAAATTATATTATGTGATCGGCAAATAACCATTTACCGGATCTGGAGAATTTGGTAGGATTTTTACCAGTAAAAAAACAAACAGTAATTACAGTAATGATGTCTCCCTGGTGAGCTTCAGTGTGTCCTTGTAACCAACCATAGATATAGAACACTAGACGGCTCAAGGCGGAGTCTCCCGCATACTTCACCGGTGGCCATCTTACGAGGGTGGACTACTGCTTTAAGGTGATGATCTGCACAAACAAAAATACTCTTAACTCGCTGAAATCTTGACGTATTTACAAACGGTTTATTACAAACGTTATTAACGTGGCTATGATTCTTGCTTGGAAGACATTTCTTTATCATTTGTATTTTTTTTTTCCATATTAAAGTCCATTATAAGTATGCAGTATGATAACTACATCTCTGACGTTTTTAACAAACCAAACGGGTGAACATTTTGCAAGCTATGGTTATTTCAATAGTACATGATGCACCATAGACACGCATGTTCTGAGTGGGCGTGCTCCACCCTCGCAAGATGGCCGCCATGTGGCAACGTCGGTCTCCGTTGGCCAGCAGCGCGGGTGAGCCATCTAGTGTTATATCTATGCTTGTAACAGGAGCCTCTGTTGTACCGTGTGTCAAATCCCCGGGTGAATCCGGTGAATCAAGACTTATGACGAGTGCTAACAAGTGCTGATGACCGATGATGCCGACCTGGACGCTACAGCAGAGCCTTGCAGGCCGAAGCGCTCGTAGTCTCCCCCGTAGATGTCCTTCACCAGCTTGTCCACGTTGGTGGAATCCCCCTTGCTGGCCATTTCCAATGCCTCCTCGAAGGTCTCACAGCCAGTCAGCAAGCAGCACAGCCCCAGGAACGTACCACCTCCAAGACTGATGGGTCGAGAGATGAAGGAGGGAAGAAAGATGAGCGAGAGAGAGAGAGAGAGAGATATCAAATTAGATTTGACAACAGTCACTATAACTGTACCCACGGATGGTTGATCAAAGCCACTCTCGCACCTTCAGCAAACACAGGGATTAAAGCAAAAAAAAAATCTCCTGACTGAACTTTTTTTCAGGCCAAGTCATATTCTTATTTTAACCTCCACTATATATTTTTTATTTAATAGCATTAGCGTTTTAAGGGAACTAGATCATTTTGAACATCTTTTCTATTGCCAGTTTGCTTTTACGTAATATCAATGCTGTTTTCAATTCATTAAATGAAACCGATTGCAAGGGTTGACTGACTTTGTCATACAAATAAACAAATCTACATACTGTAACTTTTCAGTATTGTGTTAGTATAGTTCAAATTATGTATCGTCTATAGTTCAAATTATGTATCGTCTATAGTTCAAATTATGTATCGTCTATAGTTCAAATTATGTATAGTTCAAATTATGTATTATTGTATAGTTCAAATTATGTATTGTGTATACCGGTAGTTCAAATTCAGTATTATTGTATAGTTCAAATTATGTATTGTCTATAGTTCAAATTCAGTATTGTGTATAGTTCAAATTCAGTATTATTGTATAGTTCAAATTCAGTATTGTCTATAGTTCAAATTCAGTATTATTGTATAGTTCAAATTCAGTATTGTCTATAGTTCAAATTCAGTATTATTGTATAGTTCAAATTATGTATTGTCTATAGTTCAAATTATGTATTGTCTATAGTTCAAATTATGTATTGTCTATAGTTCAAATTCAGTATTGTGTATAGTTCAAATTCAGTATTATTGTATAGTTCAAATTCAGTATTGTCTATAGTTCAAATTCAGTATTATTGTATAGTTCAAATTATGTATAGTCTATAGTTCAAATTCAGTATTATTGTATAGTTCAAATTATGTATTGTCTATAGTTCAAATTCAGTATTGTGTATAGTTCAAATTCAGTATTATTGTATAGTTCAAATTCAGTATCGTCTATAGTTCAAATTATGTATTGTCTATAGTTCAAATTATGTATTGTCTATAGTTCAAATGATGTATTGTCTATAGTTCAAATTATGTATTGTGTATAGTTCAAACTTTTAACATTGATTGCACCAGTGCGCCTAACTTGTTCATGTAGGTGCACCGCCGCTGCAATAATACATTTTAAGCGTTACCTTTACCATGACCTGTTTTGTCAGTTCCCATACACATTAGTAATTTCTTAAGATGTTATGTAAATGACGTAAAAACTAACGTTGTATTACAGTTAGCTCACAAAGTCCAATCCTTCGCTTTTTTATGTCTATTTTAACACATTCAGCTCAGCTCCAGTTAGAGCTGCTGTCCCAAGCCTGTTTTTGGGATTCGAACATTCGCCAGGGTTTTTCGAACGGATGTTTGAACCATCGTTTTTAATCATGCAAACAATTTGCTCCTAAATAGGGAGGTGTAGTCTGACGTCACTTTGTGTACAGTCTCCTAATATACACTGTACAGTCTCCTCCCCATCATATATTCTCTGTTAGGATCTATGGGTAACAGTACTGTATATTTGCATATCGTATATGTCACAAATGTAACAGTACTATATACCTGTATGTCATGTATGTCCCTATGCCATAAATGTCATGTATGTTGTGCATGTCATAAATGTCACTATGAATTGAAAATGGGGGACCCTGATATAAACAAGACAAATGTCTTTCTCTGGTCTGCATCCCCTTTGAGTGCCAACGATGAGAATTCTCGTTATTTCATGCCAACCGTTCAGTGCCAACGACGAGAAAATTTTTTTTTTTTTTATCCACTTTTTCTCCCATTTTTCTATATTTTCTCCCATCCCAATTTCGTATCATCCAATTCAACCCTCCCCTGTCACGAACGCTGTTTCTTGCCTCCCACAAGCCGGCTGCAATGTGGACTAAGTCATACATAGCACAAGTCCCCTCCGGTACTTGAGGTAACAGCAGTCGCATCTTTTCACCTGCGCAGCTCGATCTCTCAGTGTCGAGGAGTAACGCGTGGGAGGCTCACGCTGCCCCCGACACTTCCTGATTCTACTGCGCAGGCGCACCAACCGACTTGTAGGAGTCGCTTGTTCACAACGTTCGATCCCAACCCTTCAGTTTTCCCTCCCCGTAATACGGCCAATGTGTATTACTGCGGAAGACCAGCTAAACTGAAAACAATGTGGAGAGCTGGATTCGAACACGCAAATCCTAGCGTCTCCACACTGGTGGCGAGTGCCTTGCCCACTACACCACCTAGCCGCCCAACGACGAGAAATTGTTATCGTTATAAATCGTTATTTTTTTTATTAGCGATTTCCATTCATTTTTCATCAATCTAGCCTCACGTTACCACTCTCTCTGAGCTCGAACAGGGAAAATACCGCCCCATATCGTCTCCCGGATGATAATGCACCCATTGGATTGGACTGAATGAAAACGCATGGGGAAAAGAAAATCCGGAATCCACATTTTACTTGTCAGGCATGTAATCCGAGCCGATTGCAGTCTTTGTGGTCCCTCAGAACAGCGTGGAATATGTGTTTCGAGCACCCAGCGTTGGATCAATAAACGCGATCGATATTTGGAATGGCGATCAGGAATTGGAATAATCTTTTTGGAGAACTGAGGTAAGGAATCTATTTTACCAGTCTTGGGGTAATCAGAGCTTTTTTCACATATATCAACGTGGGCCCTATGTGTGTGTGTGTGTGTGTGTGTGTGTGTGTGTGTTGATCAGGAAATAAAATACTACATTTTTCAGCCCGCTTCTCTAGAGTGCATAAGTACACATATACTATCGATAATCTAGCGTTGATTTGAAAACGATCATAAATAGGCAGAAAAATTACAACGTTTTCGGTGTATTCCAGTAAAGGGCGATTCCTGCAGAATCTCTTTTTTTTCTGAAAATTTTCAAAAACGAGCGTTTTTCAAAATGGTATAAAACGGAAATGTACAGATGAAAAAACTATCCGTTTCGACAATGTTGACTGCAAGCAAGTCATTGATAAGCGACAGGCGTATTAGACACATAGCCATAATTTAAGATATAGTTTATGCGTTCGCAAATGTGCTTGCCCTCTCATTGAATAGAGCGCTGGCACTCAAACGCTAAATCGTCCGCCCCCTGCTGGCACTCAAAGTGTTAACAATTGTGTGTATTGAGCCATACTGTATTGTACCCATTCTGCAATCTGTTAAATAACGTTCTCATTCATTCACCTCCCTCTGGTATTTTATGGCCACTTCCGTGTGCGCCTCACTCCAGCATACTTGACTTACTCGCAGGTTTTTTCTAGTTCAGTACCACATAGCACATTGAATGAAAACTTTATTTAACAGATTGCAGAATGGGTACAATACAGTACGGCTCAATGCACACAATTGTTAAGGGGATGCAGACCAGAGAAAGACTTTCGTCTTGTTTACATCAGGGTCCCCCATTTTCAATTCATGGTGAACATTGCTGCGGTTGAGTAGTAGTACCTACTTACTGGTCACGGGAGGCTTCAATAACATTTGAATGATAATCCATTTTGTGAATACATTTGTTGAAAGAACTTTGTTGGCCGACGGGCCGGCTCCTGCTACCTTAACGTTAGCTGCGTTAACGTGCATGACGCATACCTGTAATGTTAAGCAGCTTGTGTTCCGCTGGGAAAGCATCACTGCATACACTTTGTTTAATCCAAACGTCCATTCGGAAACGTTGTATTATGAAACCAGTATGAGACGATGTGCTTATTTATCGTTTCAATTCGAAAAGTTGATGCTCACATGGCTATTTTGTTTAGCCTGTCATTCAGCCAAGACGAATTTCAGGGTGATGATCAGAGCAGTCTCTTGAAACACCGCTATCTTCAAACTTCCATTCCTCTTGAAACTTTCTTTTGTTAGGTGGTCCCGCTCATCCTTTTCGTCTGAGAAAACCGAGGTGGGTTTTCTTTTTAGTGGCCGGCTTACTCCTTCCATTTAATGCTATTAAGCTAACGTTAGCTCATCGGTATAGCAGGCGTGCGTAACGTTACAGTGCAAGCAGGTACATAAGCAGGTGGTGGATGTGACGTCGGTAAACAAGGAGAGTTGACGCGCGAGGCTGCAAAAAAGGCAACTGTCGTAAGACCAAAACACACTGCAGTTTATTAGTTTACATGACTATTTTGTTACCCGCCATGTGGCGGACAGACCTCTCAGACCTCACAAATGTCACTCGCCAAACCTAAAACCTGCCGCCATTGGCGCTTGGCGGGTGCTTATGTTGTTCCGTCTACAAATCATATTAATCCGTCACGACTCTGAATAAAATTGACGGAAATCCGTCTCAAGACGGAACGCTTTAATGCCTGCAAACATGACCTTCACTTGACCTGAGCACACATCTCTACCTGTCTACGATTTTTTTTATTTCACACACACCTGTACCTGACCTCACACACCTGTACCTGACCTCACACACCTGTACCTGTCTACACACCTGTACCTGTCTACACACCTGTACCTGTCTACACACACCTGCTTTTTCTTTCCTATAACAAAGCCAGTGCACGCACACGTCTTACACATACAGTACATACAGTGAGCATTAAATATAGACAGCAGTGTCGTTACAAGCTTCACTGGTCCATGTGCTCAGAGATGTGCACATGTCCTTGGAACTCAGAAGCTGTACAACCAGTCTTGTGACTCCAACAACAACAACATTGATGAGTCACCTCTCTCAGGTGGAATAACGCCAAGTCAAATGTGACTGACTAACTGTCTGTCTGTCTGACTCATTACACTGTGTAATGTGAATGGACGATGGGCTGACTGGCTTTACTGTCCGATTGGCTGTATGACAGACAGATACATTACATGCTATTCACAGCATTCCTTTAGGTCATCACGGCAGACATCTTGGTGGGCAAATAACAGGCGATCAACGGGTGCTAAATCACTAAATGACAACCGTGACCAATGAACAGCGTTTATGGCATCGCGCCATATCTGCAGGAAGTGCATGACGAGTTATGAGAAGACTATGGATGTTTCCCTCCAGAATCTAATCTAATGTTGTTGAACAACAATGTAGTTGAAATGATTCCCTAATGAGGACAAGACGTTTCCTCTCCTAGAACAGAGTAATAAAATAGACCTACTGTGTACTTGAGTGCTGTGTGCTGGAATACTGACCCTTAACCCCTTAAGCCCGATCGGCCCGGTACTGGGTTGAGATTAATTTCACGTCATGAATAGATCAATACAGTCCGTATTAATTAATGTTGCGTTTCTTTTTCAAACGTAGCCAAGAGTAAAGACCCTAACCCTGTCAAAACAGCACTCGAAGTGTATATTTTCAGCACTACGTTTGTTTACCAATGATTGTAAGTGTAATTAGCTAAATATGAGTTTATAGAAATCGGAAAACCGGATGATTTAGACGCGAGGAAATTATGCCTTCATGAAATCATTGTAGTACTAAGAAAGAGGTCTCTCGCTCTCTTTCTCTCTCTCACACACTCAAACATTGGGCTGACTTGAGTCCATGCCAGCTTGACATTGCGTTCCAATGGAGTTTATTTGTGTCTTCTTCCAGCGGTATGCGGTGAGCAGAGGGGTGATGCTTCAATTTGATTGGTCTATACGACTCCCTCCTTGAAATGGAACAAGCCAACTGCCTGTCAATCAAACTTCACCAAAACGGAAAGTGAAAATGTATTTATGATTTGGTTATATGTTCATGGTTATATGAAGTAGGAAATGTATTCAGATTGTAGACTAAACTCAGTCTATTTGGGCTGGAAATGTGAATATATAATACAAGAAAACTCTGTTGGATACCTTTAACAGTTCTAACACAGTTTACCTGACACTGGTACAGTTCACCTGACACTGGTACAGTTCACCTGACACTGGTAGAGTTCACCTGACACTGGTACAGTTCACCTGACACTGGTAGAGTTCACCTGACACTTAGAGATCACCTGACACTGGTACAGTTCACCTGACACTGGTACAGTTCACCTGACACTGGTACAGTTCACCTGACACTTAGAGATCACCTGACACTGGTACAGTTCACCTGACACTGGTACAGTTCACCTGACACTTAGAGATCACCCGACACTGGTACAGTTCACCTGACACTGGTACAGTTCACCTGACACTGGTAGAGTTCACCTGACACTGGTACAGTTCACCTGACACTGGTACAGTTCACCTGACATTGGTACAGTTGACCTGACACTGGTACAGTTCACCTGACACTTAGAGTTCACCTGACACTGGTACAGTTCACCTGACACTGGTACAGTTCACCTGACACTGGTACAGTTCACCTGACACTGGTAGAGTTCACCTGACACTGGTACAGTTCACCTGACACTGGTACAGTTCACCTGACACTGGTACAGTTCACCTGACACTGGTACAGTTTACCCGACACTGGTACAGTTCACCTGACACTGGTAGAGTTCACCTGACACTGGTACAGTTCACCTGACACTGGTACAGTTCACCTGACACTGGTACAGTTCACCTGACACTTAGAGATCACCCGACACTGGTACAGTTCACCTGACACTGGTACAGTTCACCTGACACTGGTACAGTTCACCTGACACTGGTAGAGTTCACCTGACACTGGTACAGTTCACCTGACACTGGTACAGTTCACCTGACATTGGTACAGTTCACCTGACACTGGTACAGTTCACCTGACACTTAGAGTTCACCTGACACTGGTACAGTTCACCTGACACTGGTACAGTTCACCTGACACTGGTACAGTTCACCTGACACTGGTACAGTTCACCTGACACTGGTAGAGTTCACCTGACACTGGTAGAGTTCACCTGACACTAGTACAGTTCACTTGACACTGGTACAGTTCACCTGACACTGGTACAGTTTACCTGACACTGGTACAGTTCACCTGACACTGGTAGAGTTCACCTGACACTGGTACAGTTCACCTGACACTGGTACAGTTCACCTGACACTTAGAGTTCACCTGACACTGGTACAGTTCACCTGACACTTAGAGTTCACCTGACACTGGTACAGTTCACCTGACACTGGTACAGTTCACCTGACACTTAGAGTTCACCTGACACTGGTACAGTTCACCTGACACTGGTACAGTTCACCTGACACTGGTACAGTTCACCTGACACTTAGAGTTCACCTGACACTGGTACAGTTCACCTGACACTGGTATAGTTCACCTGACACTTAGAGTTCACCTGACACTGGTACAGTTCACCTGACACTTAGAGTTCACCTGACACTGGTACAGTTCACCTGACACTGGTACAGTTCACCTGACACTGGTACAGTTCACCTGACACTGGTACAGTTCACCTGACACTTAGAGTTCACCTGACACTGGTAGAGTTCACCTGACACTGGTACAGTTCACCTGACACTGGTAGAGTTCACCTGACACTTAGAGTTCACCTGACACTGGTACAGTTCACCTGACACTGGTAGAGTTCACCTGACACTGGTACAGTTCACCCGACACTTAGAGTTCACCTGACACTGGTACAGTTCACCTGACACTGGTACAGTTCACCTGACACTGGTACAGTTCACCTGACACTGGTACAGTTCACCTGACACTTAGAGTTCACCTGACACTGGTACAGTTCACCTGACACTGGTAGAGTTCACCTGACACTGGTACAGTTCACCCGACACTTAGAGTTCACCTGACACTGGTACAGTTCACCTGACACTGGTACAGTTCACCTGACACTGGTACAGTTCACCTGACACTTAGAGTTCACCTGACACTGGTAGAGTTCACCTGACACTGGTAGAGTTCACCTGACACTGGTACAGTTTACCTGACACTGGTACAGTTCACCTGACACTGGTAGAGTTCACCTGACACTGGTAGAGTTCACCTGACACTGGTACAGTTTACCTGACACTGGTAGAGTTCACCTGACACTGGTAGAGTTCACCTGACACTGGTACAGTTCACCTGACACTGGTACAGTTCACCTGACACTGGTAGAGTTCACCTGACACTGGTACAGTTCACCTGACACTGGTACAGTTCACCCGACACTGGTACAGTTCACCTGACACTGGTACAGTTTACCTGACACTGGTACAGTTCACCTGACACTGGTAGAGTTCACCTGACACTGGTACAGTTCACCCGACACTGGTACAGTTCACCCGACACTGGTACAGTTTACCCGACACTGGTACAGTTCACCTGACACTGGTACAGTTCACCTGACACTGGTACAGTTCACCTGACACTGGTACAGTTCACCTGACACTGGTAGAGTTCACCTGACACTGGTACAGTTTACCT